>NC_137826.1:6824504-7204504 GCF_963921795.1 Nannobrachium achirus | reverse complement strand
GACAGACAGACAGACAGACAGACAGACAGACAGACAGACAGACCATGCAAACAGAGTCAGACAACTTCTTAATTCTTTTAGTTATTTGGCGTTTGCCAAGCAAGTCGTGTTCTACTTGTTCATTTTATATAGCAAAAACAATTACCAAGTCCTTTACAGTTATACAGATACAATGGAAGGTATGCGCGTGACATCATCATCATACCCGGAAGTTATGCGGGAACTGAGTGGCAACAAACGACTTTCTGGCCTTGACAGCCCAATGATCCAAACAGAAATGTCCTATCTGACTGCATTAAACAACGTTAAACTCACTTTGCCACCCTCTATTGGAGCAACAAATAATTAAAGGGCCATACTGGCATCAATACACATGTCACTGTCTGTTCACTTTGGCCACCCAGACCATTCATTTTGAACATTTAAAAAAAAACTTGTGGAAACCTTGGCACCCTTTGTTTCAATAAAGCCATTAAGCTGGATTTTAAGATACCTGGGGGAAAAAATACAGCATAAGTCCAACTTTATCTTGAAGAAATAAAATGTCTCAGATTTACTTTTGTGTCTATGAAAGAAATAATAAGCAAAATCTAATAGGTGTAATGAGTATGGCAAAAATAGTCTATGTTTATGTAAAATGTGTGGTCCATATTTTATTACAGTTCACGAGTGCACAAGTTACTGTCTGAAAAACACTCTGAGGGCACCGTGCATTCGATTGGTCATGGGCGCTTATCTTACTGATGGCTCAGTTTAGATATGGCATTAGGATGCCATACGTTCATCAGCAGTTTGTTAATAATGGCTTCTTGTACTGCAGGTCGTAAAAGTTATTCAGTAGTACAGCTGTTCTTACCAAGCTTTTCCAGCAGGTTAGGTAGGTGTTCTTTGATGGCATCATAAAATGCTGCCCGGACCTTTGTTCCACCAGGTTGTATCACCTTCTGATACAGCTTCCTCATCTGGATTACGTCTGTCTTCTCTGCCGCGATCGCGGCATAGAACTCAGGATGGATCATGTTCATGTCTTGTAGACTATCTACTATGGCCATGACATGGGCAGCATCCTGAATCACCTTCGCCCTCTTCTCCATCACAAAATGTGCTGTTTTGCAAGAGAAAAAGAGAGTGGTCGAGATATTATAATCATTAACAAAGAAAGGTCTGTGTGTGTGTGTGTGTGTGTGTGTGTGTGTGTGTGTGTGTGTGTGTGTGTGTGTGTGTGTGTGTGTGTGTGTGTGTGTGTGTGTGTGTGTGTATGAGTTTGTCTAGCTACTAAATGCATGTTCACCTAGTCACCTGCAGGGGACCTCTGACAGTGTGGGGACAAAATAGTAGCTCCCCACAACAACGATGTAAATATAGGTCGAGATATTATAATCATTAACAAAGAAAGGTCTGTGTGTGTGTGTGTGTGTGTGTGTGTGTGTGTGTGTGTGTGTGTGTGTGTGCGCGCGTGCGTGCGTGCGTGCGTGCATGCATGTGTGTGTGTGTGTGTGTACTGTACCGGTATGTGCATAAGTATGTACAGCACACTCTAAAAAAGCTCACCTTTGTCTGCATCTGTATTTCCAGTTGAGCTGTCAACAGTATCCGCCATTTTCTGTTGAACACAATGGGCCAGATTCATCAAGCACTTTACGGCCAAATTACACCCATATTTTTTCCTTTTTTCAATCATATCATGCCTGAGCACTATTGGACAACATTCAACCTGAAACCCACCATCTGACATGTTTTTGGCCACTGTTTTGAAGAATTGCAGTTGTGAAAATCAAGGGAAGGGACCTTCACGTAAGCTGCAATTGACATTTACATGAGCTCATAATTATTTTACAATGTGCAGTTGTGGATGGAAAAAAAGTGCCTTTGGAAGATTGCAACATGACACTTGATGGGGAGGAGATGCTGAGCCATTGTCAAGCGATGAGATCAGATAGAGACATGTTTTAGGGTTTTGATTCATTGTACTGTACTGTACTGTATATGGAATACACTGGCAGTAAACTTGTAGGTGTGTGTGATGATCTGAAAGATGTCTGTAGGGAAAAGATTGAAACACTTTAGTTTACCTGCTTTGAGGGACCTTTTGAGGGACCTTTTGCTTTTCCATCTCCTTTTGCCAATTCTGTTGAAAGAGATGTAGATGTCTTTATTTAGCACACGTGCACACACGCATGCACACGCGCATGCACACGCGCATGCACGCACACACACACACACACACACACACACACACACACACACACACACACACACACACACACACACACACACACACACACACACACTGGATTTGGCTCCAGGCACGAAGTCTTGCAAAAACAGAATAATACACGTAAAGTAAAATGACCATCAATCTTATCGTGGGTCTCAAGGTGCAGAGCCGTGGACAGCCTCTGGAATACTTCGTCTAGTTGTCCATTCAGACCTGCAAACTCCTCTCCGTGTTTGTTGTGCTTCACAAGACGCTTGACTAAATTATCAGTGGAATATTTCCTGACAAACTTTTCAGCTTCTTCCAGTATGCTGATGAGGTCGCAGAGGACGATGTTCACATTCTTAGAGATGTCACCATCTCCCTTTCCCTTGATTTTCACAATGTGCGGCTCCCAGTTTTTCACACGCTGGGCCAGATCCTGGCAGTCTTTCTTGTTGGCCTTGACTTTCTCACAGAGAGAGTAGAGTGAACTTGCTATGGTAAAGAACTTTTCTACGACGTCCATGACTGGTGGCTGCCTGGAATATGAGGGAAGCAGAATCAGAATCAACAGGTCCAAAGAATTGAGGATGGTTGAAATGTCTGAATAGGTCAGAACATAACAGACTTGACAGACTTAACAGATCAAATCATGCAGATCTCGAGATCTCGTGGAATGCAGTGAGAAGTGTACTTGAGCCCCATGAGACACCCCTGAGTGAGCCATAGGTCTCGTAAACCATGGACTGAAGACTCACCTTTTCAGACTCCACCTAAACCCTTAGCACTACTGGAAAAATCAATGACCATACATGAAGCTAGTTAGCATTTGTTTTTAGGTTTTTAGAAACCTTTTTTTTCTCTTTACGGATTATATTGTTTTTTCTAGATAGATATTCATTTGCATTTGTTATATTGCTGTTGATGTACTGACATATTATCTTGTTTATTATTGTGATGTTTTATCTGCATATTGTAAGTCGCTTTGGATTAAAAGTGTCTGCTAAATGCCTAAACTGTAAACTGTAAACGAATGTACTAATTTAGAATATTCCTCGAATATTAACATTCATCTTTGAATATAAAAAATATATATATTTGAATTATTAGGCTAATTAATATACATGTTTTTCTCTTTTTACATGTTTATTTGACAGGGACACGAAAAATAAACATATTAATACTAATAATATAGGAATATATTTGATATTCAGGCCAATATTCAGATTTAATTTCTGAGGAACGTTAACAGCCCTAGCGAGCTGTCAGGGGAGCAAAAGAACGTGCAGAGTTACTGTTTACGTGTTACAGCTATGTTTACGATGCTACGTTTATTTCCAACAAAACAGGCCATCTGAAAAGCCATAGGCCTACTACATGTTTCAGATTCATATTTCAGCCACAATACATAAAGAAACTAGACCAGGTCACCTGGTTCTGCCAGACCCGCAATGAAAATCAGAATGCAAGGAAGGGGTGCAGCTGTGTATGAGTGTGTGTGTGTGTGTGTGTGTGTGTGTGTGTGTGTGTGTGTGAGACACACACGCATCTGCCCCTCCCTTCCCTTGCTCGGCTGATTGCCTTGAGTGCCGTCACCTGTGTGTGCACACTATGAGTGTGTGTGTGTCTGTGTGTGTGTGTGTGTGTGTGTGTGTGACACACACGCATCTGCCCCTCCCTTCCCTTGCTCGGCTGATTGCCTTGAGTGCCGTCACCTGTGTGTGCACACTATGAGTGTGTGTGTGAGTGTGTGTGTGTGTGTGTGTGTGTGTGTGTGTGTGTGTGTGTGTGTGTGTGTGTGTGTGTGTGTGTGTGTGTGAGTGCGTGCGTGTGAGTGCGTGCGTGTGAGTGCGTGCGTGCGTGTGTGCGTGTGAGTGCGTGCGTGTGTGCGTGTGCACGTGTGCGTGTGCGTGTGCGCGTGTGTGTGCGTGTGTGCGTGTGCGTGTGTGTGTGCGTGTGCGTGTGCGTGTGCGTGCGCGTGCGCGTGCGTGTGCGTGTGTGTGTGTGTGTGCGTGTGTGTGTG
Organism: Nannobrachium achirus; assembly: GCF_963921795.1. Taxonomy (NCBI): domain Eukaryota; kingdom Metazoa; phylum Chordata; class Actinopteri; order Myctophiformes; family Myctophidae; genus Nannobrachium; species Nannobrachium achirus. The sequence goes on along the minus strand of NC_137826.1, from coordinate 7,200,281 downwards.
TGCGTGCGTGTGTGTGCGTGTGTGTGTGTGTTACACACACACGCATCTGCCCCTCCCTTGCTCGGCTGATTGCCTTGAGTGCCGTCACCTGTGTGTGCACAGTGAGGAAAAGAGGGACAGACCGACAGACCGACCGACAGACAAAGCCTTTTGTAGGCCGACCCTCTGGGTCTGGCAAAGATTGCACTTGGAAAAAGATCCGCTCACTTAAATCAATTGTTCATGCGCCATGCCACAGAACATCCAGCCTTTATCCGGATATACAAATGTTGGTTTGGACGGGTTACTTGGACTTGTAAGTTGCAGGTGAAACTTGGCAACGTGCCATGTGCAACGTACCCATCCTCAGCTCCTTGGGAATACAAACCAACATTTGTAGACACTGATGTAGGCCAGATGGTGTGTGTGTGTGTGTGTGTGTGTGTGTGTGTGTGTGTGTGTGTGTGTGTGTGTGTGTGTGTGTGTGTGTGTGTGTGTGTGTGTGTGTGTGTGTGTGTGTGTGTTCATACAAACTGGGTCTAGTGATTATGAGCTACTGGGATATAACTAGTAAGACGCCTCAGGGCGACATGCAACCTTGCCCTAAAGGGCGTGATTGCATCAATTCTTGGCTATCTGGCCAGTGATGTATATCGGACCAGTTACCCAATCTCAACAGTGCCTGTTGAGATTGGCAGAACATGCCCATATATGGGCCAAATATGGGCATTATATGTGTAATAATAATAATAATAATAATCGGGACAGTTATCTCCATACATAGAAAGGACAAGGACGTAATTCATTTGCAAGTGTGATCTGGGAATGCCCATATATGGGCATGTCAGAACATGCCCATATATGGGCATTCGCAGATATGCCCTTAATATTGATGACACTGGGACAGGGTTCTCCATATATGGGCATAAAACGGACAAGGATGTAATTAATTTGCAAGTGTGATCTGGGAATGCCCATACATGGGCATGTTCTGACATCACATTGTCGACTATATATGGGCATAAAATATATGGGCATAAGGGACATCAAGCCAGAGGGTGATGTCAGAGGCTCAGAGCGGCAAACCCATTGAACAGTGACATCAGAGCATGCATGTCAGAGTGATGTCACGACAAGGGAACCAATAGACTGTAAAAATGTGTACTGACTGACTGAAGGACTGACACAGACGGAGACAATTATGACATTTCTCATGGTATAATGCGAACTTCGGTCGCAATCAACATATAATGCCTTATGATGGCTTTATGAAGGCTTATAATATCTCATAACTCTTTATGTATGCTTTAATGCTTTACAGAGATCTATAATGCATGATACAGGTTTCATATGTGTTGCCAAAATATACATTTTCAGATATTTTATTTTATTTTCTGAATCCTATCAATGTTACAATATAGGTCACATGCAGTACAGTTTAGAAGTGTGAAACTTCAGTACACATTTCAAATAGAGATCTGTTTATACCGTGATGTCATTTTATTCCTAATTTATAACTAGACCTTACCGTTCGAATATATGTGCTGCAAACTCTCCTTTCTTTTCTTTTTGTTGTGGAATGATTCCGCCCTCTACTGGGCTGTATTGGTCACTGCAGTATAATGCATTTTGTGACTGAGTGACTGAGTGACTGACCTCATCTCTAAAATTATATGTAGGATTGAATCATTTAAACGTTCCCAAGTAATGTTTCCTTACAAAAGGGAAGCAAATAATTTAATTTATTTATTTGCTAATGCTGCGATGTCAGGTAAAAAAAACACAGTGAAGTCAATACCGTGAGTGAAGTTGTTAATAATGTTGTGACTCAACACAACACAAATCAAAAAAATCAAAAGTTTTTAAATAGTTCAGTGAGTCCCATGACAACCAATTGTGTGTTTGTTTGTTTGCGTGCGTGTGTATGTGGTCATAAGAAAGATAATATCATCCATTTGAACGCTGATTTGAGCCACACCCACACTCACACCCGCACACCGGCGCGCGCGCGCGCGCACACACACACACACACACACACACACACACACACACACACACACACACACACACACACACACACACACAAATGGCCAAGCCTTATAACAGGTTTGACATGGCACTCACCGAACTATTTCCTTGATTTGTGTTGTGTTGAGTCGCAAGGCAATAATATTCACAACTAGGGCTGGGCGGTATGGATTTTTTGTATGGTAATACAGTAAGTCACTGGTTACTGATGGTATGGCGCTGTATGCATTACACAACCGCGGTATGATGGTATTGAGGATATTGCACCCAGCTCTAGACAGCGCCAATAATGCAACTCCTTGCACATAGTCGCAACTCGTCCTTGCAACAACACAATGCACCAAGCCATTGGGGGGAAATAGTTGCAAGTAATTGCAGCATGCAACGGTTTTGTTGTGACTAGTTGCATTGTGGTGCACTGGCCTTTAAGGGAAGTTCACACCAATAAGCACTATAACAATAGCTGTCATCATAGTTCTGGTGTGAACTCTGTTTTCCACTTAAGCTAGAATGTTTTTTTTTTTAAACAATATTTTTAGTTAATTATCGCAGTATAATCGCGGTTATAAACTCGACACCGCGGTATGCATAACACAACCACGGTATGGCGTTATTGCGGCTGTTGCACCCAGCCCTATCACAACTTCACTCATATAATTTCAGTGTTTTTATTCACCTATAATCCCAGTAGGCCTACTTACAGTAGCAATAAATAGAACCTTATAGAAGTATGTTAAAAACATGTCTAGCTACAAAGGGACATATGCTTAGACAAATAGACAAGTAGACTAAATACACAAGGATATTTAACTTGTGTTAATTATGTTAATACATTTTCATTTTGCTGTTAGTAATTTAATAAAGGAACAACTGGATGCAATTCTATCAATAAATACAATAATAAAAGTAACTAAATGTTTTTAGTGCTGAGTGCTGACACTCTCGTAACACCTGAACACTTTCAGTATAATTCTATAATCTGATGATTCATTCTGACATAAATTACTTACAGCACCTAACTGGCTGATATTACTAACGTTCAAAGACACTAAACTGACCAACTAACTGACTTTACTGTTAACAGTTTAACAAAGTACCAAGAGCAAACTAACCTACCGTACTGCACTGCAACTAAGAGATACAAGAACTGCAAAGCCAGTTTCTAACCAACAAAATACAAAGTGGTAATTTAACTCTGAAAGTGTTTTTAAGAGCTTTACAAAGAACTGCAGTCTTTACCTTTCAAATGAGAGTAGAGTTATTTGATGTTGATGGGGATGAACTTAAATGATGTAATATAGTTGATAGTTTCCGGGAGACTTACTGAGCTACACCTCTGCTACTGAGCAGTGGGGGAAGAGGTGTGTGTGTGTGTGTGTGTGTGTGTGTGTGTGTGTGTGTGTGTGTGTGTGTGTGTGTGTGTGTGTGTGTGTGTGTGTGTGTGTGTGTGTGTGTGTGTGTGTGTGTGTGTGTGTGCGCGTGCGTGCCTTTTGGATTACGTCCAAATATCTTGTTCTACAGCCTTCATTTGGGCAAGACTGACATCATAATTCTATACACAACATTCTTGGGCGGAGATGCTCTCCACTGAGTGCTCCTAATTATTTCAGGTAATTTGGGTGAATAATATCCTGGATTTATACATCTCTATAGTCCACATTATACGTCCTTGTGTTTTTAATGAAGAACGTAACAGATGGAAATGAATGAACCCCTGATAGGAGGTGCCACAAATGCCACTGTTTACTGCAGAAACATGTTTTTTCTCTTTTTTAAATAATACTTTAAGAGATGAACTTACTTGCGGAGCACTCGGGAGAGTTGTTAATGGCACGGAGATGAAGCAGCCCTTGGCTCCTGAAGGTTCTGAGGGTCAGGTTGTTAGAAAAGTGCCTGGATGCAGCTCTGTTGGTCAGTCTGTCTCTATAAGTCCTGTCCTATGAGTCCCTCTCGCTCTTCCCCTCATGAGCGTATCTGTCTGTTCTGTCACAATAGTTAAGTGAGCACTCATTTGCATGCGGGTGTTACGTTGTATTCAGGGCCGGATCCTGAGTCCATGGGCCCCTGGGCCTTAGACTGCCTCAAGGTAACCACCTGACCTGCACTCCCTCCCCTCCTAGTCCTAACACAACGATGCATGCCAGTGACATGGCCAGAACCAGTCCTACACATACCCATACTCACTTAAAGTACCTTTTCTTATTAGAATACATTTAATAAACAGATAAACAGATAATGTGCTACACATAATCAGATTCACAAAGCAGTTCTGAACAGTCTAAGGTACATAATTTTCATACATATACCAGTGTTCATTTTGTCGACTATGACGGAAAGAATTGTTGACTACCTTATTTCACTCCGAAATAAAAGCTAAGCTATGATGACTAAACCTAAGAATAAATATATTGACACTTTCGTCATCAAATAAAAACTCACAAAAATGTTAGGATGGACGAGTGTAGAAGAGATCCAGACAGCGGAGTGCTAAACCCAAAATCCAGTAAAAAAAAAATCACAAAAATGTAGCAAACAAACAAAAGCCTAAGGGCTGTATGTGACTCTTAAGCACTTAAACCAGTTGACTGGGGTCCCCCAGGGCTCTATACTAGATCTGCCAGTATTAAATATCATTTTCCCCAAAAGAAAAGAACATCTACAAGGAAGTATAGCCAATCTACTAACAATCTGCTATTTTCACCTAATGCTCACCCCAGAATAGGGAAGCTAATGTTCACCCCTGGCTGAGGTCAACCTTTCAGAATGTTAATCACACACACAACCTAGTTTATTTCAAAAGTGTAACAAACATCAAAAGTGTAACAAACATCAAAAGTGTAACAAACATCATAATAAAAATGAGTGATAAAGTCGCTTTTAGAATTTTACTGATGTATAAATATGTTTGCATAAAGAGAAAGAACAACCAAGCTCCAAGTATGTACATCTCTTTTTAACATACGGCTTAGTTCTTGTTTTTACTTATAAACAGAGCATCTGGTTGTAAGTCATATGTTATAGAATAGATCAGTGTTTCTCAACCTTTTTTCATGTCCCAAGAATCCATGGGCACACCAACATAAAACGGAGGTGTAAATATCGTCACTGTCGGGAAGAAACCTTGTATCTCCAAGTTTCAAATTTGTACGTTTCTTCGCAAAGTAAAGCCCTGCTTCATCATACAAGGCTGTCGCACAACAGTAGTGAAAACAGCAGATCTACAAGCACACAACGCCTCGCACTACAAGCGTGTGCTTGTAGATCGGCTGTCACTAGTTTAAATCATTTTTAAAATGATGAATACAATACGGGCTTTTAAGCAGTTTCAAGGGGCACACTTGACCCTTCTCAGGGGCACACCAAAGGTCCCCAGGCACAGTGGTTGAGAAACACCGGAATAGATCATAACTCAGTCATTCATTAGGCTATACTTGAATAACATAGAAATGCACAGGGTTCAGATTTGCTGGGGGGATGGGGGGATGCTTATGATATCGGAAATAATTTTACAATTTAATAAAACATTCACCAGCAAGAGACCACACCTCTGCTCAAGTTAAAGAATATTTATTAAACAAAATGTGATGTTTATGTGTTGGTGCGTAGCCTGACGTAAGGTGAAACTCAGGGTAACAGCCCAGCTCCCGAAAAGATGTTGCTCAACCAGTAATGGGAGTAATGGGAGCCAGCAATGGGAAACAAACAGGTGAATGTAATCAAAGGTTCATTTATATGCAAGCGGACCTGTCCATGTCATCACTCTTTGAATTTCTGTTCACAGGAAGTAATTAAGAATGGCCTATTTAGGGACCTTTGATATAAATATACACAAAAAAATGTTTATTTTCTATTTTTTTGGCATCTAGTGTTAGGTATGGCCATATTATCACTACAGATATGCTAAAAGTGTGAAAAACATGTTTTTGATTTCACCCTGTCTTTAAGTTCCAGCCTCTTTCACACTTCCACCGCCAGGGGGTGGTGTTGAGGTCTGGAAACTCAGACATGTACATGGATCTACATATATGGGTACCAGGGGTCTCCATATACTGTATGGGTAACTGGTCCGATATACATCACTGGCCAGATGGCAAGGAATTGGTGCAACCTGAGGCGTCATACTAGTAGTGAAAACTATTGCATTTCATTATCAAAATAACTTCAGGATACACCAGAGTGACATGCAGGGGCTACAGCTGTTAAAAAAGAAAGAAACAAAAACATCATTCACTTTTAATATCATTTATCAATAATTAACCTTTTCTCACTTCAGAGAAGTCTGAATGGCCTTCTGGAAAAAAACAACTGCTTTAGACCCACACCACAGACATGTCAAACAGGATGTTATAGAGAAGAGAGAGACACTGGAGCAGCTCAGACCGTTCTAACCTTTTATTCAGGTGCCAGTATACAGGAGTGACTAACGTTTCGATGCTAGTGCATGCTAGTGCATCTTCATCAGAGTCATGACTCTGATGAAGATGCACTAGCATCGAAACGTTAGTCACTCCTGTATACACCTGAATAAAAGGTTAGAACCGTCTGAGCTGCTCCAGTGTCTCTCTATTCTGCATACATCAGTCCCTGCTCATGTGATGCACCAGACTAGCCGTGTAGGCTGAGGCGCGCTGTAGATCCCCTTTGTTCTCAGGATGTTATAGAGCTCAGGTGGTTCAGTGGTTTTACTGAGAAAGAGGCTCAGTGGAGGCTTGACTGACGTCAAACTACATCTAAAGAGGAAGATGTTTAATCTACTGTCACACTTCTATTGTATTTAGACAGTAGCACAGCTGAGAAAGAGACAGTGTAGGAGAGACAAACAGTAGGACATCTGAGAGACAGACAGAAAGTAGGACAGCTGAGAGACAGACAGACAGACAGACAGACAGACAGACAGACAGACAGACAGTAGTAGTCTCCTGGTTTGTGTGCTGAACAACAAGATGGAGAAACAGGTCCAGATGCTGTTGTTTTTCTGTGGTGTTTTATGAGCTCTGTCCACACTCTGAAATGGACCAATGTCCCTGTGGAACTGGGACAAGACGCCATCCTCAACTGTTCTCTGGATGTAGCTGATGTCATCTGGAACATGAAGCTACCGGGAGGAGACAGAGACTGTTAAGATCCTGAGATCATACAATAAAAGATTTGAAATAGCTGACTATTACAATGAGACTTTCATTGACAGGTACTCTCCGAAGCGGGGGAACCGTCTCTTCATTCACAAGGTGACTGTGGAAGACATTTTGTTTTACTGCACCAGAGTAGACAACACCTCCTTTTTCAATGAAATCTTCCATCTCATCTCTGGTAAGCATGACACGCTTACTGACTTTTGAAAGATTTGAACTTTTCTGAATTAACTAGAACTAATAATTGTACTCAATACTGTAAACGTCACCCCGGATAAATATTGTGTGAGGAACATTATGAATAGGTTGTCATGATCTATCACCTTTGTTATTTCTTTCATTGTGTTGTGATATTTGTTTCCTGATTTCTGTGTTGAATTTACAGCTTTGTTCCGTTTAGAGACTGTAGCCTACTTCACTCCTGCACACTATGACACAGGGATCATTGTTGAATGCCAAAGATTCTGCAAATTGTTTCTATCCTGGCGCAAATGAAGCCCATTTGCGCCAGGATAGATTTTCCGCCATCTTGAATTTTCTCCAAAACACACTTTTTGCTCCTTTTCCTACATGTTTTCGTCAAATGTCACAAAAATGGGCACACATGATCTATGAACCCATGCAATGAACATAGTCAAGGGATATTTTGATAGTCCATACCGTTCGTTCGTAACGGGCTGCCAAATTTAGCGGGAGGGGGCAAAAAATTGCCATAAATCACAAACAAAAGGTCGAGTCAACACTGAATTTTAACCACAGGTCGCGGGTGGCATACTCAACAGATCCCAAAAAGCATTTCCACTTCGACCCATAGGAGGCGTCACAAACGCGCAAAACGTAACCGTTTCGTGCCAGAAACGGACCCTCTCAAAACGAACACAGACAACTTGGTGGATTGTCTCACCGTCCAAACCGCTACATTTGCACATTTAGCGAGCTGCAGGCACACTAAAAATTGTCAATTCTAGTTTATCTATCAGTCATGCTAGGTCAGTCAGTCAGTTCTCCTCAATACTTTGGCACCTTTCTACTCCTACATACTTAGTGAGAAAATGAAAATAAAATGAAAATCAATGTGTTCAGCTTACTGTGGCGACGTGTGCTGTTACTTTTACAGCAATCGGCCAAATGGTGGCGCTTGTAGGAAGCCTTCGAAAGTGCAAACTTTGAACAGGTATAGCTCATTCTCTGTTATATGTACAGCCATGAAACCTGTATACACGTATGCGTCTCCTCATGCCGGAAAAAAATTACGCCTGACTTTTGACCTCTGACCTTTAGATCTCCCACCAGTTTGAATTATATGAAAAACAGTAAAAATCTATCTCCTCCTGGGATTTTTGCGTTACGCGCATGAAACTTTTTTCACATGAAATTTGAACCTATACCTACACAGGCTATGTGGTGAGAAGTTTGTACGTTAAATAATTATTTTTTAATAATTCAATGAATATTGCGGTTTTATGCAAATTATTCTTCTGCCTCTAAATCACACATGCAAAGTGACACGTTCATGGCATTTGGCAAAGGGTTAGTCCAAATATCACTAAACCAATCTTATTCCAATCGGCCAAAGGGGGGGCGCTATACGAATCGTTTGAAAATTCAAACTTTAAACAGGCATAAGTCATGCCTCATTTCGTTTTAAGACATGCAAGTTGCTCAAGCGGAAGACATCTGTGTCTTTGTTAAGTAAGCTCCGCCATTCGATTTTCCGCCATTTTGAGCAGTTTCTAAAACGCTTAAACACGTTTATATCCTGGGATTTTCGCATCACGTGCACGGAACCTTTTTTACATGAACTTTGGACCAATATCTAAAGATCTGTCTGATCGGATTTTTTTTTTAATTGAAACATTCTTTTTTAATAATTCAATGAATATTGCAGTTTTATGCAAATTATTCTTCTGCCTCTAAAACATACACGCAAAGTCACATTTTCATGACGAAATAGTGTAGAGGGTTAGTTCAAATATCACTGAAACCAATCTTACCCCAAATGGCCAAAGGGGGGCGCTATATAATTTTGAGCAGTTTGTAAAATGCTTGAACCCGTTTTTAGCCTGGGATTTTCGAGCAATTTGCATGAAACATTCTACACGCAATCTAATTAAATATTCTACCACTTTTTCTAGTCACGTGTTCAAATACTGGATTCTGATTGGCTAAATTCCGGAGGTTATGAGAGGACAACTGCCGCAAAGTTGTGTGTCCGAGATCAATGCGCCTCAGTGTACATCCGGGGACTTCAGGAGGTAGTGGAACACTTTTCCCCCAACCAACAAATGAAGGTCGCAGCGGTCCTATGTTTACTAACGTGCGTACTATCGTCGCCGATTTATTTGGATCCAATGCAATCCGCCAACTTTAAAGCCCCTTTTCTCTGAACCTATGCCTTTCTGGAAGCGAACAGCCTCTATTTACGGCCGGAACGGTGCTTTTAACTGACGTTAGCTTAGCTGTAAGCTAGACGCATGGATTAGTATGGAGTTGGCGCCATCTGTTGGTGAGTAGAAGATGTTGTTGGTGGAACTATCTGCTGTCTCGCGGAAGTTTTATAGGCAATAATGATTGTAACTTAAGATCCTTGCAAGTTACAACTATGTGTTTTCTTTCATGTATACGGGAAAAAGTGGTAGAAAAGCTATTTACCACTCGGGGTCGGACATTATGCTCTCATAATGTCCTGAGTGATGGTGTTATCGGACTCGGCTGCGCCTCGTCCGATAACACCCTCACTGCGGACATTATGAGAGCATAATGTCCTCTCACTCGGGGTAAATTGCTTACATATTAATAATAATAAATATAGCTGCAAGCAGCGATAAAGTGGCCAAAAACACCTCAAATCATGAACACAGCCTGCGATGTGAGTGAAATCGTGCAAGCACATTCCCACTAAGTCAAGGAACAGATGCCACCCTTCTCACATTGGCCTGTTATAGCGCCACCAGCGGGTCATTTTTTTTCCCAAACACATTTTTGGAGAAAAAATGCCTCAAATCATGCATGCGGCCTCCGATTGCGTCAGTAACGCCAAAGAGAGCACTGCCTGCGATCTTGACATTTTGTACTTTTATAGCCATTGTTTTTTTTTTGGGCTTGAAGCGAGCCCACAATTATTTCGAAGGAACAATATTTTCTCGTTTTTATTTGAATCCAACACTTGTTGGATTGACTATGATCAAATAATTGATGGGGCCAAGTAGAGGCTGTCTGTGTTTAAGAGACAGTCTACTCCACACTGCTGCAATTCTCCTCTGTAGTATTCTAAGATGGTTTTGTGTCTCGTTGTGTGTTTTTGATCTGAACTGGTCTTTAGGCTGGAAGTTTATTGCTTACCAGGTCTCTTGGGAGTCTTGAATCTCTTCAGGACCTCCTCAAAGTCCTGAAGCATCTTGTCTTGGAATATCACAATGTGAACGGTTTTAAGAGTTGTGGTTTTGGTGCTTTTTATGTGTTCTTCCACTGCTGCCATCATTGCATTTCCAACCTGCTGGGCCCCCAGATTCCCAGCTCCTGTAAAAACAAATACCCTTTAACCATCCTTGCACACAGTGGAAATCCATAATGGTTTAGTAAATAATCTGTATTAGGTTAGCACTGTTTGCTAAACTTGCTAAAACATTCAATCAATCAATCAATCAATCAATGAATCAATCAATCAATACATATGATGCTAATGTTTCAATATAACCTGTACACACCTGCATATGGCGCTAACATCCAAAATATCATGTATATAATCTGCTTTCACACTCGCTGATCGGCATACAGCTATTTCTCCTAATTTAACCTGTTTTCTATCTTCCATTTGCTCGCACTCTTCTATCCTGTCTCTGTGTGTGAAACATTTCACGGAAATCACAAGCTGCGTTCAGGATTTTAGGCATTTTGTTCAAAACGGACCAATCCTGCAAACTTTGGAAGCCAATGTTAGCCAACTTGGATGGAATATGAAATATTGGACAGATCCGTCTTGATCACATGACTATAGAGATACTGAGTGTACTGATTTGCGTGATTACATAAGTCGGCCTCCTGTGGTGGCACTATAAATGGCAGATGTGAAAAATATAAGGCAAAGGCCTTTCCTTCCTTCCTTCCTCTAGGGAGTGTGCATACAAAGTTTTACACTGATTGGCAGAGTTATAGGTAAAAACACTAATTGGCCTGTTATAGTGCCACCATGAGGCTGATTTGAAAAATCCGAGGTGGCATTTCTTTTTGCCTTTATCGATAGATTACAGTAGACTTACACTGAAATGCGGAGAGAGAGGGGGAGTGACACGCAACAACGTTTGTTGAGATTGGGAGTCGAACCAGCGATACGCTGTCAGGCATCAGCAGCCTAGGTGCCCAGACCACTACCCTAGCTGTCCAGACCTCAACTTGGCTCACCATCTTAGCTGACCAGTAGTTGGCACTCGCGCGGGAGACCAAGTCAGCTATACAGATTTAAAAGACGACTTCACCACTTTTCAACCTATCTTAAAGCTATACTGTGTAAGTTGCTCAACTAGTGGTCAGTAGCTCTATAGCAAACCGCGGTCGCGTCCGCGTCTTTGGCCGTTTTTCGGCCTCACACCCCCGCATCTGCCTCCACCTCGCCGAGATCTATCTTTAGAGGGGTCCCTGGTTCCTGTGCGTTCAGGCATTCCGGAGAAACTGACTCCTTCACCCGAGTATATGCTGTTGTTTTGTTGAGGCAAGCTACTTCCTGAGAAGTCAGCAAGATGCGCTGTGATTGGCCGGCAGTGTATAACCCTCGCTGTGATTGGCCGGTAGTGTATGATGACGTATTTTTTCCACGAAAACCGGACCCCGGCGAGGATCACAGAAAACATATAAAGAGAAGGCTTTAGAAGCTGAAAATAACGGAGTGGGTGTTCTAAAACTTTAGCGATTTAACAGTTAGGACAATTTTAAGAAATGTTTTATAAAAAAGATTACATGGTATAACTTTAATGTAATAGGCCCTTACTAATGTTCATGATAAAATAGCACCTTTTTTCTAATCTGCCTCATGTGGGCAGTTCAGAGACCCGTCTACTAGTGACATCATTGATGGGAAATCCAAGAAAATGCAGGCTTTCTATTCCAGAAAAGTTACGATGTTATAATGGAAGCCATTGTTCTTGTGATAATGTTTGCCAGACCCATGAAATGGGTAGGCCTACATAAGCAAATGTCGGTCTGTCCGGGTTTTCTATATAAAGGGTATATATGATGATGACATGATGATGACATGCCTACAAAAGGCATGATGTCATAAATGATGATGACAGACAGGGGGTGGACAGACAGCCTATAAATGTACCATTAAATTTATAGGCCCAGAGGGTTGGCAGAACCGGGGTCTGGCACAACCAGGTTGACCTGGTCTAGTTTTATTATATATATATATTTTTTTTTAATATATATTTTTTAAATGATCTGCCTAACGATATCACTGGCAGATGGGTTTTTGAACTGCCCAAAGCTCTCCTAAAAGACAGACGAGTAGATTTTTTTTTGCTATTTCATCTTGAAAATGACGAATTATATGAAGATAGGTCGAAAAGTGGTGGAGTCGTCCTTTAATAAATAATATAGGCTGTACTTTACATTCATAGACTGTACACTGTACATTGTGGTTCATACCGTTGTGGGATAAATAACACAGGTGCACCCTACCTGTACCGAGTGCTGGAAAGGAGACAGACTGAAGCTTGTGGTCTTCACACATCTGCAGGACCTTCCGCATGGAGCTGGTGATCGTCGTCTCCTTGGTCTGTCCCACCATGTGAATGATGTGCTTGGTGGAGAGGTTGCCAGGTTTGGTGATGACGACGCCATCGCTGGGTTGGGTTCCTTATGGGATCAGAGCAGAAATACACATGCATTAATAATAAACCCCTTTAATATCATCAGCCCTTTAAGATGATTTGGATTAGGAGTTGACAGCCTGCAGGTAGAAGAATTTAATTAAAAACCTAATGTTGGGCAAAATAATATGACAGACAGACAGACAGACATACAGACATTCAGTAAATGAATAGTTAGATGACTTGTCCAAGTGAGGATAAAGAATAAAGAATAAGAAAAAAAAATTGGGGGGGTCAACCGCTGAGGGCCTAGAAATCGTATTGCGATGAAATCTATAATTCCTGTTAAACATCTTACCTAGAGCGATGCATTCATCAACCACGCTCTTCCCAGCAGCTTTCAGAATGGCTGCTGACACACCTACACACAGAAACATACGGTAGAATGTTAAAAATCCATCTTCACAATCATTTCCCCACTCATCTCTGGCATACAGTAAGTACATCACCCTCAATGAGAATGGTAGATGGTGATTTCTCATCACAAAAGCGAATCTGCACAACAGGCTTACTGTATTTATTGCGACCGTCAGGTCGCATTTACTATCAAAACCTCCACCGGCTGTCTGTCAGTCAGTCCGTCCGTCCGTCCGTCCGTCCGTCCGTCCGTCCGTCCGTCCGTCCGTCCGTCAGTCTGTCTGTCACGTCACACTTTTGCCCTGCTCGTATCTCCGCCATCGTTGCCCCTATCCATGTGAAATTTTCCACACACACTCCTTGCCTGTCAAACCACAACCTCCACCCATCAATTCTATCCCATGCTCTACACTCATGTCATCAACAAGGATCTGTCCCATTTAGCGCCACCTTCAGGCCGATTTTTTAAAACACATTTTTGGACACTGCTCCTACACATTTTGCCCTAAAATCACGCTGCCACCTGACGGTCGCTTATCTCCCGATTAGGGAGTCTTACTGGTTTGTTTACTATGAGAAACATCACACCTTGTCCGCGTGTAGATTTGTACACATTTTTACAGTCATGGGTTTGCTGCTCTGACATCATGCTCTGATGTCACTGTGATGTCCGGCACACCTTGACACTGTGGTTCCCTTGACACATCACTGTGACATCACAGGTGATAGCACAGGTGACACCACTATGTAAAAGTCCATATATGGGTATTCCCCAGAATCCCTTTTGTGCCCATATATGAAGATCCCTGATGTCATCGATATATATCACTGGCCAGATGGCCAAGACATGGCCTATATCTGTGTGGCTGGTTCAGATAGGGATCTCTGTGTATGGGCATACAATATATTGTATGTTGTGATGTCATGGGAACCACTCTAACAGAATCCCTTTTATGCCATATATACAGGTATATGGAGATCCCTGATGTCATAAATTCCAGGTCGAAAATGAGAATGTTAGGGTACCATATATGGCCCATATATGGAGATCCACGGACAGGCATCAAAACAAGGCCCTAACTCACCAAGGCCCTGCTTGGCATTACTAATTAACATACGTTTTTTATGCCCATCTCCATGTATGGGCATAACATATATTGTATTTATATGGATACATAAATTATTATTATTAATAAAGGATAAAATAAAATAAAAAGTCCATATATGGTCATTCCCAGAAAAAGAAAAAAAAAAAACTTTTATGCCCATGCATGGAGATTTCTGATGTCATAAATCCCAGGCTGAAAATGAGAATGTTAGGGTACCCCTTATGCCCATATAAGGAGATCCACAGGCATCAAACCAAGACCCTAACTCACCAAGGCCCTGCTTGGCATTACTTACCGGTACGTACGTTTTATGCCCATATATGGAGATTCCTATATTGTCAATATTAAGGACATTATTAAGGATATTATGTTATCAATATTAAGGACATATATGGGCGGCGTGTTCCTCCCTCCGCGTCATCAGCGCCCACACCCTAGGTGGGGTTGGCGATAGGGCCTTTCTGTGTGGAGTTTGCATGTTCTCCCCGTGTCTCCTAGGGTTGATACCCTCACAAAAACATGAACTTACATGATCTTACTAGTATTATACCCACAACAGAACTAGAAAGATTACACTCAGCAGTCTGTAACTGTAACTTAATGTGAACCTAACGAGTAGCATATTTCGTAGAACCGTCATGTATGATGATAATTTTTATTTGAATCCAACACTTGTTGGATTGACTATGATCAAATAATTTATGTAAAAGAAATTAAGATATTATAAAACCATTGTGTCTTCCGAGTCCTGGCCTCACCATAAAGCTGCATCACTGTACCTGAACTGAGATCGAGGGAGGTGTTGGTGCTGCTGACGACAGCATCCGTCTTCTCCCGAGTGATGTCACCGCTGAACACCTTGACCTTCACAGGTCCCACCATGGCTTCCGTGTTGGTGTCTGGAATTGAATCCTGGCTGCTGGTGTCATCTTCCTCTTCCTCTGACGTAGAGCACGAGCTACTGCTATCATCACTGTCATCATCGTCACTATCTATTGTCTGTTGCTGATCCTATGGGATAGTCACGTGTCACTAATCAGTTTCTTAACCACTTAATCCCTCTATACTTAGCAGATTATAATACTTAATCGACCAGGGTTAACTCTGTACTGTTCTTTTTTTCCATCTACACCAAATGTCTGCAGAAGAAAACCGCAGAAGAGTCTGAAGAAGAAAACCGATATACAAAGTTCACCACGGATCGTGTTGTGACAACCTTGTGAACTTGTATCCGCTATTCTTGGCAAATATTTCCCCCAGATAATAGGGAGGCTATATGATTCATGTGGTTAAGACTCAGAGAAAAGAGATTTGAAAATGATATTCACCATCATGGTCATCGATTAAGTCTGTCTGTCAAGCACTATTCTTTATAGCCCTAGCACCATATTCTCATACAGCACGTATACGATCCTATCGTTGATTTTACGTGACTTGAACACCATTATTAGTATAAATAGAATACAATAGAATAGTCCCTACCTTGGGGTGTTTATTGTCACATTATACTGTATGTACACTTTACTCTATATCTAACTATTCATTTGAGAGAGTAAGAAGACACTCTCTCAGTCAGTCACACTCAATGCATTTCCACGTTTATCTATTCACTCCATTCAGCAACTGATCCCAACTTTCACACCCGGAATGTTCTTTTACAGGTATAGACGGGTTTCTGGTCCACATTACACTGATAAGAACTAGATGCATGTGCAGGGTCGGTACCAAATGAGCCAATGAAACCAGCACTCCCCAAAACAACAGGTTTGGGGATTGGACGGAATTGATTACATGATACAGTCAGCTGTGCATTTAGTCTCAATGTTTGTAAACAAGAAACCTGTCTATTGAGAGCTGCATGGACAAGTTTAAGAACCACTAAAAACCACTAAAAAACACTATTAAAAAAGCATTTGTGGAATGTCTGTTTTTAATTTGAATGCTTTGTGCTGTTTATTTGTTGTATGTAAAGCACTTTGTGAGTTCTCTCTGTGAGAATTGCCATACAAATAACAATGACATACTTCCCGGACTATATGTCTTGTAAGGCAGTCAGTCTGGAGTGCCAGTAAAATTGTTTAACTATGAATTTCTTAAATTAGCCTTGTTCTGACCCGCCATCAAATGCCTTGGAAAAGATATTGCCAGAGGCCAAATCTAATCCAAATCACCCATTGAATTCCACGGTACTCTGGGAGCAATTAGGGGTTAACTTCTTGCCTGCTGGTCGACTTTCAGAACAACTTCCTCACTAGGAGACTCTCTGCCGAAGTCGATCGGACATTTTTTAGCAATTTATTGGATATTTTTTGCTGAATAAATGGTCTTGCCTACCTTGTACGATGGTATCGAGTGACCGTGTAAAGTAAGGATTGGTTTGTGACGTCACTGCTAGCTCAGGCCTCCTCTGTGTAAAATCGCCTATGCTAGCCGTTGGTTTCAATACACACTACAATACATAACGCTGCGTCATTACGTCGGATTTTGACCCGGTTTGAAGTGTCTGTGAAATGGATACATGTCCCAGACTCCCAGCCGATGGGCCATCATAATATTTACACCATCAAACGCACGCGTGGCGCACACGGTCCCACGCTAATGGTTAGCTCCAGGCCCATGTTTGTTGTTCAGGGACACACATCGACATTGCTTGCTCACATCTCATATTTTCTGCAATTATTGTAATGGTTCAAGTACTGTTTATGTTGTACACACAGGTGTGCTGTACAGGTGTGTGAACTTACTCTCTGCTTTGACCTCCACTGGCTGAAGCCCTGCTCAAAGGCCTGGAGGATGGGGTCGTCTTGGATGACCACGTAGATGAGCTTCAGGACGGTGGAGGCAGTAGAGGACAGATGGTCTGTGATGCCCTGCAGGATGGCCTCAACACACGCCAAGCCTGACAGGCCTCCAGCACCTCCAGGTGACAAGAGGGAAGAGGAGGAGAAAATGTACGATCAGAACCAGAATCAGTTTCATTGTCACTTCCACAATACACACAGCATACAGGGCAGGCGCGCCGGTAGGGGTAAAATAGTGAGGGGACGGTGGTATGGGCGTGGCCAGGTGGTGACGTCATAACCGTAACCAAACGTACACCTCGGACTTTAGTAGGCTGTGTTGTTAGATGACAATTGTATAAGTAGATCTGGATAAAGAATTGAATTCAACTTTTTCACAATACATAGCCTAACTCGTTTTATCCTGCTGTTCTTATTTCAATATGAATTCCTATGCCCTACAATGTTGTAGGCCTATTATGCCGTCTGTAATCTATAGGCATTATGAATGAGCTAGGGCTCTGCTGCGCTCAATGTATTTTCGAGAAAATAAATTAATGTGAATAAAGAAAGGGAAATTCAAGCTACTGTATAGTGAAAGTTAGAACTCAGAAATTAACTGCTTTGCATCGCACTGACTACAAGTGTCAGTGAGTGAGGAGAGAGAGAGAGAGAGAGTGAGCGAGCCGACGCTCGATTAGCAGCCCGGCCGTCAGGGAAGAAAAAAAGAAAAGTAGGCTACTCACATGTTTTACTTAACTAAGTAAAAGTAGAAATACTCTGTTAGAAGTATGTCCAAAATGTACTTGCATAATGACGTTTTGGTATCAAATTGTAGGCCTACTGTATAAATAAAACGTAGTCATTTGCAGAATGTACCATTTCACAGGTTTTCACAAATGTAGCCTACTAGATACAAATATTTTATATAGCTAAGCGTCGCATTGTGATCTTGTATTTTCATTTCTAGTGGCCTAAATATTTAGACTGCACTGGTTAATGTATGCCTTTATAATAATCGAAATCTGCAAAGTAACAATAACTGTTTTCAAATATTTGTAGTGGAGTGAAAGTAGCCTACAATATTTGCCTCTGACAAAGCCTCAAACTTACAGTAGGCTACTTGAGTATAACGTAATGTGTTACTTTACACAGCCTGGCCATCATCAGAACCGGTTGAACATGTAATAGCAGACAGACTTGTGTATTGGAAGCAATTAGCATGAGTGACTGGGGGTCGCAACAACCTCCAGCAGCGATTAAACAAGACAATGGGGACATTGGGACCATAGCGCCGTTTGGGGGGAAAAACGGACCAAAAGACAGAAGAAATAGGTTGATAGCCTGAAAAGTGGGGTGGCAGTCCGGTCCAAAAAGACCCGGCTCCGGCGCCTATGATACAGGGAAGCAAAATACGGTTCTCCACAACTCATGGTGCTTCACATTTAAAAACAATAAACACTTAGCAAAAAGAGCAAGGCTGATGATTGAAAACACTTTGGCGGCGTCACCAAGAAAGCAGCTCCCTCATTGGCTAAAGGCCCAGCCAATGAGGAGAAGTAACGTGAAACATTGTACTGTATATATATATATATATATATATATATATATATATATATTAGGGCTGTCCAAGTTAACTCATTTAATCGCAGTTAACTCACCGTTATGTTAATCGCGATTAATTATTTTAATCGCAATTAATCGCATATTTATTTATTTTAGCCATTTGGCCTACCCGTGGTTTAGGACAGTGGTTCTCAACATTATTATAGCAATTATTTTTTGGTTGGTCCCCAAATGATCAGTTTAATAATCTGCACATTTCTAAAGTGACAAGTTATTGAATTTTAATTATTTTATTAATGCTTCTATTTTTTTTCATTGTGTCAAACGTAATCAACAAACTATACTTTAAAATGGACACTACAGTACTCATATTACCAAGTAAATTTAACAGATCCTTATACCCATCTATGCCGCCTGTTTAATGCAGTACCATTATGGTTTATTTGGGGTTTTAATTGATTTCCAATAAAAGATTAGCCTCGGAAACCCAGGCTTCATAACATATTTTTGCATAAAGCCACCATATTTTTCCACTCTCATGTTAATCGGGGTATACAAGACTTGAGAAATATCGGTACATTGTGAACAGATAAAACGTATGACTTATTTGCGATTAATCGCACGATTAACTAGATAAATCATGCGATTAATCGCGATTAAAATATTTAATCGTTGGACAGCACTAATATATATATATATATAAGCAAACTAAGCAGACTATTATATTTGTGAATATAGTTATGTTCTCAAAACAAGCAATATCCCCAGGGTTGGTTAGGCATTTCTCTAAGAGCAATGATATTCCCAGGGATGATTTTGTATTTCTCTATGACCAGTAATCTTCCCAGGGGGAATATGGGGAGAGAAAGAGCCCTAGGTGTCTTGGACTGTGGTATAATAACAATTTGCCACGGCAGGAGTGAGTTATTGCTTAAATAATACTGCCTATACCAGTTCCCATAGCAGGTAAGGACAACGTGGCGATGGATTTCTTTTCACAGCATTCCAACACATTGTGGACGCGCGCAGTGGCCTCCGCTGCGTTGGTTGGCCCCACCAAGTGCAGGATGAAGTCACACTGCAAGGCTCCGCCACTCGTCACTCCAACCTGGTCACCTTTCAGGGGCCCTGCAGACACAACCAGAAGGACCAAATCACATGTACAGAACCTAAGATAGAAGGTTTCTGTTTGTCAGAATCAAACCCACTTCATGCAGACATTAAAAACTATGCTATATAACGCCTGTGTTGGGTGGAAATCTCATTATGTCCAAAACTGTTACCTTTCAGATTACAAAAATAGCAGATCAACAAGTTCAAATCGCTTCAAGACCCGTTTTGACAATTTTTGATACCTTTGTGTGGCGCTGTAGTACAAAAAGTTAAAAGATGGAGATAAGTCAAGTTTTCTGCCTGAGAACAATGATACTGCATTATAGAGTACGAGAAGAAGCACAACAGGACAAGCAACAGTAGATTCACACATAAGTCTACTGAATGCCTGTGTGTGTGTGTGTGTGTGTGTGTGTGTGTGTGTGTGTGTGTGTGTGTGTGTGTGTGTGTGTGTGTGTGTGTGTGTGTGTGTGTGTGTGTGTGTGTGTGTGTGTGTGTGTGTGCAAAGGTCACATTCTTCTCATAGCGTTCTGTCAGGTTCTGTGTTCAAGAAGACTCACGGATCCTTCGGCATTCTTGTTCAACTGCAGGCCCAGCTGCTTTCAAAATGGCTCCACAGACACCTAAAATGAAAGAAAAGTGGATTCTTAACAAGTTGTTTTGTATTGTCTGTCTGTACACAAGAGGGTACCGCACCACTGTACCAACCTCCAGTCAAACTGATTCCAGCATTGGTAGTATTCACGATGCCTCTGACAGAGTCCTGAGTGATGTTACCTTTCTTCACTTCAACCATGACACCGTGGATCTTCAGCAGTCTTTGTCTGCCTTTCTTGAAAATGCGATACAAGCAAAAACAGCAAAAACAATCATCAACAACGTAGATTTAACACTAAACAAGGCGCTAACTCGTTCTCCTGCTATACCATCAACATGTGGAACTGATGGAATTTGGATCATATTCCATATGGATAACCAGTTTTCCCCAATCATAATAAAGTACTCCACACACAAGAAATGATGAATGTCCACACCAGGGAATATGCGTTTTGGGTTGAAGTTTAGTCAGAGTTCAAAGTACTGTACAAGTACAGTATAGAGCAAAATCACCCATCGTTGCTTCTCTCTGAGTGACAAGCATAATGATTTCACAGATATATGGATTTACAGAATACATTAGTCACATTCTGATTGGACAAAGTTAAACATGACAAGTACAGTAGAGCAATGGATATCAGATGTTTTCGTGTTACAGGCACCAGTCGTAAGGGCAGATAGTATGTTTGGCGTTTTGTTATCCTGTGTCCTGTACATAATGACCTGATTGGCATCTCTCAGTGGTCATTCTCCTGCGTTAGTTAGTTGTTCAAAACATCATGACATTGACACTGAAAATGGTATCTATACCATGTTAAACAACAATAACATATTTTACTATCAATTCCCTCCTGAGATAGCATTTGAAGTGTTAAATGTCAAGGCAGCATAAACAACAAGGGAAGAAAACATGGGTTAAACTTTTTTTTAAGTATTTGAAACGGAAAACGTTAGTTAGTTGTTCAAAACATCACGACATTGACACTGAAAATGGTATCTATACCATGTTAAACAACAATAACATATTTTACTATCAATTCCCTCCTGAGATAGCATTTGAAGTGTTAAATGTCAAGGCAGCATAAGCGAGATAAGCACACACTGTGCAGTACTGCACAGAACACATGAGCACTGCTCAGTGCTCACTTCACCTTGGCCTGATTTTTTTTCCTCTTCTTTCATAATAGACAGACCAAAAATGTAACCAGGGGAGGAAAATGGGGTTAGAGAGGATTAGACAGACAATATATATCATAAACATTTAACACATGGGTTTGTCAGTCAGAACTTGATTGTTTTTTTTTCCTTTTTCAGAAGTCGTACTTAGTCAAAAGTAAACAAAATATATAGTACCATTATCTCGGGGCGTCCCAAGGGTCAAGAGTGTTTGTTCTTTTCGGGACATTGTAATCCATGAAAGTCACGTAGCAGATCGACAAGCTCACAACGCGTCCCATCGCGTTGTGAAAGGCAGTGCCAGCCAGGTTCGGCTGGGGGGGTTGTCAAGCCCTTCAGCATCTTGAGGGGCATCCAGTGGCAATAATATCCGATTTCATCTTGAGTGGCATCCAGTGGCAATGTCGTAGCAGATCTACAAGCTCACAACGCGTCCCATCGCGTTGTGAGTGAAAGGCATCCAGTGGCAAATAATGTCCAATTTCTCCGCTGTTCCTTCCTAATGAGGTTTGAGTGGCATCCAGTGGCATAATGTCCGATTTCTCCGCAGCTTCGCACATATCCATTGAAATGTTCCAGGAAAGGTTTCAGGTATTGTTGGTAAATGGAAGTCCCCGCTGATCTTCCAGAATGACTCCAGGTTAAAAGGAGGTTCTGGGTTTAGATTGTAACATTACATCTGTGTGGGTCCAGGTTTTACACGATAAAAACACTGCTTCTCGGAGCAGGGGGCTTCTTTAGCTTGAATGGTCATGTTTCTTTAAAAATGTTCTTGGGAGCACTGAGATAAAAAGCTCCTTTCAACATCTCAGAGTGGCCTGAGACGGAAATTCAAAAATAAAATAAGATAAGACTGAGACGAAAACGAAGACATGTAAGCATAACATAACCATAACTTCTCAGTAATCTGGTTAAATAAGATAGCTGAAAACCAGCTGTGTCGGTCTTATGCACTGGCCAAAACTTCCTACAGAACCAGGAAACAGAATGCTGGTCTGGCGGTGAAATCCTGACTTGACTTAATTCACAACAGAAGGAGTAAGAACAACTTCTATTGTAGTGCAACTCAGGAGACTTGACTAACTTCAGGATGAATGCAAATCTTAATAAAATGAAGTTTTGTGCTGCCAACGTAAGACCCACAGTTCCGGACCAACGGCTGTGAGGTCTTCAAAAAGCGACAAAACAATAGACTAAAAACAACATTAAACAATAAAAACGCAGCTGTGTTAAGAGCTAGCTAGACTCTTAAGACAGCAGGTATAAACTTATGACCTGGGTTCTGTTGAATTTGGACAGTGTGTGAGAATGGAGCTGTCCAGAGCCAAACCTGGCCGCCTCCATTTCGGCATTGTCTCTCTTGGCCGTTAAAACTGTTCTCAGTTCATTCTCCAAGCTTTGAAGATGTGTACAAACGGTGTTGTTCCGTTTGTAAAAAGGTTGTTTAGATTTCGGCAGGTGTTTTCTGCCTCCCGGTGCATTTTCCATTTTGCAGCTGGTCGGGTAGGTGGAGGATGAGATAAAAGCTAGTTTGCTTGCCACCTCAGCTGGCGGAATAGACGTCCCATGGTAATTTCTCTGCGCGCAGGAGGGAAAAAAAAACGTGTAGAGAGTCCTTTCCATGGGAGTCAGGGGAAACGTCTGATATCCTCGGCTGGTTGTTACTAGCAGAGATGAACGAAGTGGGATTCCAAAACAAACTGTCCAGCTGTATCGAATCCATAAACGTCAAATCAGTAGAAATCCGTAACTGGTTCTAGCAGCGGAGAAGACAAAATGAGTCCAACAACGTTGAGTCCCCAATATCTCCTCGGAGCTAATCCGGCAATCGAATGGGCCATTTGATGGAATTTGGATCATATTCCATATGGATAACCAGTTTTCCCCCAATCATAATAAAGTACTCCACACACAAGAAATGATGAATGTCCACACCAGGGAATATGCGTTTTGGGTTGAAGTTTAGTCAGAGTTCAAAGTACTGTACAAGTACAGTATAGAGCAAAATCACCCATCGTTGCTTCTCTCTGAGTGACAAGCATAATGATTTCACAGATATATGGATTTACAGAATACATTAGTCACATTCTGATTGGACAAAGTTAAACATGACAAGTACAGTAGAGCAATGGATATCAGATGTTTTCGTGTTACAGGCACCAGTCGTAAGGGCAGATAGTATGTTTGGCGTTTTGTTATCCTGTGTCCTGTACATAATGACCTGATTGGCATCTCTCAGTGGTCATTCTCCTGCGTTAGTTAGTTGTTCAAAACATCATGACATTGACACTGAAAATGGTATCTATACCATGTTAAACAACAATAACATATTTTACTATCAGGAACGCCCTTCCACAAGCCTTAAAGGAGAGCAAATCCCTAGCCTCCTTCAAAATTGGTATGAAAAGTCACCTTCAGACAGCTGCTACCCGTGACTTGTAAATAGACTAAGCCCCCATGCCCCCCCCCCCCCCTTTTCTTTTTTTTCTACCTTTGTGTTTGATGTTATGTTTTTGAAACTGATATTATCCTAGATAAAGTACTATGTTCTATCCGTCTGTCTTTCAATGTTATATTAGATACTTAAAGTGTGGTTCCTGTGGAAATAAGCCTCGGCTTTCTAGGATCTCCTTTTAGTTGACCTTGGCTTGTACCAGTGATTTGTACTGTCATGAAACTGTACTTTTTTCTATTGCAAACATCTAATACATTCTTCAATCAATCAATCAAAGCCCTCTTCTCCATCACAAAATGTGCTGTTTTGCAAGAGAAAAAGAGAATGGTCGAGATATTATAATCATTAACAAAGAAAGGTCTGTGTGTGTGTGTGTGTGTGTGTGTGTGTGTGTGTGTGTGTGTGTGTGTGTGTGTGTGTGTGAGTTTGTCTAGCTATACTTACGGGGACTAAACGCATGTTCACACAGTCACCTGCAGGGGACCTCTGACAGTGTGCATGGGGACAAAATAGTAGCTCCCCACAACAACGATGTAAATATAGTGTGTGTGTGATAGTTACCTACTCCTCCTGCGAGGGAAATTCAGATATCACAGCCCAACCCAGCTGCTTTTTTCAGCTTAACCCAGCTGAACCCAGTACAGCCCACAAGGAGCGCAAGGGGGAGGGGAGCAGTGATAGCTGGAGCGGGGAATCGTACCTGCGACCTCTGGGGCCTTCGGAGTCCTAGGTATGGACACTAACCACTCAGCCATCACTGCTCTGTGTGTGTGTGTGTGTGTGTGTGTGTGTGTGCGTGTGCGTGTGCGTGTGCGTGTGCGTGTGCGCGTGCGCGTGCGCGTGCGTGCGCGTGCGCGTGCGTGCGTGTGTGTGCCATGTATACAGGGGATGACAGAATAGTGGATTTGATATCAAAAGATATCTCTTCCATCTTCAGGTCCTCCATCATGCTATATAAGCATTCTACTGTGAAGCCGAGCATGTTTAGCCAGTGCAACGATGATTCTGTGTTCTCTAACATTTCAGCTAACACCCCTGATGTCATTGTTGTTAATGAAACCCATAGGGAGGTGTTTATTCTTGAGGTCGGCTGTACCTTTGATTACAGGTTAAGAGGAAGCTTTCTTAACCAAAGCCACAGCGAGGCTACAGATGTAAACTTTAGTTTTTTATCTTTGGGAGCCTAGTGCACGGCACGCGCACAAGTTGGTTGTGAGGGGCCTTCAAATGGCCGTCCTCTCCAAAAGGAGGGCCAAACAGTTAGCAAGGTACTGCTCTGTATCAGCTATTATAAGAAGTCCCTCCATTTGGAGGAGGCGTTGTTATCTTTAACCATGATTGTTGTCTGCTGACATCTATGCCAACAGTATTGTATTTAACAATGTTCTGCCTTCCTGCACTTTGTAACTTTCTGTTTTCCTAATTATCTGACTGCACTGATACAGCACACTCTAAAAAAGCTCACCTTTGTCTGCCTCCGTATTTCCAGTTGAGCTGTCAACAGTATCCGCCATTTTCTGTTGAACACAATGGGACAGTTTCATCAAGCACTTTACGGCCAAATTACACCCATATATTTTTTCCTTTTTTTCAATCATATCATGCCTGAGCACTATTGGACAACATTCAACATGAAACCCACCATCTGACATGTTTTTGGCCACTGTTTTGAAGAATTGCAGTTGTGAAAATCAAGGGAAGGGACTTCACATAAGCTGCAATTGACATTTACATGAACTCCTAATTATTTTAATATGTGCAGTTGTGGATGAAGAAAAGTGCCTTTGGAAGATTGCAACATGACACTTGATGGTGAGGAGATGCTGAGCCATTGTCAAGCACAAAAAACACTTTAGTTTACCTGCTTTGAGGGACCTTTTGAGGGACCTTTTGAGGGACCTTTTGAGAGACTTCTTGCCAATTCTGTTGAAAGTGATGTAGATGTCTTTATTTAGCACGCGCGCACACACGCACGCGCACACACACACACACACACACGCACACACACACGCACACGCACACACACACACACACACACACACACACACACACACACACACACACACACACACACACACACACACACTGGATTTGGCTCCAGGCCTTGCAAAAACAGAATAATACACGTAAAGTAAAATGACCATCAATCTTGTCGTGGGTCTCAAGGTGCAGAGCCGTGGACATCCTCTGGAATACTTCGTCTAGTTGTCCATTCAGACTTGCAAGCTCCTCTCCATGTTTGTTGTGCTTCACCAGACGCTTGACTAAATTATCATTGGAATATTTCCTGACAAACCTTTCAGCTTCTTCCAGTATGCGGATGAGATCGCAGAGGACGACGTTCACATTCTTAGAGATGTCACCATCCCCCTTTCCCTTGATTTTCACAATGTGTGGCTCCAAGTTTTTCACACGCTGGGCCAGAGCTGGGCAGTCTTTCTGGTTGGCCTTGACCTTCTCACAGAGAGAGTAGAGTGATTTTGCTATGGTAAAGAACTTTTCTACGACGTCCATGACTGGTGCTTGCCTGGAACATGAGAGAAGCAGAATCTGAATCAACAGGTGAAAAAGAATCGAGGATGGACAAAGTGGGACAGCTAGGTTGAAATGTCTGAATAGGTCAGAACATAACAAACTTGACAGACTTAACAGATTTGATATGAATAAAATCATGCAGATCTCGAGATCTCGTGGAATGCAGTTAGAAGTGTACTTGAGCCCCATGAGGCACCCCTGAGTGAGCCATAGGTCTCGTAAACCAATGTACTAATTTCGAATATTCCTCGAATATGAGGAATTTACATTCATCTTTGAATATAAATAAATATATATATATTTGAATTATTAGGCTAATTAATATACATTTTTTTTTCTTCTTTTTTTCTCTTTTTATATGTTTATTTGACAGGGACACGTAAAATAAACATATTAATACTAATAATATTCGAATATATTTGATATTCAGGCCAATATTCAGATTTAATTTCTGAGGAACGTTAACAGCACTAGCGAGCTGTCAGGGGAGCAAAAGAACGCGCAGAGTCACTGTTTACGTGTTACAGCTATGTTTACGATGCTACGTTTATTTCCAACAAAACAGGCCATCTGAAAAGCCATAGGCCTACTACATGTTTCAGATTCATATTTCAATTTAAGCCACAATACATAAAGAAAAGATTGCACTTGGAAAAAGATCCGCCCACAGAACATCCAGCCTTTATCCGGATATACAAATGTTGGTTTGGACGGGTTACTTGGACTTGTAAGTTGCAGGTGAAACTTGGCAACGTGCCATGTGCAACGTACCCATCCTCAGCTCCTTGGGAATACAAACCAACATTTGTACACACTGATGTAGGCCAGATGGTCGAAAGTGTTCTGAACAGAATGTTTTCAACCGCCCTGTCTTCACCATTGAGTGTGTGTGTGTGTGTGTGTGTGTGTGTGTGTGTGTGTGTGTGTGTGTGTGTGTGTGTGTGTGTGTGTGTGTGTGTGTGTGTGTGTGTGTGTGTGTGTGTGTGTGTGTGTGTTTCATACAAACTGGGTCTAGTGATTATGAGCTACTGGGATACCTGACCATACAAAGTATTATAACTAGTAAGACGCCTCAGGGCGACATGCAACCTTGCCCTAAAGGGCGAGGTTGCGTCAATTCTTGTTGTTTATACGTTTTCTCCATATATGGGCATAGAAAGGACAAGGACTTAATTAATTTGCAAGTGTGATCTGGGAATGCCCACATATGGGCATGTCAGAACATGCCCATATATGGGCATTCCCATATATGCCCTAATATTGATGACACTGGGACAGGGTTCTCCATATATGGGCATGAAACGGACAAGGATGTAATTAATTTGCAAGTGTGATCTGGGAATGCCCATATATGGGCATGTTCTGACATCACATTGTCGACTATTATGGGCATAAGATATATGGGCATAAAAGGGACATTAAGCAAGAGCGTGATGTCAGAGTGATGTCACGACAAGGGAACCAATAGACTGTAAAAATGTGTACTGACTGACTGAAGGACTGACACAGACGGAGACAATTATGACATTTCTCATGGTATAATGCGAACTTCGGTCGCAATCAACATATAATGCCTTATGATGGCTTTATGAAGGCTTATAACATCTCATAACTCTTTATGTCTGCTTTAATGCTTTACAGAGATCTATAATGCATAATACAGGTTTAATATGTGTTGCCAAAATATACATTTTCAGATATTTTATTTGATTTTCTGAATCCTATCAATGTTACAATATAGGTCACATGCAGTACAGTTTAGAAGTGTGAAACGTCAGTACACATTTCAAATAGAGATCTGTTTATACCGTGATGTCATTTTATTCCTAATTTATATTTGAATCATTTAAACGTTCCCAATTAATGTTTCCTTACAAAAGGGAAGCAAATAATTTAATTTATTTATTTGCTAATGCTGCGATGTCAGGTAAAATAAACACAGTGAAGTCAATACCGTGAGTGAAGTGACTCAACACAACACAAATCAAGAAAATCAAAAGTTTTTAAATAGTTCAGTGAGTCCCATGACAACCAATTGTGTGTTTGCGTGCGTGTGTGTGTGGTCATAAGAAAGATAATATCATCCATTTGAACGCTGATTTGAGCCACACCCACACCCACACCCACACACACACACACACACACACACACACACACACACACACACACACACACACACACACACACACACACACACACACACACGCACACACACACACGCACACACACAAATGGCCAAGCCTTATAACAGGTTTGACATGGCACTCACCGAACTATTTCCTTGATTTGTGTTGTGTTGAGTTGCAAGGCAATAATATTCACAACTAGGGCTGGGTGGTATGGATTTTTTGTATGGTAATACAGTAAGTCACTGGTTACTGATGGTATGGCGCTGTATGCATTACACAACCGCGGTATGATGGTATTGAGGACATTGCACCCAGCTCTAGACAGCACCAATAATGCAACTCCTTGCAAATAGTCTCAACTCCTTGCAACAACACAATGCTGTTTATAGTTGTACTTTAACTCTGACCATGTAGCAGAACCTTAATGTTTATAGTTGTACTTTAACTCTGACCATGTAACAGAACCTTAATGTTTATAGTTGTACTTTAACTCTGACCATGTAACAGAACCTTAATGTTTATAGTTGTACTTTAACTCTGACCATGTAACAGAACCTTAATGTTTATAGTTGTACTTTAACTCTGACCATGTATGTAGCAGAACCTTAATGTTTATAGTTGTACTTTAACTCTGACCATGTAGCAGAACCTTAATGTTTATAGTTGTACTTTAACTCTGACCATGTAGCAGAACCTTAATGTTTATAGTTGTACTTTAACTCTGACCATGTAACAGAACCTTAATGTTTATAGGTGTACTTTAACTCTGACCATGTAACAGAACCTTAATGTTTATTGCGACTGCAGTTCGCAAGTTTAGTATGTAAACGGTCACAGCTTGTCCGTACCGATATGTATGTCACGTCTGTCACGCCTGACACTGTGGTTCTATGGGTTTGTCGCTCTGACATCATGCTCTGACATCACTGTGATGTCAGGGGGACCACTCTTAACAGAATGGGTTTGTCACTCTGACATCAAGCTTTGGCTTCACTGTGATGTCACAGTAACAGAATCCCTTTTATGCCCATATACTGTATGGAGTTCCCTGATTTCATCAATATTAAGCCCATATCTAAAAGGACTTTATATGGAGGCCACATCGGCCACATACCACACGGCCACATCCTTATACAGTACGGATCTCCATACTGTATATGAAATACCACAGGTCTCCATATATGGGTAACTGGTCCGATATACATCACTGGCCAGATGGCAAAGAATTGGCACGACCTCAAGGTCGCATGTCACCCTTGATAATATTTATACACTCTTGTTTCTCTTGTGAACCGCTAGGGGGAGACTTGTATTGTGAAGGTGTGAACCAGTGAGCTGGAAGGGTGTGCGACTCAGTTGAAATTGTTATGTGTACGTGCAGGTTGGAACGAGAGAGAGCCGACAATAAATATATCTTGTGAACCAACAAAGTTGTCTTATTCAATTAACAGCCCTGAGGCGTCTTACTAGTGTCAGATGTCATAGACGTCATTGCATGTTTGAGGTCTCTTCTCCATAGAGGTGAGGAACATGGATCTCCATATATGGGTACCGGGGGTCTCCCTATATGGGTAACTGGTCCGATATACATCATTGGCCAGATGGCCAAGACATGGCCAACTGCTTGTCGCCCTTAGGCGTCTTACTGGTTGATAGAAAATAAGTCATTTTTGGGTGAACTACTCCTTTAACATCAGAAATTCACATTTAAAATGAATGTTATATGCATTAAATGTATTACATTAAAGTGTTGATCAAATGCTATTGTGTTGCTGAATTTGTGAATAAATATGGCTATAGACTCCCCCCCACTAACTCTATCACATGCACTGACACTGTCTGTGTGCAGCTGGCTCTGCCCTCACTCAGGTGTTTATGTCCAGTATGTGAGGTTGTATGTGGAGACGCTGGTGTTCTTGGTGTGTGTTGAACAATGGGCTTCTCTCTCTACCTGACTCTGCTTTCTGTCCTCCACCAAGGCACAGGTAAGATATGGACACTGTTAGACAGTTAATGTTACTAATGAAGTAATAGTCTCACTCTGATATTCTGATAAGTGCAATGTAAAGGTGGTTAATGGGATCATTCTAGTTATGTTTAGCTACTGTATTTAGAATACCACAAAGAACAAAGTTGTGGGTAAAATAAATACTGCTACTAACTATCACAACTGCAGCTAAATTATACAACTGCTACTAAATAACAACACTGCTACTACTGCTACTATTATTGCTAATGCTGTAGTTGTCAGGTGAAAACCTCATAATCTCCAAAAACGTTCCTTTTTATTATGATTTAAAAAAATATTCAAATAGTGAAAATATTGTGAGCTTGTAAATCTGCTATTTTCACTACTTTTGTGGGTGTTAATTTACAAAAAGAAAAAAAGTTTAAACATGGAGATACAAGGTTTCTTTCCGAAGGCAACGTAAATATTACTAACTAATACCACTGCTAAATATCACTGCTACTAACTACTAGCACTACTGCTACTACAAGCGCACACACACACACTTGAACCTGGGCCAGTTGCAGGAAGGCCCGCAGCCACAAGCATTGTATGTGGCATGTGAGCCACCAGGGTGCCTTGATTATGTCCTTTTGGACCTTTTGACTGTGACTTTTTTGGACCGATGCACCAAGCCATTGGGGGAAATAGTTGCAAGTAATTGCAGCATGCAACAGTTTTGTTGTGACTATATAGTTGCATTGTGGTGCACTGGCCTTTAAGGGAAGTTCACACCAATAAGCACTATAACAATAGCTGTCATCCTAGTTCTGGTGTGAACTCTGTCATCCACTTAAGCTAGAACGTTTTTTTAAACAATATCTTTAGTTATAAAAATTATCGCAGTATAATTGCGGTTATAAACTCGACACCGGCGCAGTATGCATAACACAACCACAGTATGGCGGTATTGCAGCTGTTGCACCCAGCCCTATTCACAACTTCACTCATATAATGTCATTGTTTTTATTCACCTGTAATCCCAGTACTTACAGTAGCAATAAATTGAACCTTCATAATTTGAAAAGTATGTTAAAAACATGTCTACAAAGGGACATACCGGTATGCTCAGACAAATGGACAAGTAGGCTAAATACACAAGGATATTTAACTTGTGTTAATGATGTTAATACATTTTCATTTTGCCGTTAGTAATTTAATAAAGGAACAACTGGATGCAATTCTATCAATAAATACAATAATAAAAGTAACTAAATGTTTTTAGTGCTGAGTGCTGACACTGGCTGATTTACTTACTAACGTTCAAAGACACTAAACTGACCAACTAACTGACTTTACTGTTAACAGTTTAACAAAGTACCTTGAGCAAACTATAGCCTACTGTACTGCAATGCAACTAAGAGATACAAGAACTGCAAAGCCAGTTTCTAACCAACAAAATACAAAGTGTCTATTTAACTCTGAAAGTGTTTTTAAGAGCTTTACAAAGAACTGCAGTCTTTACCTTTTAAATGAGAGTAGAGTTATTTGATGTTGATGAGGATGAACTTAAATAATGTAATGTAGTTGATAGTTGCAGGGAGACTGAGCTACGCCTCTGCTACTGAGCAGTGGAGGAAGAGAGGATGTGTCTGGGAGTGTGTGTCTGTCTGTGTGTGCGTGCGTGACACATTTTGGATTACGTCCAGGAGTTCCATTTTTGGATTACGTCCAAATATGGAGTTCCACAGCCTCCATATTAAGACTGACATCATATTGTTTACGCAACATTCTCAAGCAGAGATACTCTCCACTGAGTGCTCCTAATTATTTCAGGTAATTTGGGTGAATAATATCCTTGAGTTATACCTCTCTAGTCTCTTGTCCACAAGTCCTTGTGTTTTACAGACGGAAATGATTGAACCCCTGATAGGAGCGGAGGTGCCACAAATGCCACTGTTTACTGCAGAAACATGTTTTCAATTTTTTTAAATAATACTTTAAGAGATTAACTTACTTGCGGAGCACTCTGGAGAGTTGTTAGTGGCACGGAGATGAAGCAGCCCTCCTGAAGGTTCTGAGGATCAGGGTGTTAGAAAAGTGCCTGGATGCAGCTCTGTTGGTCAGAATGTCTCTATAAGTCCTGTCCTATGAGTCCCTCTCGCTCTTCCCCTCATAGCACACATGAGAAACAAAAGTGTGGCTCCCTTACGTCTCATGAGCAACTGAAAAGCTTTAAATGAGAAGCAGATTTTTCCTCTGGGTATCTGTCTCTTCTGTCACAATAGTTAAGTGAGCACTCATTTGCATGTGGGTGTTACGTTGTATTCAGGACCGGTTCCTGAGTCCATGGGCCCCTGGGCCTTAGACTGCCTCAAGGTAACCACCTGACCTGCACTCCCTCCCCTCCTAGTCCTAACAATGCATGCCAGTGACATAGCCAGAAAAACCTGCCAAGAAAATATGTGCAAATCTGAAATCTTTGAAATCTTTCAAATTTTTTAGCAGATCTACAAGCACCGTGTGCCGCGCTGCGAGATCTGCTATTTTTCAATAGTTAAAGCATAAAATAATAATACACCATACTGTGTACCCGTTCTAAATGGTAAAGTACCTTTTTTTATTAGAAATACATTTTAGACTGATCAAAACAGATAATGTGCTACAGATAATCAGATCATTTTCCACCCGGGCTAGAAGTATGATTCACAAAGCAGTTCTGAACAGTGTAAGGTACATAATTACATACATATACCAGTGTTCATTTTGTCGACTAAAACTATGACGAAAAACAATTGTTGACTACCTTTTTTCACTGACTGAACGAAATAAAAGCTAAGTTATGATGACTAAAACTAAGACTAAATATATTGACAATTTCGTCATCAAATAAAAACTCTCAAAAATCTCATTCCTGGTTACACTACTGAGCACAGGACATGTACTTGCTATATTTTTGCCTTACCCCTTATCCCAAAACTTCTTTGCCATTTTAGGGATAATTGGTAGGGGATGGACGAAAATAAGGCCCGGGCTGTGTGTGAGTTAAGTCATTGAATAAAGAGTCGGATGTGGCTGTGGCACGACCAGGGACGTGCTGGCCATTGGGAAAAGCGGAACAACTCCCGAACGGCCAGTCCATTGCCGGCCGGTCCAGGCCGGCAATTAAAAAAAAAAAAAAAAAAACATTGGCCGCTGGTAATTACGGTATCTGCCTTCGTTCCGTTTTGAGGGCTGGGTGGCCCACAAAGTAAATATAACTCATGTAATTGGCCCACTGGCTTGTCTCTCATGATCTGAAATGGACAATCTTTGACTTAGCAGCAGCGCTATAGAGAGAGATCTCTCTCTCATGGCTGCCACCGCCTATGTTGCCAGTATTGCCATAGCAACACTACTTTTCCTGGTGGTATTGCCTGGCAACACCACACTCTTATGGATTATGGCATTTTATTTAGTTTTGAGCATTTAAAAAAAAAATATATATAAACCCAGAAAATGGGGTTAAAAAGTTAAATGTAGGTCTACTACGTCGTCATGTACCATGTACAAGGCAGCGGAACATTCAAATGAGTGGAAATATCTCAGAAGTAATGCCCAAATGCGTCTATAAAAACTAAATATAGCAAAACTACTGAGAATGTATTAAATATTTCAACCATCACAAATCAATCAATACATTTTGTTTCTTTTACAAAAATACTTAATAAACTCCTTATTGTCTATGCCAATGTGCTACACGTTTTACAATGATAGTATGTCTGCATTAACCACTGAGCCACAACGAAACAAAAGCCATTGTTTTGAAAGCCAATGTACAAGCTCACAACACATTTTCAGAAATGTTTCTCATCATTACGTATTTATTTATTTACTTGGCCTTCAATGACATGCCCAAAATGGGGCATGCCAGGTTACATATTCTGAAGAAAACCTTAAGACTTCCAGGAGGTGACAGGCATTAAATATGGCATGGTGAAAGTCTATTACGTATTTGGGATTTCAATATTTGGGTCTTATCTGTACATTTAGTACTTTATCGCACATTACATGAGCCAAAGGGCCATTTAGGACGGGTGCAGAGGTGAGTGGCTGCGTGTCATATGCTTATTGTAGAGATTGCTGGCTTGTCAGAGGTTAGCTGAGGTGAGGAGATCAAGTTCAATCCAAAACTATTAAACTAACTATTCGCTGCTCAAGTGCTCAAGTGTGAAGGTTCAAAGGTAAGGGAGTAATGCTGCTATAGGCAGAGGCATTTAGGCATGTAGACCCAGTGAGGGAGGTCCAGCAGTAGAATTGACCTCTGACCTTTGCACTTGGTTGTGTTGGGGTAGCTCTGATAGACAAACAACTCCTAGATATTCTCTAACATCATGCTCTGGCTTCACTGTGATGGCACACTAACAGAATCCCCTTTATGCCCATATATGGAGTTCCCTGATGTCATCAATATTGAGCCCATATCTAACAGGACTTCATATGGGAATGCCCATATATGGAGGCCACATCGGCCACATACCACACTAACAGAATCCATATATGGCCAAGACAGCCCATATCTGTGTGGCTGGTTCTACGGACAGGGATCTCCATGTATGGGCATAAAAGGGTATGATGTCAGATGGCATATAGACATCAAAGGACTTTCACATAACGAATAACCGAGTTAGCATATTTGGGGTCTCACAGCATATCTCCATATACAGTACATGGATCTCCATATATGGGTACCAGGGGTCTCCATATATGGGAAACTGGTCCGATTTACATCACTGGCCAGATGGCAAAGAATTGGCGCGACCTGAGGTCTAGTAACTAATACTTGTAGTGAAAACTGTTGCATTTAATTTTCAATACAACTTCAGGATACACCAGAGTGATACATAGAGTAGGGGCTACAGCTGTTAAAAAAGAAAGAAACAAAAACATCATTCACTTTTAATATCATTTATCAATAATTAACCTTTTCTCACTTCAGAGAAGTCTGAATGGCCTTCTGGAAAAAAAAAACTGCTTTAGACCCACACCACAGACATGTCAAACAGGATGTTATAGAGAAGAGAGAGACACTGGAGCAGCTCAGACGGTTCTAACCTTTTATTCAGGTGCCAGTATACAGGAGTGACTAACGTTTCGATGCTAGTGCATCTTCATCAGAGTCATGACTGATGAAGATGCACTAGCATCTTGAATAAAAGATTAGAACCGTCTGAGCTGCTCCGGTGTCTCTCTCTTCTGCATACATCAGTCCCTGCTCATGTGATGCACCAGACTAGCCGTGTAGGCTGAGGCGCGCTGTAGATCCCCTTTGTTCTCAGGATGTTATAGAGCTCAGGTGGTTCAGTGGTTTTACTGAGAAAGAGGCTCAGTGGAGGCTTGACTGACGTCAAACTACATCTAAAGAGGAAGATGTTTAATCTACTGTCACACTTCTATTGTATTTAGACAGTAGCACAGCTGAGAAAGAGACAGTGTAGGAGAGACAAACAGTAGGACATCTGAGAGACAGACAGAAAGTAGGACAGCTGAGAGACAGACAGACAGTAGTAGTCTCCTGGTTTGTGTGCTGAACAACGAGATGGAGAAACAGGTCCAGATGCTGTTGTTTTTCTGTGGTGTTTTTATGAGCTCTGTCCACACTCTGAAATGGACCAATGTCCCTGTGGAACTGGGACAAGACACCATCCTCAACTGTTCTCTGGATGTAGCTGATGTCATCTGGAACATGAAGCTACCGGGAGGAGAGACTGTTAAGATCCTGAGATCATACAATAAAAGATTTGAAATAGCTGACTATTACAATGAGACTTTCATTGACAGGTACTCTCCGAAGCGGGGGAACCGTCTCTTCATTCACAAGGTGACTGTGGAAGACATTTTGTTTTACTGCACCAGAGCATACGGCACCTCCTTTTTCAATGAAATCTTCCATCTCATCTCTGGTAAGCATGACACGCTTACTGACTTTTGAAAGATTTGAACTTTTCTGAATTAACTAGAACTAATAATTGTACTCAATACTGTAAACGTCACCCCGGATAAATATTGTGTGAGGAACATTATGAATAGGTTGTCATGATCTATCACCTTTGTTATTTCTTTCATTGTGTTGTGATATTTGTTTCCTGATTTCTGTGTTGAATTTACAGCTTTGTTCCGTTTAGAGACGGTAGCCTACTTTACTCCTGCACACTATGACACAGGGATCATTGTTGACTGCCAAAGATTCTGCAAATTGTTTCTATCCTGGCGCAAATGAAGCCCATTTGCGCCAGGATAGATTTTTCGCCATCTTGAATTTTCTCCAAAACACACTTTTTGCTCCTTTTCCTACATGTTTTCGTCAAATGTCACAAAAATGGGCACACATGATCTATGAACCCATGCAATGAACATAGTCAAGGGATATTTTGATAGTCCATACCGTTCGTTCGTAACAGGCTGCCAAATTTAGCGGGAGGGGGCAAAAAATAGCCATAAATCACAAACAAAAGGTCGAGTCAACACTGAATTTTAACCACAGGTCGCGGGTGGCATACTCAACAGATCCCAAAAAGCATTTCCACTTCGACCCATAGGAGGCGTCACAAACGCGCAAAACGTAACCGTTTCGTGCCAGAACGCGTTTTTCAGGGGGAACGACCCTCTCAAAACGAAACACAGACAACTTGGTGGATTGTCTCACCGTCCAAACCGCTACATTTGCACATTTAGCGAGCTGCAGGCACACTTGTAAAAATTTACTCTGTCAATTCTAGTTTATCTATCAGTCATACTAGGTCAGTCAGTCAGTTCTCCTCAATACTTTGGCACCTTTCTACTCCTACATACTTAGTGAGAAAATGAAAATAAAATGAAAATCAATGTGTTCAGCTTACTGTGGCGACGTGTGCTATTACTTTTTACAGCAATCGGCCAAATGGTGGCGCTGTAGGAAGCCTTCGAAAGTGCAAACTTTGAACAGGTATAGCTCATGCTCTGTTATACGTACAGCCATGAAACCTGTATACACGTATGCGTCTCCTCATGCCGAAAAACATTTACGCACTGACTTTTGACCTCTGACCTTTAGATCTCCCACCAGTTTGAATTATATGAAAAACAGTAAAAATCTATCTCCTCCTGGGATTTTTGCGTTACGCGCATGAAACTTTTTTCACATGAAATTTGAACCTATACCTACACAGGCTATGTGGTGAGAAGTTTGTACGTTAAATAATTATTTTTTAATAATTCAATGAATATTGCGGTTTTATGCAAATTATTCTTCTGCCTCTAAATCACACATGCAAAGTGACACGTTCATGGCATTTGGCAAAGGGTTAGTCCAAATATCACTAAAACCAATCTTATTCCAATCGGCCAAAGGGGGGCGCTATACGAAGCATTTGAAAATTCAAACTTTAAAAGGGCATAAGTCATGCCTCGTTTCGTTTTAAGACATGCAAGTTGCTTACATGCGTGCCTTGACTCAAGCGGAAGACATCTGTGTCTTTGTTAAGTAAGCTCCGCCCTTCGATTTTCCGCCATTTTGAGCAGTTTCTAAAACGCTTAAACACGTTTATATCCTGGGATTTTCGCATCACGTGCACGGAACTTTTTTTACATGAACCTTGGACCGATATCTAAAGATCTGTCTGATCGGATTTTTTTTTTTAGATTGAAACATTCTTTTTTAATAATTCAATGAATATTGCAGTTTTATGCAAATTATTCTTCTGCCTCTAAAACATACACGCAAAGTCACATTTTCATGACGAAATAGTGTAGAGGGTTAGTTCAAATATCACTGAAACCAATCTTACCCCAAATGGCCAAAGGGGGGCGCTATATAATTTTGAGCAGTTTGTAAAATGCTTGAACCCGTTTTTAGCCTGGGATTTTCGAGCAATTTGCATGAAACATTCTACACGCAATCTAATTAAATAATATTAATAATAATAAATATAGCTGCAAGCAGCGATAAAGTGGCCAAAAACACCTCAAATCATGAACACAGCCTGCGATGTGAGTGAAATCTTGCAAGCACATTCCCACTAAGTCAAGGAACAGATGCCACTCTTCTTACATTGGCCTGTTATAGCGCCACCAGCGGGTCAAATTTTGCATAACACATTTTTGGAGAAAAAAATGCCTCAAATCATGCATGCAGCCTCCGATTGCGTCAGTAACGCCAAAGAGAGCACTGCCTGCGATCTTGACATTTTGTACTTTTATAGCCATTGTTTTTTTGGCTTGAAGCGAGCCCAGAATTGTTTCGAAGGAACAATATTTTCTAGTTTTTATTTGAATCAACACTTGTTGGATTGACTATGATCAAATAATTGATGGGGCCAAGTAGAGGCTGTCTGTGTTTAAGAGACAGTCTACTCCACACTGCTGCAATTCTCCTCTGTAGTGTTCTAAGATGGTTTTGTGTCTCGTTGTGTGTTTTTGATCTGAACTGGCCTTTAGGCTGGATGTTTATTGCTTACCAGTTTTCTTGGGAGTCTTGAATCTCTTCAGGACCTCCTCAAAGTCCTGAAGCATCTTGGCTTGGAATATCACAATGTGAACGGTTTTAAGAGTTGTGGTTTTGGTGCTTTTTATGTGTTCTTCCACTGCTGCCATCATTGCATTTCCAACCTGCTGGGCCCCCAGATTCCCAGCTCCTGTAAAAACAAATACCCTTTAACCATCCTTGCACACAGTGGAAATCCATAATGGTTTAGTAAATAATCTGTATTTTAGCACGGTTTGCTAAACTTGCTAAAACATTCAATCAATCAATCAATCAATCAATCAATCAATCAATCAATCAATACATGATGCTAATGTTTCAATATAACCTGTACACACCTGCATATGGCGCTAACATCCAAAATATCATGTATATAATCTGCTTTCACACTCGCTGATCGGCATACAGCTATTTCTCCTAATTTAACCTGTTTTCTATCTTCCATTTGCTCTCACTCTTCTATCCTGTCTCTGTGTGTGAAACATTTCACGGAAATCACAAGCTGCGTTCAGGATTTTAGGCATTTTGTTCAAAACGGACCAATCCTGCAAACTTTGGAAGCCAATGTTAGCCAACTAGGATGGAATATGAAATATTGGACAGATCCGTCTTGATAACATGACTATAGAGATACTGAGTGTACTGATTTGCGTGATTACATAAGTCGGCCTCCTGTGGTGGCTCTATAAATGGCAGATGTGAAAAATATAGGGCAAAGGCTTTTCCTTCCTTCCTCTAGGGAGTGTGCATACAAAGTTTTACACTGATTGGCAGAGTTATAGGTAAAAACACTAATTGGCCTGTTATAGCGCCACCATGAGGCTGATTTGAAAAATCCGAGGTGGCATTTCTTTTTGCCTTTATCGATAGATTACAGTAGACTGACACTGAAATGCGGAGAGAGAGAAGGGGAGTGACACGCAACAAAGTTTGTTGAGATTGGGAGTCGAACCAGCGATACGCTGCCAGGCATCAGCAGCCTAGGTGCCCAGACCACTACCCTAGCTGTCCAGGCCTCAACTTGGCTCACCATCTTAGCTGACCAGTATTTGGCACTCGCGCGGGAGACCAAGTCAGCTATACAGATTTAAAAGACGACTTCACCACTTTTCAACCTATCTTAATGTAATAGGCCCTTACTAATGTTCATGATAAAATAGCACCTTTTTTCTAATCTGCCTCATGTGGGCAGTTCAGAGACCCGTGTACTAGTGACATCATTGATGGGAAATCCAAGAAAGTGCAGAAAAGTTACGATGTTATAATGGAAGCCATTGTTCTTGTGATAATGTTTTTATTATATATATAATCTATATTTTTAATACATTTTTTTTAAATGATCTGCCTAACGATATCACTGGCAGATGGGTTTTTGAACTGCCCAAAGCTCTCCTAAAAGACAGACGAGTAGAATTTTGTTTTGCCATTTTATCTTGAACATGACGAATTATATGAAGATAGGTCGAAAGGGGTGGAGTCGTCCTTTAATAAATAATATAGGCTGTACTGTACATTCATAGACTGTACACTGTACATTGTGGTTCATACCGTTGTGGGATAAATAACACAGGTGCACCCTACCTGTACCGAGTGCTGGAAAGGAGACAGACTGAAGCTTGTGGTCTTCACACATCTGCAGGACCTTCCGCATGGAGCTGGTGATCGTCGCCTCCTTGGTCTGTCCCACCATGTGAATGATGTGCTTGGTGGAGAGGTTGCCAGGTTTGGTGATGACGACGCCATCGCTGGGTTGGGTTCCTTATGGGATCAGAGCAGAAATACACATGCATTAATAATAAACCCCTTTAATATCATCAGCCCTTTAAGATGATTTGGATTAGGAGTTGACAGCCTGCAGGTAGAAGAATTTAATTAAAAACCTAATGTTGGGCAGAGTAATATGACAGACAGACAGACATACAGACATTCAGTAAATTAATAGTTAGATGACTTGTCCAAGTGAGGATAAAGAATAAAGAATAAGAAAAAAAAAATTGGGGGGTCAACCGTTGAGGGCCTAGAAATCGTATTGCGATGAAATCTATAATTCCTGTTAAACATCTTACCTAGAGCGATGCATTCATCAACCACGCTCTTCCCAGCAGCTTTCAGAATGGCTGCTGACACACCTACACACAGAAACATATGGTAAGGTCAAAAATCCATCTTCACAATCATTTCCCCACTCATCTCTGGCATACAGTACATCACCCTCAATGAGAATGGTAGATGGTGATTTCTCATCACAAAAGCGAATCTGCCCAACAGGCTTACTGTATTTATTGCGACCGTCAGGTCGCATTTACTATCAAAACCTCCACCGGCTGTCTGTCAGTCAGTCCGTCCGTCCGTCTGTCCGTCAGTCTGTCTGTCTGTCACGCCACACTTTTGCCCTGCTCGTATCTCCGCCATCCATGTGAAATTTTACACATGCACTCCTTGCCTGCCAAACCACAACCTCCACCCATCAATTCTCACATGGCCCTCTTCTAGCGCCACCATGAGGCCAATTCTTGCAAAACACATTTTTGGACACTGCTCCTACAATTTTTGCCCTAAAATCACGCAAATCGGTAAACAGTATGTCTACACTCATGTCATCAACATGGATCTGTCCCATATAGCACCACCATCAGGCCGATTTTTTCAAACACCTTTTTGGACACTGCTCCTACAAATGTTGCCCTAAAATCACGCAAATCGGTACACACTTGCTCTACACTCATGTCATCAACATGGATCTGTCCCATTTAGTGCCACCTTCAGGCCGATTTTTTTAAAACACATTTTTGGACACTGCTCCTACACATTTTGCCCTAAAATCACGCTGCCACCTGACGGTCGCTTATCTCCCGATTAGGGAGTCTTACTGGTTTGTTTACTATGAGAAACATCACACCTTGTCCGCGTGTAGATTTGTACAAATGTTTACAGTCATGGGTTTGCTGCTCTGACATCATGCTCTGATGTCACTGTGATGTCCGCCACATCTTGACACTGTGGTTCCCTTGACACATCACTGTGACATCACAGGTGATAGCACAGGTGACACCACCTATGTAAAAGTCCATATATGGGTATTCCCCAGAATCCCTTTTGTGCCCATATATGAAGATCCCTGATGTCATCGATATATATCACTGGCCAGATGGCCAAGACATGGCCTATATCTGTGTGGCTGGTTCAGATAGGGATCTCCATGTATGGGCATACAATATATTGTCATGGGAACCACTCTAACAGAATCCCTTTTATGCCATATATACAGGTATATGGAGATCCCTGATGTCATAAATTCCAGGTCGAAAATGAGAATGTTAGGGTACCATATATGGCCCATATATGGAGATCCACAGGCATCAAAACAAGGCCCTAACTCACCAAGGCCCTGCTTGGCATTACCAATTAACATACGTTTTTTTATGCCCATCTCCATGTATGGGCATAACATATATTGTATTTATATGGATACATAAATTATTATTATTAATAAAGGATAAAATAAAAAGTCCATATATGGTCATTCCCAGAAAAATAAAAAAACCTTTTATGCCCATGCATGGAGATTTCTGATGTCATAAATCCCAGGCTAAAAATGAGAATGTTAGGGTACCCCCTTATGCCCATATATGGAGATCCACAGGCATCAAACCAAGACCCTAACTCACCAAGGCCCTGCTTGGCATTACTTACGTACGTTTTATGCCCATATATGGAGATTCCTATATTGTCAATATTAAGGACATTATTAAGGATATTATGTTATCAATATTAAGGCCATATATTGGCGGCGTGTTCCTCCCCCCGCGTCATCAGCGCCCACACCCTAGGTGGGGTTGGCGATAGGGCCTTTCTGTGTGGAGTTTGCATGTTCTCCCCGTGTCTCCTAGGGTTGATACCCTCACAAAAACATGAACAAACTCCCCCCAGAATGACAACAACTAGAATCGTCAGAGAAACGCTGTGGTTGGCCAGATGAGTTATCCTGAGGTATCTTACTAGTATTATACCCACAACAGAACTAGAAAGATTGCTCTCAGCAGTCTGTAACTGTAACTTAATGTGAACCTAACGAGTAGCATATTTCGTAGAACCGTCATGCATGATGATAATTTTTATTTGAATCCAACACTTGTTGGATTGACTATGATCAAATAATTTATGTAAAAGAAATTAAGATATTATAAAACCATTGTGTCTTCCGAGTCCTGGCCTCACCATAAAGCTGCATCACTGTACCTGAACTGAGACCGAGGGAGGTGTTGGTGCTGCTGACGACAGCATCCGTCTTCTCCCGAGTGATGTCACCGCTGAACACCTTGACCTTCACCGGTCCCACCATGGCTTCCGTG
This sequence comes from Nannobrachium achirus, assembly GCF_963921795.1. Taxonomy (NCBI): domain Eukaryota; kingdom Metazoa; phylum Chordata; class Actinopteri; order Myctophiformes; family Myctophidae; genus Nannobrachium; species Nannobrachium achirus. Next base: position 7,156,658 of record NC_137826.1, on the reverse strand, counting down.
TTGGTGGCTGGAATTGAATCCTGGCTGCTGGTGTCATCTTCCTCTTCCTCTGACGTAGAGCACGAGCTACTGCTATCATCACTGTCATCATCGTCACTATCTATTGTCTGGTGCTGATCCTATGGGATAGTCACGTGTCACTAATCAGTTTCTTAACCACTTAAAGTTGATACACCATGCATTTAAAAAGTATTTATGTCATATTGTTTATGTCCCAAAAACGTTTTTCAAAAGGTTTGTTTGAGGCTAAATTACCACTCCTGAATAGAGAGCCTCTCTCATTTTTGAATGGCTCTCAGAGCATTTCAGCTGCAGTACCACCTTTGGCCTGAACTGCGCCACCCCCCCCCCCCCCCCCCAAAAAAATGTTTTTGAAAAATAAAATTATTTTTTGAAAATATTTTTTTTTATGATGACGTCACAATCGGCAGATAACGTCACAATCGGCAGCAAATCTGGATAGCCTGTTTTGAGGCTAAAACCGCAGAAGAGTCTGCAGAAGAAAACCGATATACAAAGTTCACCACGGATCGTGTTGTGACAACCTTGTGAACTTGTATCCGCTATTCTTGGCAAATATTTCCCCCAGATAATAGGGAGGCTATGATTCATGTGGTTAAGACTCAGAGAAAAGAGATTTGAAAATGATATTCACCATCATGGTCATCGATTAAGGCCCCGGCTACACGGAGCTGGATTGTTGATATCCAGATAGATTGTTGATATCCAGATAGAAAACTATCTAGGTCCACACGGAGCTGGAGATCTAGGTCTAAAATATGAGTCCCCAGACCTCCACTAGAGGGAGGCATGGAGGGAGGTCTATAATTATAGGCTCCAACAAGCATGCCAGGCCAGTAGGTGGCGCCGTGGTGGTAAGGGATAAGTAATACCCAGAGTGCTCTACCATAGAAGAATAGGCTCAGCATCTCAGCATGCGCAGTACTAAGCCGGAACACCGGCAGTGAATCAAAAACAAAAACAAACAGCTACTGAAAACACGTGAGTGAAGTCATGGAGAGCAAGAAGAAAAAAGATAAAAGTGAAAAAAGTGATAAAATTTTTATATGGACCGACGATGAGGTTGAGTTGCTGCTTAATATCGCCGTACAATACAAGGCCATGAGAGCACAAGAGAGTGTTGACTGGGATTCGTGTTACATGCCAAAAGAATCAATGGGCATGCGCGAAGATTACGGTGATGTCATTGTCTTCAGAAATATCCGCCTATCTTGACTACACGGATCCAGTGAAGCGGATAGTTTTCAGTGTCTCCACTTATTTATCCGGATTGAAAACTATCCAGATTCACTGCCAAACTATCCAGCTTCGTGTGGCTACATGCCCCAACAGCACAAAAAAGTGTCTAGATATCAACAATCCAGCAACAATCCAGCTCCGTGTAGCCGGGGCCTAAGTCTGTCTGTCAAGCACTATACTTTATAGCCCTAGCACCATATTCTCATACAGCACGTATACGATCCTATCGTTGATTTTACGTGACTTGAACAACATTATTAGTATAAATAGAATACAATAGAATAGTCCACTATACTCTATATCTAACTATTCATTTTAGGGAGTAATAAGACACTCTCTCAGTCAGTCACACTCAATGCATTTCCACGTTTATCTATTCACTCCATTCAGCAATGTACACAATTACAGCACATGTACAGCACATGTACACATGTACAGCACATGTACACAATTACACATATTAACGCATATTATTATATTCATCATAAATATATCAACTATATTCACAATTATAGCAACGCAATCCTTCTACACATAATCAACACTGTCTTTCTCAATACAATACTTTCTCCTCCATGGGCTGCTCCTTACATTATGATGCTCCTTAATATTCTCAAGCACGCACCAGTTACAGTTACTAAAAATGAATTTGGAGCTAGCTAGCTCTATATATATATATATATATATATTAGGGGTGCAACGATACACAAAATTCACGGTTCGGTTCGGTACGATATTTTAGTGTCACGGTTCGATACTTTTTCGATACAAAAAATAACAGAAATGTCCTTGATTTATGAATGTATTTTTATAAATATGTATTTTTTTGTTTTAACTTTGAACAATACGGTACCCAACCTATAGGGTAGTGGTTCTCTAAGTGGGTACTGCGGATTCCTAGGGGTCCTTGAGAGGGTTTCAGGGGGATGTGGATTGGTATTGTGTATTCTATTGTTCGGTACAGGGTCATTCGGTTCGATATTTCTCGGTTCGATTCGATTTTCGATATTCGGTTCGATATGTTGCACATATATATATTAGGGGTGCAACATATCGAACCGAATATCGAAAATCGAATCGAACCGAGAAATATCGAACCGAATAACCCTGTACCGAACAATACAATACAATACCACTCCAGATCCACATTCCCCTGGAACCCTCTCAAGGATACCTAGGAGTTCGCTGAGCCCACTTAGAGAACCAATACCCTATACTGTAGGTTGGGTACCGTATTGTTCAAAGTTAAAACAAAAAAATACATAGTTATAAAAAATTCTGTTTATTTTTTGTTTCGAAAAAGTATCGAACCGTGACACCAAAATATCGAACCGAACCGAACCGAACCGTGAATTGTGTGTATCGTTGCACCCATATATATATATATATATATATATATATATATATATATATATATATATATACATATATATATATATACACACACACATATATATATAGCGCCTATATATATATATATATATATAGTCCTACACCGGCCATGTTGAGGACCAACAAAGGCCCCTTGGAAATAATTCAGTACCCTCAGATTATTTTGAGATTATGATTATTTTTTTTGTCTTGTTTCACACAATATTCAGTAGTGAAAGTGAGCCGGAACGGCCGGAACCCCCGTTCCGTTAAAACATTTGGGGACGGAACGGAGTTCCGTTAAGAAGAGGAGAAGCCAGCTGTCAAAATCCCATGTTAAATAACCAGCCACAAACGCACGTCCAGGAAGAAAACAATAGCTATACTAAAGTCAGATTAACATACAGTAGGCTACACAAGTGTTACTAGTTATATTTTCTGATAAAGTGCTTCTAAATTATTCCCGTGGGTTTGTGTAGGTCAGTGTGATCCAGTCAGTCCGTTTGCGTTTCAGTGTTTGTTTGACACGGAGCGGGTAGAGGTGAGACGTTCGCGAACGAATCGAGTCTTTTGAACGGCTCTTTGAAATGAACGATAGGATTCGCTTCACAGTAGGGAGCCGTTCCTTTCTAATGAACAGTGGTGGGAAAAATACTCAATTTCTTTACTTAAGTAGAAATATCAATACTGCAATCAAGTAGAAGTTTGGAATGTTAATGTACTTGAGTAGAAGTATCAAAATGTAGGCCTACGTCTTTTGAACAGCTCTTTGAAAGGAACGGATCCCAGAGATCCGGCTCACTTCAAAGAGCCATAAATCCCATCTCTAGGAGGACTCGTGTCTGTGCCTGCATGTGGCCATACATGCAGAATAGACCAAAATGATTCAATTCTGCATCTGGGAATGGGAGATGTAGTGGAGTAGAATTAAAAGTATTGGAAATACTCCAGTAAACTAGGCTAGGCTATACTTAAAACCTGTACTTAAATACAGTACTTTAGTAAATGTACTTAGTTACTTTAGATAACTGGTTATAATAATGTGTAATAATAATATATATAATAATATAATAAATATAATAATAATATATATGCTTAGCCTTCTGTATGGAACATGAACAATATGAAGAAGCTTATTATTGAGGGGCAGCAGGTGGGCCTCCCAAAATAAAGTTTTCTATGCATTTCAGGGGTTTTGGGGGATTAGAGCCTCCCAAATTCTTTCCGGCCGCGCAGCTTCGCCGCGCGGCCAATTTATGACAGTTCCGGCAAGAATTTCAAACCACTTTCACCACTGACAATATTGGACTGACAGTCCCGCATATAAGCTATCATAGCTACAGTATAATGTCCAATAGAGAATGTATTACCGCCTGAAGGATCAGATGCTTATTCAACTTATATTCATGTTGAGAGTGAATACCACTGAGCAGACAGGCTGCAGCAGAGAGCATCTGTGTAGTCACACAGACAGTGGTGCTGCTGCTGCTGCTGCTGTGAGCAGCAATAACCTCAGGCTTCCCAGGCAGGCTCACTAGCCGTTCAACTGACAAAAACAAAATGTAAGACATTCCACAAATGCTTCTTTAAACGTTAAGTGTTTTTAAGTGGTTCGTGAAAAATGTCCAGAGAAGCTGCAGAAGCTGTTTTGGGGAGCAGTTAGGGGTTAGGTATCTTGCTCACTTCGGTATCTTAGGTATCTTGGACACTTCAAACCTTAGGCTTCCCATTACCCATTCAACTATTGCCAGCTGACCTTAAGTACAGATACTCCTAGTTAAACATTACTCAACTCAACACAAAGTTTCAAGTTAAAGTATTGGAGTAAGTCCTGTTAAAAGTATATTTTCTTTTTAATATCAAAGCATACTGTATTAATATGTAGACACCCCCCCGGAATGTTCTTTTACAGGTATAGACGGGTTTCTGGTCCACGTTACACTGATAAGAACTAGATGCGTGCGCAGGGTCGGTACCAAATGAGCCAATGAAACCAGCGCTCCCCAAAACAACAGGTTTGGGGATTGGACGGAATTGATTACAGTCAGCTGTGCATTTAGTCTCAATGTTTGTAAACAAGAAACCCGTCTATTGAGAGCTGCATGGACAAGTTTAAGAACCACTAAAAAACACTATTAAACAAGCATTTGTGGAATGTCTGTTTTTAATTTGAATGCTTTGTGCTGTTTATTTGTTGTATGTAAAGCACTTTGTGAGTTCTCTCTGTGAGAATTGCCATACAAATAACAATGACATACATGACATACTTCCCGGACTATATGTCTTGTAAGGCAGTCCGTCTGGAGTGCCAGTAAAATTGTTTAACTATGAATTTCTTAAATTAGCCTTGTTCTGACCCGCCATCAAATGCCTTGGAAAAGATATTGCCAGAGGCCAAATCTAATCCAAATCACCCATTGAATTCCACGGTACTCTGGGAGCAATTAGGGGTTAACTTCTTGCCTGCTGGCCGACTTTCAGAACGACTTCCTCACTAGGAGACTCTCTGCCGAAGTCGATCGGCCATTTTTTTGCAATTTTATTGGATATTTTTTGCTGAATAAATGGTCTTGCCTACCTTGTACGATGGTATCGAGTGACCGTGTAAAGTAAGGATTGGTTCGTGACATCACCGCTAGCTCAGGCCTCCTCTGTGTAAAATCGCCTATGCTAGCCGTTGGTTTCAATACACACTACAATACATAACGCCGCGTCATTACGTCGGATTTTGACCCGGTTTGAAGTGTCTGTGGCGTGGATACATGTCCCAGCCGATGGGCCATCATAATATTTACACCATCAAACGCGCGCGTGGCGCACACGGTCCCACGCTAATGGTTAGCTCCAGGCCCATGTTTGTTGTTCAGGGACACACATCGACATTGCTTGCTCACATCTCATATTTTCTGCAATTATTGTAATCCCCTTTGGATCAGCAGGTTCAAGTACTGTTCATGTTGTACACACAGGTGTGCTGTACAGGTGTGTGAACTTACTCTCTGCTTTGACTTCCACCGGCTGAAGCCCTGCTCAAAGGCCTGGAGGATGGTGTCGTCTTGGATGACCACGTAGATGAGCTTCAGGACGGTGGAGGCAGTGGAGGACAGATGGTCTGTGATGCCCTGCAGGATGGCCTCAACACACGCCAAGCCTGACAGGCCACCACCGCCTCCAGGTGACAAGAGGGAAGAGGAGGAGAAAATGTACGATCAGAACCAGAATCAGTTTCATTGTCACTTCCACGATACACACAGCATACAGGGAAGCAAAATACGGTTCTCCACAACTCATGGTGCTTCACATTTAAAAACAATAAACACTTAGCAAAAAGAGCAAGGCTGATGTATGAAAACACTTTGGTGGCGTCACCGAGAAAGCAGCTCCCTCATTGGCTAAAGGCCCAGCCAATGAGGAGAAAGTAACGTGAAACATTGTACTGTGGATATATATATCTAACATATAATTAGAGAGAGAGGTCAGTCAGTCACAAAATGCATTATCTATTCACTCGCTTCAGCGACTGATCTCAAATTTAACATGGCATTGGTCATTAGCATTATACACACGGTGACGGAGCCCGAATTTAATTTTTCCCAAATTCTAGCGATTAATTAGCGTTTCTTCACTCTACAGCTCTACAGCCTGTTGTCAGGGTTACGGTCTGTTCCTCCAGGCCATGGGATCTGTAGCCCCGGGCCCACACACACCTCTCTCACAGTTAGGAATGTTGCAGTCTCTCTCTCTCTCTCTCTCTCTCTCTCTCTCTCTCTCTCTCTCTCTCTCTCTCTGCATGGGTCACGCATGCAATGGGTGATGTGTGTCTCATCTTCCAACGGGTATAGAAAACTTATGTGGAGCAAATACATCCTCATACTTCTATTCACCTAATTTTGCTGTTAAATTATTTGTATCCATCATAAATATACACTCCTCCATGGGCTGCTCCTTACATTATGATGCTCCCACATATTCTCACGCACGCACCATGCAGTCACAGTTACTTTCCCCAAAACCCACACTCTGCACATATTTTGCAGCACATGAACGGGTAAGGTCTAGTATATATATATATATATATATATAAGCAAACTAAACAGACTATTATATTTGTGAATATAGTTATGTTCTCAAAACAAGCAATATCCCCAGGGTTGGTTAGGCATTTCTCTAAGGCTTCCCACAGACAGTCAGGCACTAAGTTGAGTGAGAGTTGTGTGGGGGAGGCGGGGGGCAGAGACAGCACAATGCATTCCGGTTGGAAGTCTAGTGGTTTGAAGTCTAGTGAGAGTCCTGTGGTTGCACAGAGCACCATCCAACAAGCACACAACACGCACTAGACTTCAAACCACTAGACTTCCATCCGGAATGCATTGTGCTGTCATTGCACCCCGCCTCCCCCACACAACTCTCACACAACTTAGTGCGTACCAGTGAGAGTGCAGCCTAAGAGCAATGATATTCCCAGGGATGATTTGGTATTTCTCTATGACCAGTAATCTTCCCAGGGGGAATATGGGGAGAGAAAGAGCCCTATAGGTGTCTTGGACTGTGGTATAATAACAATTTGCCATGGCAGGAGTGAGTTATTGCTTAAATAATACTGCCTATACCAGTTCCCATAGCAGGTAAGGACAACGTGGCGATGGACTTCTTTTCACAGCATTCCAACACATTGTGGACGCGCGCAGTGGCCTCCGCTGCGTTGGTTGGCCCCACCAAGTGCAGGATGAAGTCACACCGCAAGGCTCCGCCACTCGTCACTCTGACCTGGTCACCTTTCAGGGGCCCTGCAGACACAACCAGAAGGACCAATTCACATGTACAGAACCTAAGATAGAAGGTTTCTGTTTGTCACAATCAAACCCATTTCATTATTTTATGCTTTAACTATTGAAAAATAGCAGATATACAAGCTCACAGCGCGGCACCGAGTGCCGCGCTGCGAGCTTGTAGATCTGCTATTTTTTGAAAAATCGTGAAAATTAGAATTTTCACCCGATTCTATAAGTGTCTTTTGAATCCTTCTAAGGTTTTTTGAAAAACACATGTTTCTATGTCAGCAATCTGGCCAGCCATCGTCAAAGAAAAGGTCCTTTTCATTTAACTGGAGCTCAGTTAGTCTGTTCTTGAGAGACCACTGTGTCAGTGGTTCTCAAACCTTTTCATGTGAAGGACCCCCAAAATGATATTTATTTGGCCACGGACCCCCATCTCAAAATATATAGTTCCAGGGACCCCCCAGAAGCAAAATCGGAGTTACAAACGTTCGCTTTGAAAAGACATATATTCAAAGATTTGCACACATTTTCACGACTTTTTCCAAAAATAGCAGATCTACAAGGTCGCAGCGCGGCACTCGGTGCCGCGCTGTGAGCTTGTATATCTGCTATTTTTCACAGGTTAAAGCATTCAATAATTCTAGGCCTAAATGGGTTAAAAACTATGCTATATAACGCCTGTGTTGGGTGGAAATCTCATTATGTCCAAAACTGTTACCTTTCAGATTTCAAATTACAAAAATAGCAGATCAACAAGTTCAAATCGCTTCAAGACCCGTTTTGACAATTTTTGATACCTTTGTGTGGCGCTGTAGTACAAAAAGTTAAAAGATGGAGATAAGTCAAGTTTTCTGCCTGAGAACAATGATACTGCATTATAGAGTACGAGAAGAAGCACAACAGGACAAGCAACAGTAGATTCACACATAAGTCTACTGAATGCCTGTGTGTGTGTGTGTGTGTGTGTGTGTGTGTGTGTGTGTGTGTGTGTGTGTGTGTGTGTGTGTGTGTGTGTGTGTGTGTGTGTGTGTGTGTGTGTGTGTGTGCAAACGTCACATTCTTCTCATAGCGTTCTGTCAGGTTCTGTGTTCAAGAAGACTCACGGATCTTTCGGCATTCTTGTTCAACTGCAGGCCCAGCTGCTCTCAAAATGGCTCCACAGACACCTAAAATTAAAGAAAAGTGGATTCTTAACAAGTTGTTTTGTATTGTCTGTCTGTACACAAGAGGGTACCGCACCACTGTACCAACCTCCAGTCAAACTGATTCCAGCATTGGTAGTATTCACGATGCCTCTGACAGATTCCTGAGTGATGTTACCTTTCTTCACTTCAACCATGACACCGTGGATCTTAACTAAAGTGGAAGGAAAACTGATACATAAATGAATAAATAATGGCGGTGATGCCTTCAGCAGTCTTTGTCTGCCTTTCTTGAAAATGCGATACAAGCAAAAACAACTGTTTTCCTAATTATCTGACTGCACTGATATTGTTTACGTCCTTTGTACAAGGCATTCTTGTACTTCTGCTTATATGGACATAAATAAAGATTTCAAATCTCTGTGTGTGTGTGTGTGTGTGTGTGTGTGTGTGTGTGTGTGTGTGTGTGTGTGTGTGTGTGTGTGTGTGTGTGTGTGTGTGTGTGTGTGTGTGTGCGCGCGCGTGTGTGTGTGTGTGTGTGTGTGTGTGTGTGTGTGTGTGTGTGTGTGCATAAGTATATACAGCACACTCTAAAAAAGCTCACCTTTGTCTGCATCTGTATTTCCAGTTGAGCTGTCAACAGTATCCGCCATTTTCTGTTGAACACAATGGGCCAGATTCATCAAGCACTTTACGGCCAAATTACACCCATATATTTTTTCCTTTTTTTCAATCATATCATGCCTGAGCACTATTGGACAACATTCAACATGAAACCCACCATCTGACATGTTTTTGGCCACTGTTTTGAAGAATTGCAGTTGTGAAAATCAAGGGAAGGGACTTCACATAAGCTGCAATTGACATTTACATGAACTCATAATTATTTTACTATGTGCAGTTGTGGATGAAGAAAAGTGCCTTTGGAAGATTGCAACATGACACTTGATGGTGAGGAGATGCTGAGCCATTGTCAAGCGATGAGATCAGATAGAGACATGTTTTAGGGTTTTGATTCATTGTCCTGTACTGTACTGTATATGGAATACACTGGCAGTAAACTTGTAGGTGTGTGTGTGATGATCTGAAAGCTGTCTGTAGGGAAAAGATTGAAACACTTTAGTTTACCTGCTTTGAGGGACCTTTTGAGAGACGTTTTGCTTTTCCATCTCTTCTTGAAGTTCTTGCCAATTCTGTTGAAAGTGATGTAGATGTCTTTATTTAGCACGCGCACACACGCGCGCACGCACGCACGCACGCACGCACGCACGCACGCACGCACACACACACACACACACGCACACACACACACACACACACACACACACACACACACACACACACACACACACACACACACACACACACACACACACACACACACACACACACACACAGGATTTGGCTCCAGGCCTTGCAAAAACAGAATAATACACGTAAAGTAAAATGACCGTCAATCTTGTCGTGGGTCTCAAGGTGCAGAGCCGTGGACAGCCTCTGGAATACTTCGTCTAGTTGTCCATTCAGACCTGCAAACTCCTCTCCGTGTTTGTAGTACTTCACCAGACGCTTGGCTAAATTATCAGTGGAATATTTCCTGACACGCTTTTCAGCTTCTTCCAGTATGCTGATGAGGTCGCAGAGGACGATGTTCACATTCTTAGAGATGTCACCATCTCCCTTTCCCTTGATTTTCAAAATGTGTGGCTCCCAGTTTTTCACGCGCTGGGCCAGATCCTGGCAGTCTTTCTTGTTGGCCCTGACCTTCTCACAGAGAGAGTAGAGGGAACTTGCTAAGGTAATGAAACTTTGTACGATCGCCACCGGGTTCACGTCCATGACTGGTGCTTGCCTGGAACATGAGAGAAGCAGAATCAGAATCAACAGGTGAAAAAGAATTGAGGATGGACAAAGGGGGACAGGTTGAAATGTCTGACTAGGTCAGAACATAACAGACTTGACAGACTTAACAGATTTGATATGAATCAAATAATGCAGATCTCGAGATCTCGTGGAATGCAGTGAGAAGTGTACTTGAGCCCCATGAGGCACCCCTGAGTGAGCCATAGGTCTCGTAAACGAATGTACTAATTTTTAATATTCCTCGAATATGAGGAATACATTCATCTTTGAATATAAGAATATATATATTTGAATTATTAGGCTAATTAATATATATGTTTTTTATATGTTTATTTGACAGGGACACGAAAAATAAACATATTAATACTAATAATATTCGAATATATTTGATATTCAGGCCAATATTCCGATTTAATTTCTGAGGAACGTTAACAGCCCTAGCGAGCTGTCAGGGGAGCAAAGGAACGCGCAGAGTTACTGTTTACGTGTTACAGCTACGTTTATTTCCAGCAAAACAGGCCATCTGAAAAGCCATAGGCCTACTACATGTTTCAGATTCATATTTCAATCTAAGCCACAACACATAAAGAAAAGATTGCACTTGGAAAAAGATCCGCTCACTTAAATCAATTGTTCATGCGCCATGCCACAGAACATCCAGCCTTTATCCGGATATACAAATGTTGGTTTGGACGGGTTACTCGGACTTGTAAGTTGCAGGTGAAACTTGGCAACGTGCCATGTGAAACGTACCCATCCTCAGCTCCTTGGGAATACAAACCAACATTTGTACACACTGATGTAGGCCAGATGGTCGAAAATGTTCTGAACAGAATGTGTGTGTGTGTGTGTGTGGGGGGGGGGGGGGGGGGGGGGGGGGGGTGTTTCATACAAACTGGGTCTAGTGATTATGAACTACTGGGATACCTGACCATACAAAGTATTATAACTAGTAAGACGCCTCAGGGCGACATGCAACCTTGCCCTAAAGGGCGAGGTCGCGTCAATTCTTGTCTATCAGGCCAGTGATGTATATCGGACCAGTTACCCAATTTCAACAGTGCCTGTTGAGATTGGCAGAACATGCCCATATATGGGCATATATGGGTCCAGCACCTGTAAATATTTTTGGGTCCAGCACCTGTAAATATTTTTGGAGATGTGCGTGCTTCCTCCTCTGCTCTGAATTCATATATGGGCATTACCAAATATGGGCATTCCCAGATATGCCCTTAATATTGATGACACTGGAACAGGGTTCTCCATATATGGGCATAAAACGGACAAGGATGTAATTAATTTGCAAGTGTGATCTGGGAATGCCCATATATGGGCATGTTCTGACATCACATTGTCGACTATATATGGGCATAAACTATATGGGCATAAAAGGGACATCAAGCCAGAACGTGATGTCAGAGGCTCAGAGCGGCAAACCCATTGAACAGTGACATCAGAGCATGATGTCAGAGTGATGTCACGACAAGGGAACCAATAGACTGTAAAAATGTGTACTGACTGACTGAAGGACTGACATAGATGGAGACAATTATGACATTTCTCATGGTATAATGCGAACTTCGGTCGCAATCAACATATATGGGCTCTATTATGATCAAGGTCTTATGCCTTATGCCTTAACTTCTTTGCCTTTTTTTTTACTATATAGACATATTTTTCTAAATATTTCAAATAGCTGATCTGCAAGCTCACAGCGTGCAGATGTAGATCAGCATTTGAAGTATTTAAAAATGTTTTTCAAAATAGTAAAAAAAAAAAGGCAAAGAAGTTAAGGCATAAGGCATAAGACCTGGATCATAATAGAGTGTCTTATGATGGCTTTATGAAGGCTTATAACATCTCATAACTCTTTATGTGTCAATTTAACTCTGAAAGTGTTTTTAAGAGCTTTACAAAGAACTGCAGTCTTTACCTTTTAAACGAGAGTAGAGTTATTTGATGTTGATGAGGATGAACTTAAATAATCTAATGTAGTTGATAGTTGCAGGGAGCCTGAGCTACGCCTCTGCTACTGAGCAGTGGAGGAAGAGAGGATGTGTGTGAGAGTTAAGGCTGCACAATTAATCGTTTTTAAACCGAAATCGCAATTTGGAACTACGCAATTAGCAAATCGCAAAGGTGCATAATAATCGCAAAAGTGATTTCTCCTGCACACATGGGAAACTTATGGTGTGTCTTAGGGTGCATTTTTTTGCCTTGATGAAAGCAAGGAAGCGACATACAGTACTTTCTTCCTTGACAATAATGAGAGGCAGACAATACCATTACTGAGATCTTTCTGAATATAAAAACTTGTTATATTGCTAATAAGCAAAATACAAGGGAATCTTTAGAAAATATAACTGAACTGAATCAAAAAATGTGGTTAAAATATTTTTTTATCAACCTTTTAACAAAAAAAGTTTTGTTTTAACCAAAGAGCTATCACTTATTCTACCTTAAAATAAATATATAAATATCGCGAATAAAATCGCAATCGCAATATAGTCAGAAAAATCGCAATTAGATATGTTCCCAAAATCGTGCAGCCCTAGTGAGAGTGTGTGTCTGTCTGTGTGTGCGTGCGTGCGTGCGTGACACATTTTGGATTAAAGGTCCAAATATCCAGTTCTACAGACTGCAAGACTGACATCATATTGTATACACAACATTCTTGGGCGGAGATGCTCTCCACTGAGTGTTCCTAACTATTTCAGGTCATTTGGGTGAATAATTTCCCCCTTGGGATAATAAAGGTATCTATCTATCTATATATTATAGGTCCTTGTGTTTTTCATGAAGAACGTAACAGATGGAAATGAATGAACCCCTGTTAGGAGGTGCCACAAATGCCACTGTTTACTGCAGAAACCTGTTTTATCTTTTTTTAAATAATACTTTACTGTAAGAGATGAACTTACTTGTGGAGCACTCGGGAGAGTTGTTAATGGCACGGAGATGAAGCAGCCCTTGGCTCCTGAAGGTTCTGAGGGTCAGGTTGTTAGAAAAGTGCCTGGATGCAGCTCTGTTGGTCAGTCTGTCTCTATAAGTCCTGTCCTATGAGTCCCTCTCGCTCTTCCCCTCATGAGCGTATCTGTCTCTTCTGTCACAATAGTTAAGTGAGCACTCATTTGCATGCAGGTGTTCCTGATCCTGAGTCCATCATGCATGGGCCCCTGGGTCTAAGACTGCCTCAAGGTATCCCCTGACCTGCACTTAGCCTCATAGCACAAACCAGTCTCTTCCTGGGAGGAGTCAGTTTACTAGGCTAGCACTTGCACTCCCATCCTTCCTAGTCCTAACACAACAATGCATGCCGGTGACATAGCCAGAACCAGCCTAGTGAGCCTACACATACCCATACTCACTTAAAGCACTTTTTTTTTATTAGAATACATTTGAGACTGATCAAAACATGTGTGCTACAGATAATCAGATCATTTTACACCAGGGCCAGAAGTGTGATTCATAAAGCAGTTCTGAACAGAGTGTAAGGTACATAATTACATACATATACCAGAGTTCATTTCGTCGACTAAAACTACGACAAAAGATATTTGTTGACTACCTTTTTTCACTGACTGAACGAAATAAAAGCTAAGCTATGATGACTAAAACTAAGACTAAATATATTGACAATTTCGTCATCAAATAAAAACTCACATAAATGTTAGGGATGGACGAGTGTAGAAGAGATCCAGACAGTAGAACTAAAAGACAAGTCATTCAATTACATTAGAAGGAGAGAGGCTGCATATCATGAGTTTTCTCAGTGGAATGCTAAACACAAAATCTAGTTAAAAAAATCACAAAAATGTAGCAAACAAACAAAAGCCTAAGGGCTGTATGTGGCTCTTAAGCACTTAAACCAGTTGACTGGGGTCCCCCAGGGCTCTATACTAGATCTGCCAGTATTTCCCTGTACACTAAATATGCATCTTCCCCAAAAGAAAAGAACATCTACAAGGAAGTATAGCCAATCTATTAACAATCTGCTATTTTCACCTAATGCTCACCCCAGAATAGGGAAGCTAATGTTCACCCCTGGCTGAGGTCAACCTTTCAGAATGTTAAGCACACACACAACCTAGTTTATTTCAAAAGTATAACAAACATCACAATAAAAATGAGTGACACAGTCGCTTTTAGAATTGTACTGATGTATGTATGCATAAAGAGAAAGAACCCCCAAGGTCTAAGTACCTCTCTTTTTAACATACGGCTTAGTTCTTGTTTTTACTTATAAACAGAGCATCTGGTTGTAAGTCATATGGTATAGATCACCAGTAAGACTCCCTAATCGGGAGATAAGCGACCGTAGGTGGCTTATCTCCACAAATAGGGCAAAAATTTGTTTTTTCAAAATCTTCCTGATCCATGTTGATGACATGAGTGTAGACATGCTGTGTAGTGATATTCGTGATTTTAGGGCAAAAACTGTAGGAGCAGTGTCCAAAAATGTGTTTTAAAAATCGGCCTGAAGGTGGCGCTAGAATAGGGCCATGTGAGAAATGAGGGGTGGGGTCTCCGCGTTGCCTTGGCGGACGAATAGGTACCGGCCCCGGCTCTCCCGGACGCTCCTGGCCCGAGTTACGGCATTTTATGTGCGCTGCAGTGGCAGGGGGTCCTCCACTGGGGGCGCCACCACTTTTGCATCCGTTCTGGAGCACCAGGAGTCGGTGGTCCCTGGGAATTCCCCGCGAGCAGCCCCGTTGGGGTGGTCATTTGGTCATTTTTGCACATTTGGTCATTTTTTACATCTGGGGGTCCCCGGGGCTCCGGGGGTCCTTGGAGGTTGTAGTTTGGCAGGCAAGGAGTGTGTGTGTAAAATCTGGCATGGATCGGGTCAACGGGTGCGGAGATATAAGCAGGGAAAAAGTGTGACGTGTGACGTGTGAGCACATTTGGTCATTTTTTACATCTGGGGGTCCCCCAGGGACCTGGGGGTCCCTGGGGCTCCGGGGGTCCTTGGAGGTTGTGTGCAAAATTTGGCATGGATGGGGGCAACGGTTGTGGAGATATGAGCAGGGCAAAAGTGTGACGGACTCACTGAATCACTCAATCACTCACTCACTCACTCACAGACAGCCGGTGGAGGTTTTGGTAGTAAATGCGACCTACGGTCGCAATCAAATATTTGTCAGTTAAGTACCAGCCCTACTACTAATCGGGAGATAAGCGACCGTAGGTCACTTATCTCCACAAATAGGGCAAAAATGTGTTTTGCCAAAATGTTCCTGATCCATGTTGATGACATGAGTGTAGACATACTGTGTAGTGATTTTCGTGATTTTAGGGCAAAATCTGTAGGAGCAGTGTCCAAAAATGTGTTTTTAAAAATCGGCCTGGAGGTGGCGCTATATGGGAGAGATTCATGTTGATGGGATGAGTGTAGACATACTGTGTACCGATTTGCGTGATTTTAGGGCAAAAATTGTAGGAGCAGTGTCCAAAAATGTGTTTTGCAAGAATCGGCCTCATGGTGGCGCTAGAAGAGGGCCATGTGAGAAATGAGGGGTGGGGTCTCCGCGCCGGCAAGGCGGACGAATAGGTACCGGCCCCGGCTGTCCCGGTCGCTCCTAGCCGGAGTTACGGCATTTTATGTGAGCTGCAGTGTAGGGGGTCCTCCACTGGGGGCGCCACCACTTTTGCATCCGTTCTGGAGCACCAGGAGTCGGTGGTCCCCGGGGAAATGCACAGGGTTCAGATTTGCTGGGGGGATGGGGGGATCCATGCCTCTGCTTTTGATATCAGAAATAATTTTACAATTTAATAAAACATTCACTAGCAAGAGACCACACCTCTGCTCAAGTTAAAGAATATTTACCAGTAAGACTCCCTAATCGGGAGATAAGCGACCGTCAGGTCGCAGCGTGATTTTAGGCCGAAATGTGTAGGAGCAGTCCAAAAATGTGTTTGAAAAAATCGGGCTGAAAATCTGTAGGAGCAGTGTCCAAAAATGTGTTTGAAAAAATCGGCCTGATGGTGGCGCTGTATGAGACAGATCCATGTTGATGAAATGAGTGTAGACATACTGTGTAGCGATTTGCGTGATTTTAGGGCAAAAATTGTAGGAGCAGTGTCCAAAAATGTGTTTTGCAAGAATCAGCTACATGGTGGCGCTAGAAGAGGGCCATGTGAGAATTGATGGGTTTGGCAGGCAAGGAGTGTGTGTGCAAAATTTGGCATGGATCGGGGCAACGGTTTGGTAGTTTTTTAGCTTTTTGGCGGGGGTCCCTGGAGCTGCGGGGGTCCCTGGAAGGGTGGAGGTTGTGGATTGGCAGACAAGGAGTGTGTGTGGAAAATTTCACATGGATAGGGGCAACGATGGCGGAGATATGAGTAGGGCAAAAGTGTGACGTGACGTGACGTGACGCGACAGACAGACGGACGGACGGACAGACAGCCGGTGGAGGTTTTGGTAGTAAGTGCCACCTGACGGTCGCAATTAAACAAAATGTGATGTTTATGTGTTGGTGCGTAGCCCGAGGTAAAGTGAAACTCAGGGTAACAGCAGCTCCCGAAAAGATGTTGCTCAACCAGTTCCACTCGCTCATAGGCCTGGTTACACTACTGAGCACAGGACATGTACCCACTGAGCAATAGTCATTTTTTACACGACTAGTTTTTTTTTAGCCTTCATTTCACCCGGCTAGATTCCGATTATATTCACACCGAAAATATACTTTGCAATTTATTCCATAATTCAATAACTATTTATTTAAAAAAACAACAGTATGGTGCTTAACTGATGTCCTATATTGGACTAACATTTCTAATATCTGTTGATCATTATTAAGTATAGTTTAGATCTAGCTGAGATTTAGCCATTATAGTCGGCGTATCAACGTTTATATTTACACCGAATTTAGACAATTAAATTTAATCCATATTTCAATAAACATTTCTTTAATTGATTGGTAGGGGATGGACGAAAATAAGGCCCGGGGTGTGTGTGTGAGTTAAAGGTGATACACCATGCATTTAAAAAGTATTTATGTCATATTGTTTATGTCCCAAAAACGTTTTTCAAAAGGTTTGAGGCTAAATTACCACTCCTGAATAGAGAGCCTCTCACACATCGGGTGCCCACGTGGTGTCTACGCGTCAATCTCTTTGATCTTTACGAGTGCCCAACGACGCGTTTGACGCGTTGTACAGTAAACTATACTGTACTGTAGCTACTGCACTTGGCTACCGCGGTGATGAAACAACTCCATTTCCCAACATGCAGCGCGCAATTACGTCACCCGGACGTGCTGTGTGGCTCGTTGACTTCCTGTTTACCGGCTGCACAAAAATGCTGTTTTCTCGGGATTCTCTTCCTTTTTTCATTTTTTTCTCAAAACGGCAGCCTCTTCTACCTGCCGTAACACAAACACTGTGGCTTAGAAATGATAAAAACGGTCCTGACTGAAAGAAAAGATTTTCGCGAAATAAACAGGACATACTCGGATTACATTTACTTTTCTCGCCAGTACTCTTGCCGGTAGGTAAAATGACGCGTTGCCATGGGCACCAGCAAATTAAACGTCAGAGATCACGTGGGCATCCGATGTGTTAATGGCTCTCAGAGCATTTTCAGCTGCAGTACCACCTTTGGCCTGAACTGCGCCACCCCCCCAAAAAAATCTTTTTGAAAAAATGTTTTTTGGAAGAAAAAAAAATGTTTTTGAAAAAAAAAAAAAAAAAAAAAATGTTTTTTCTTCAAAAACGGCCGTCGATGACAGCAAATCTGGACAGCCTGTTTTGAGAACCCGTGGGATGCTTTTAACCTACACCTTCCCAAAACCAGAGAAAGACACAACGGTCTGAAATGGGACTTTGTGAGGATAGAAGGTGCTAGTGGGACCCCAAAAAAAGGTTTTAAAATTGGAAAAGTGAAATTTCATGGTGTATCACCTTTAAGTCATTGAATAAAGAGTAGGATGTGGCTGTGGCGGCTGTGGCACGGCCTGCCTACTGTGCCTATAGAGCATCGCAGTGAGGTGTCGGAAGCAAGCTGGCCATTCATATTTACCATAGGGTTTTTCATTATCAGCCACAAAGTCGTAGCAATTCAATGTACACTTACCACTAGGCTGGTGGTTGTAAAATGGTTCCATATGCTCCTGTAGAACCCCCGAGTATGTATGCAATCACTCTAGTTTTAGTAAAAACACGTTTTAATCAAGATCGCACAGAGAAGAACTGCATTTCCCATGCTGCTAAACGTAAAAACGACGTCTGTCATTGGTCTAGCTTCTTCTTCTTTCACATATCTTGCGGTTACCGCGGAAGTAGCTCTGGTCCATCGCGTCTCCTCCCGGAGACGCTCTGACAGACCTGTCGGGAAACGCCTGGACTCGAGATTGTCGGCCCCTCCGAGCGCTCAACATCAGTCAAAATAAACTAAACTACTTCACTACTCACCAAACCAAAGGTAGTTTTGCGTTGTTGAAAGTCTATTCTCCGCGGTGGTAAACCTCTCAGCACCCCACCTACTCTGTAAAATACATTATTTTTGTCATGAAATAAAACGCACACACCTCAGGCCACCTAGCGGCCACCGCAGATACAATGGTTCACAACCCGGAAATAAGCGGCGGTCGAGTTGGATGCACTTTATTTCATGCCAAAAATAATGTATTTTACAGAGTAGGTGGGGTGCTGAGGGGTTCACCACCGCGGAGAATAGACTTTCAACAGCGCAAAACGACCTTTGGTTTGGTGAGTAGTGAAACGGTTTTGTTTATTTTGACTGATGTTGAGCGCTCGGAGGGGCCGACAATCTCGAGTCCAGGCGTTTCCCGACGGGTCTGTCAGAGCGTCTCCGGGAGGAGACGCGATGGACCAGAGCTACCGCGGAAGTAGCTTACTGCCCCCTGTCTGCCCGGCAGATGATTGTTCTTCAGCAGAACTCCGTGAGCGAATACTTTCTTTTACAAATATGATGCACTGTGTTAAAGATGACGATAAGAGAGTCCACAGAGATGACAATCACTACATTTCAGGCCATATGCTGGCCTGGATAACTAAACTGAGCGTGATTTAAGGGCTATATTTCAGGAAACAAGACTGTCATTCGCAATGCATTCTGGGAGTGTAGTTTCCGCAATTTTAAAAATAATGATGTAGGCCTACACAGTCTTGTACCCTGCCCTTTTTTTCAGCTTTCGAATTAATCTTTGCATTCAAAAAAATGAGAATATTGTCATGATTCCTCTCCAGCCGAGGTGGCTTTGTCCAAGGCTTAAAAACGTTTAAATAAATACTTTATGAAATGTCTATGCAAGAAATGAATGGAGAAAACGCTTCCGACACCAAAGTGAGGACGGGGTGGGGCTTCAACTGCGATGCTCTATAGCCTGGCGCTGCCAGCCTCTTTCACACACTTCCACCGCCTGCCTGCCTGCCTGCCTGCCGGCCTGAATTATCTTGGTTCCAGGCACGTGCACACATACTGTATGTACATCAAAGTGGGCCTTTTATCCGTCTGTAAAAAGACCCCTCTCCAGACCATGAATGCAGTTTTTACTATGGTGAAAGATATACAAATGCCCTCTTTCCGTGAAGAGAATTGCCTTTTCCAAACTCTCCTGAACTTGAATGCAGCATCCTATGTTGAAAGAATTGTCCTCTTTGTGTAGAACTATGTCGTTACGCCACATCTCCAGAATTTAGTTCAGTGTGGTATCACGCACCGAAAATAGCTGACCTCCAAGCTCACAACGCGTCGCAGCGCGATGCGTTGTGAGCTTGGAGGTCTACTATTTTCCACCAAAAGGCCCTTTTAGAAATTTCAGCCCCTGCCTCTCTAACACTCTCTGCAAGTGCCTGCTTGGTTCTGTGACAGGAAGTGCTGACTGGACCCGACTCGACTTCTTCTAAAAAGGGGGAGATCAATGATACGATTCAACAACAGAAACACAATGACATGAAAAACATGGAAAAACTACATGTGTGCCTCCACTGCTCAGTGCTGTTTAAAGTACTTCCTACAATGTGATGTCCTCGGTTTCAGTTACATAATAGTGTCATTTGGAATAGAATAGACATATGGGGACTGATGGGGAGCCCACATTGACGCTCATGACGTGGCATTTTTCACTGAGGGAACTAAAATGGACTTAAAAACTGTTTATAATTTTGAAATATATCATTTGATAACATCTCACTTAAGTCTGCCTCTGCAGCTTGTGTCAAAGTTATTCACAGACAATTTGATGTGTTCTCATGTTTTGCTAGCTAACTGTGTGTGTGTGTGTGTGCGTGCGTGCGTGCGTGCGTGCGTGCGTGCATGTGTAGGCCTATGTCTCTGACAGACAGACAGACAGACAGACAGACAAACAGACAAGACAGACAAACAAAGCTGAACCATTTGCTATTGCCATTTGAACTCTATTTTCAAAAGGCAATTTGGTCATAAAAATGTCATATTGTTACACTTTTGATTACCCGTAATTATATAATATATAATTTAAATATTTAGACTCACCTAGGGTCTGCCCTCTAGAGCAGGGCTACTCAACTTAAGATGGTTCAAGGGTCACTCAGCAAAATACCAAAAGTCCAAGGGCCGCAAGCTATTTTGTACGTTTAGAGAATGATTTTGAAACACATTACATGACTAGTCTAAAAATCAAGGAAACACAAAAAGTATGGTCCTATTTTGGACTATAGAGAATGATTTTATAACACACTACATGACTAGTCTAAACATCAAGGAAACACACAGATAACACAACAGCCAAGGCCAAACCTCATTGAACAAAACAATTGTATGCCAATTGCATTGTTTCTCTATTTGACTTGCAATTGTGACTGTGACGGTCCCCTCACTATGAGGACTGTAGGTTATGTATGTTAGGATAGGTTGCACTCGTTGGTTATGATTTGTCTATTTGCTTTGTGGTAATTTCTGTTCTCCTGTTTTCTAAAGGACTGGGGAGCAGAGACTGATTGATTGGCCATCAGGCAGATTGGCGTGCACCTGGGCCCGGTGCACACCCTATAAAAGCCTGCCTCCCCAGTCCTCTTCCAGTTCTGCTCCACTCACTGCTTGTCTGTTCTCCTCTCCCCCTGTTCCTTTTGCACTCTTTTCAACACTTTGGCTAACACATAAGACACTGCACGACTCATGCATCCATACAGCATTCCACTACTGACTTGACTGATTACACATCTCATCTCTTTAGGTTTGGTTCAATTATTTGATTTAAGTCTTTAATAAATATTATTTAAACTTTGTTTGTCTGCGTCTCCCCCTTTTTGTTGTGGTCTCTGGCACCCCTAGGCCAAGATCATAACAAGTGGGGGCTCGTCTCGTGCTAAACTTTGATTTTGATTTGGGGCGTCGGTTAATTGCTCGTTGGTCTGTAGTTTGATGAATTGGAGTGAGGTCGTTTGGGAATCATGCCTGGGGATTCCCTTGTTCTGTTTGATCAACGGTCCGGTGAGTACAGAAAGCGCTGCTACAGTATGCTTTTTGGTCTGGACTTTTAAGTGGGAGATGCAGTTAACATTTTGGGTTAACTTTAATGAGTTGTTGGTTAAAGTTTGATAAAGTATTTGCTTAAGTTATAGTATTTGGTTAAGTTGGTATAGTGGGGAGGATTTTTTCCTGGTTTTCGGCTGTTAAGTTAAAGGGTTCCTGGCTGGTTTTGTATTCAAAGTTTGGTTTGCCAGCTGGGGGACTGTTAAATTTCACATTAGCCAGGATGGTTACTCTAGAGGAGTTCATAGACTCTTTCTCAGAGGAGCTGATAGGTAGTATAGGTAATTTGTTAAATAGGTTCGCTTGGTGTTTTTGTCAGTCGGCATTGTTTTTATTGTTAAATACATTTTTGCCCATTTTCTGTATTATGGTTCTGCTCTGTGTCAATATTGGCTAGTCACGTCAGTCGATGGTAACAAAAAGGACTTGGCGTTCTTGCTAAGTAATGCAAGTGGCTAAACAGTACTCCGGTCAATGTTAAGACTGAGGGTGTTCCTAAATGAATACATCTCCAACAGGTGGCAGGAAAAACTGAGTTGATTTGGTCGGTGGTTTGTAGCATGATGGTTACACAAAGCAGGGTCAGACAGAGGTTGGTTCCTCAGACGGTTGGTTCCTCAGACGGTTGGTTCCTCCAGACGGATGTGGTCCACCAGACGGATGCGGTCCACCAGACGGTGCGACCCTCCAGACGGTGCGACCCTCCAGACGGTGCGGTCCACCAGACGGGTGGTCCACCAGACGAGTGGTCCACCAGATGAGTGGTCCACCAGACTGAAGCTGGGAGGGGTTATGGGTGGCCGTAGTTCTGGCCCGTCTCAGAGAGGCGGCGCTGAGGCGCATCGGTTGCAGGCTCGGTGCACTTCCCCCCAGCAGGCCCTGCTAAAATGGCTGCACAGAGACTCATACAAACCCTGTACCAGGACACCATATTGATGCCACCATTCAACACCATTCACCGTTCAAACAAGGTGAGATGAAGTCTTATTTTAACACAAGTATGCGTATGGCTATTATAGAGATGGCCAAAGAAGAATTGTGGAGCGTGCTTGTGTAGAGTAAGTTAAGTGTACCAGCTTATGTATTGACCAGAGCATGAATTGCGGGTTGTTAAAGTTACCGTTTCGGGCAGAAAATGTGATTTGGTGCCAGCAGCGTTTTTGCTGAAAAGATTAGGTTGGCTGACAAAAGTGCTCACCAAAATATGTAGTCGGGGAGCAAACAGTGTTTTTTTCCCAAGAAGTGGGATTGATATGGTTAAAATATGGGGGTTTAATCATATGGAAATTGCAAGATGTAACTCAACTGGTGGGTGACATGGGTGCGTTTGTTTTAATGTACAGTAAAACAACGTGGCATAGTTCTTCTTTTTTGCCATGAGAGAAC
Organism: Nannobrachium achirus; assembly: GCF_963921795.1. Classification (NCBI taxonomy): domain Eukaryota; kingdom Metazoa; phylum Chordata; class Actinopteri; order Myctophiformes; family Myctophidae; genus Nannobrachium; species Nannobrachium achirus. Next base: position 7,133,382 of record NC_137826.1, on the reverse strand, counting down.
ATGTTTTGTGCACGGCTGAAAATGGCTGCCCATAGGGTTAAGCTATGATAATTGGTCAGCTGTTTTGGGTGAAAGGCGGGTCCGTATGTGAGTACGATAAGTCCTGTTGGTGTAATTGGATATATAGTTTACATCACTGCTGATCCTATAGTGTGTAGTCCCGTAAATGTTTGCATGACCTGGGTTGCTTCTGTACCTAAGATGTCTCCTGTTTTCTTTTTCTCCATTGTAGGCCAAGCTGTTTTTGGTCTCTTAAATTGCTCCTGCATGCGAGGTTGCTGAGATTGTGGGCAGGATGGTGTGGTGAGGTGGAGTTAAGGTTAAAGTAGAGATTGGGTGGTATTTTGGTATACAGGTGCGATTTGTTAGTATGCTATTTGCTAATAATTTGACCATTCCCGACGTTCGAGAGGGCGTTGTTTTACTAAAAACTATTCTGGAGGATTTCTCATTCCCCTCCTGTGTTAGGTGCTGCATGGGTGCCTCCTGCACCTAGGGTGTTGGCCCCTGCAGGGTTAACATTGAGGAAAAAATAAGTTATGTTGCAAGCTAAGTTACAAGCTGATCAGGAAAAAGTGAGGCTAGATACTCAATAGGCAATTGAAAAACTGACACTTAAAAACTGAAGTGGACACTGAAACTAAATTGCAGGTACAGCAGCACAGATTGGGTGTTATACCGATCTTTGTGTGTTAAGGCATTAATTTGTGAAATGGGTATACAGCCCATCCACCGGGCTGAACGGCTGGGAGGTGGGGACAGAGGTATCCAGAGTTCTCCACCAGGCACGTCAGTTTTCGAGGTGGGGAAATGCTTTGACATGTTCGGGGTGGGCTTCGTTATACTTACTTATAACCCCACTTTGATGTATGGATTTCGGGTGGGCTTAACCCTACTTTGATTTCTGAATTTCTACAGGGACCAAGCCAGACGTGGTTGGACTTGGTACTCTTTGTTGGGCATGATGCGATGCCTGAATTTCTACAGGGTCCATGCCAGACGTGGTTGGTACTCTTTGTTGGGCATGATGCGATGCCTTAATTTCTTTGTTGGGCATGATGCGATGCCTTATTTTCTTTGTTGGGCATGATGCGATGCCTGAATTTCTACAGGGGCCAGGCCAGATTTGGGTGGTACTCTTTAAAATAAATAATGTAAAGTAATGGAGATAGGCTCCAGTGGCCCTCTTGGCCAGTCATGCAGCCCTTAGATGCATCAGTTGCTGGGGTGGTGGCTGGTGATAGGGGGGTTAGACATTGGAGGGACAGTTTTTGTGGCCTGTTATCTGTTGTTTCTACTGATCAGTGACCTGTTTTGTGTTCTCCCTATACAGTGCTCAAACATGAGGTTCGTGGCCTTGTGCAGTGGACGTTCTCTCTGGGGTCCTGCTGTGGTCTTTAAGCTCTTAAATGCTTCTTGCTTTTGTATCCAGTTGCTGGGATGAAGGCCTATGACAGGGCGGGAGGTTGGCCATTGGTAGAGTGGGTATAGGTAGTATACGGTAGGTTGTAAATTTAGTATTCATATTTAGTATTTAATATTTAAAGCTTGTTCCGGTGATCCCTTTGGGACCCCGTCTTTATGGGGGGGGGTGTGACGGTCCCCTCACTATGAGGACTGTAGGTTATGTATGTTAGGATAGGTTGCACTCGTTGGTTATGATTTGTCTATTTGCTTTGTGGTAATTTCTGTTCTCCTGTTTTCTAAAGGACTGGGGAGCAGAGACTGATTGATTGGCCATCAGGCAGATTGGCGTGCACCTGGGCCCGGTGCACACCCTATAAAAGCCTGCCTCCCCAGTCCTCTTCCAGTTCTGCTCCACTCACTGCTTGTCTGTTCTCCTCTCCCCCTGTTCCTTTTGCACTCTTTTCAACACTTTGGCTAACACATAAGACACTGCACGACTCATGCATCCATACAGCATTCCACTACTGACTTGACTGATTACACATCTCATCTCTTTAGGTTTGGTTCAATTATTTGATTTAAGTCTTTAATAAATATTATTTAAACTTTGTTTGTCTGCGTCTCCCCCTTTTTGTTGTGGTCTCTGGCACCCCTAGGCCAAAATCATAACATGACTGCCAGAAAATAATACTCCTAAAACCCAAAGAAGTTCAATCAGAGTTAAATTAAGACCCTTAGGATTTTACAGTGTAGTGACAGACCATAGGCGATTCTAGCCTCTTCTAGCAGGGGGTGCAAGACAGGCTGGGTTCCTCATGCACGCACGCTTGCACGTGCAAAAATGTGTGGGTTTTGTACGGTTTATCCTGTTGTTTTAAGTTCGGGTTTCTAAGGTTTATTTTCTACCTACTTACACAATATAAACTGTGATGGAGCCAGAGTGTGGTATGGCAGCAGTTTATCCCTGGAGGGAGAGGGTGCATCCAAACAGTCAGAGGCAGATGCATTGACCCCCATTCACTACCATGTTAAGAGAATCACCCGGAAGAGGTGTTAGGTCTGTGACCTAAGACACATTATGCCTTTGTGGGGTCACAAGCTCAAGGGTTCAATATTGGTCCATGGTTCAGCACTGCTGTACTCTAACCTGGGTTAGAGCCAGCCTACTCCCTCCGTTCCGCGATTTGTTTTGTCTCTCCGCATCACAGTCTGGAAATGATTCAGTTGACTCGTATTTCTGAACATCAGTTGTGACGTAGGCGACGTCGTTGCTGATTGGATGTTGTTCCAACGAATGAGAGAAGGGTTAGGGTAGCTATGTCATCAGTCAGCCAGTACACTGGTGTATTTGTCCCGCCCCTCAGCACAGACCAATCGAAAGCCGCAGTGGTGTTCCAGACGCTTTCTATGTCCCACCACCCCAGGGAGATACGAGGCTTTCCAGGCTGTGATGCGGAGAGACAAAACAAATCGCAGAACGGAGCGACATATAGCTGTACTCTCACCCGGCAGTGATACGTATCCAATGGGACAGACCTAAACGCAGGAAGAACGTCACTTTGTTGACACTCACATTAGCTGCTCAAGTGTGAAGGTTCAAAGGTAAGGGAGTAATGCTGCTATAGGCAGAGGCATTTAGGCATGTAGACCCAGTGAGGGAGGTCCAGCAGTAGAATTGACCTCTGACCTTTGCACTTGGTTGTGTCCGCTGCTGTGACAGCAACAGACTGTGTTGGGGTAGCTCTGATAGACAAACAACTCCTAGATATTCTCTAACATCATGCTCTGGCTTCACTGTGATGGCACACTAACAGAATCCCCTTTATGCCCATATATGGAGTTCCCTGATGTCATCAATATTGAGCCCATATCTAACAGGACTTCATATATGGGAATGCCCATATATGGAGGCCACATCGACCACATACCACATTAACAGAATCCATATATGGCCAAGACAGCCCATATCTGTGTGGCTGGTTCTACGGACAGGGATATCCATGTATGGGCATAAAAGGGTATGATGTCAGATGGCATATAGACATCAAATGACTTTCACATAACGAATAACCGAGTAAGCATATTTGGGGTCTCACAGCATATCTCCATATACAGTACATGGATCTCCATATATGGGTACCAGGGGTCTCCATATATTGGAAACTGGTCCAATTTACATCACTGGCCAGATGGCAAAGAATTGGCGAGACCTGAGGCGTCATACTAGTAGTGAGAACTATTGCATTTAATTTTCAATACAACTTCAGGATACACCAGAGTGATACATAGAGTAGGGGCTACAGCTGTTAAAAAAGAAAGAAACAAAAACATCATTCACTTTTAATATAATTTATCAATTATTAATCTTCTCTCACTTCAGAGAAGTCAGAATGGCCTTCTGGAAAAAAAACAACTTGCTTTAGACCCACACCACAGACATGTCAAACAGGATGTTATAGAGCTATAGCTCTTTCTATAGCGACGATCAGGTGGTTCAGTGGTTTTACTGAGAAAGAGGCTCAGTGGAGGCTTGACTGACGACAAACTACATCTAAAGAGGAAGATGTTTAATCTACTGTCACACTTCTATTGTATTTAGACAGTAGCACATCTGAGAAAGAGACAGTGTAGGAGAGACAAACAGTAGGACATCTGAGAGACAGACAGACAGTAACACAGCTGAGAGAGACAGTGTAGGAAAGACAGACAGTAGGACATCTGAGAGACAGACAGGCAGTTGTATAGTCTCCTGGTTTGTGTGCTGAACAACAAGATGGAGAAACAGGTCCAGATGCTGTTGTTTTTCTGTGGTGTTTTTATGAGCTCTGTCCACACTCTGAAATGGACCAATGTACCTGTGGACCTGGGACAAGACACCATCCTCAACTGTTCTCTGGATGAACATGATGTCTTCTGGAACATGAAGTTACCGGGTGGAGAGACTGTTAAGATCCTGAGAACATTCAGTAAAAGATATGAACGAGTTGAATATTACAATGAGACTTTCAAAGACAGGTACTCTCTGAAGCGAGGGAACCGTCTCTTCATTCACAAGGTGACTGTGGAAGACAGATTGTTTTACTGCACCAGAGCATACGACACCTCCTTTTTCAATGAAATCCTCCATCTCGTCTCTGGTAAGCATGACACGCTTACTGACTTTTGAAAGATTTGAACTTTTCTGAATTAACTAGAACTAATAATTGTACTCAATACTGTAAACGTCACCCCTGACAAATACAGTGTGAGGAACATTATGAATAGGTTGTCATGATCTATTACCTTTGTTATTTATTTTATTGTGTTGTGACATTTGTTTCCTGGTTTCTGTGTTGAACTTACAGCTGTGTTCCGTTTAGAGAGGTAGCCTACTTTACTCCTGCACACTATGACACAGGGATCATTGTTGACTGCCAAAGATTCTGCAAATTGTGTTTTTTTTTTCAGTGACAACATTGTGTTGGGAGGACATTGACGTTGTTTTTTTTTTTTGCTGATGTCTAATGTTGGAACAGCACCTTTAGTGCTTCATCATGGCTTCCTGTGTGTTTTACGCAGTGGTGGTCCTGAATGGAATGTAGGAGGCAGGGCTGTGGGGAGTCGAGTACAGCAATGTATTTATAGTCCATAGAACGACACCACTCACTTCAAACTGGGTTTGATTTTTTGTTTGTTTGTTCTTAAGCTGCCAAGCCGCCAACCTGTCAGTCGTGTAAAGAGATTGGGGCGGCATAGCTCAGGGGTAGAGAAACTGGTATTAGAGCACGAAGGGTATAAATCCCGAAGGGTTCCCAGTTCGAATCCGGGCTCCCCCTGAGTTAATGTCGAAGGGTCCTTGGGCAAGACTCTGAACCCTAATTGCCTCCGGTGAGTAGGTTGGTGCCTTGCATGGCTTCCTCCGCCACCGGTGTATGAATGTGTGTGTGAATGGGTGAATGTAATGCACAATCTATGTAAAGCGCTTTGGATTAAAAGCGCTATATAAATGCACCATTTACCATTTACCATTTATTGCAGAGTTGCCCACCTGTCAGAAGTGTATAGAGACTGCCAGTGACCGTCCTTCCAGTTTGTGGCCCAACGCTCCGCTCACCATCGTGTCTCTGGTTCTCAACGTCATTGTGATCACAGCTCTAATAGGTCTGTACAACGTATATACAAGGTCACAGGTCATTAGCGTTCAGATTTAATCTAATAAGCAAACTGTTAAATGTGGATTCAAGTTAAAGTTTCTGAAATTGTCACTTTAAAAACAGTATTTTCATGAACTAGGCTATTTTAACACTTCTGGTGTAAGCCAGCAGAGGCGCTAGTTAGAGCTAGAAATGATGATCATTAATTCACCCTTTGTACACAAAATGTAACATTTTAACAAATGCTGCTGAGATGTTTCTGGTGTAGGACGTGAGGATAAAGGACTATAATATAAGTGATCAACAGTCACATTAATGTGATCATTAATATGTGTCTGTCTGTTTGATGTGTTTGAAGGTTTTTGTTATTCAGTCAGAAACCCCTCCCCCTCTGGAAACCCCTCCCCCCCTGGAAACCTCTCCCCCTCTGGAAACCCCTCCCCCCATGGAAACCCCTCCCCCACTGATGTAAGTACAAACATGTTATTATAGCCTACAGATATTTTAACACTCTTACATTAACACTCATACACCTGTTATTAAACAACCCTGTATGAACATACACATGTTGTATATCATCACTGTCGGGCAGAAACCTTGTATCTCCAAGTTTCAAGTTTGTAAGTTTTTTTCACCAAAGCCCTGCTTCATCATACAAGGCTGTCGCACAAATGTAGTGAAAATAGCCGATCTACAAGCACACAACGCCTCGCACCGCGAGGCGTTGTGTGCTTGTAGATCTGCTATTTTCACTACAGTTTAGTTCATTTTTAAAATAATAAATACAAAATGAACGGTCCTGGACATACAAGGTTTCCACCCAACAACGACGATATGATATATTATATTATACTGTATATTAATGTTGTTCTCAGGCAGACTATGAGAACGATCCTCCTGGCTCCTCCTACCAGTTAGACTCCGCCTACCAGACTCTCAACCCACACACCATGGATGACAACACAACCTACTCTACTGTTACACCTACACACATGTAATACACACAACACACGGTTGGGGGTTCAAACCCTGCCTGGGATTGACGTCAGCAAGGGCATGCAGTTGCAACGGGTTCCGGGGCGCCAAATCAAATGGGTTCAGATCTCTGAGCCAAGTCTCCTGAAGAGGCTCGTCTGAGGCCTGTCCTGGACAGGTGTCACTGGACGTTATTAATATTGAGCTAGAACCAAAACTCTTCTTATTAGGCCTATACCCGATTGGATAAAAAAATTGCGAGATAAAGTTTCTGGACCTTGGGTTCCTACAAGCCAATCGCCCTTTCATGGAAAAAGACAGGGAAACCAAGCATCGCTCAGTGGTTTAAGGAACTGTCTTTGTGCCTTCTATTAGAAAGAAATCACATACACTCTCAAAAACAAACAAGAGCTATTTGAGAAAATATGGGGGAACTTTATCCAGTATGTCAAGGGCAATGATCTCTCTTATTTAATGGAGGAACCAGGTGTGGGGTAGCTGCATTTCCTCTTCAGTCATTTGTCCGGCCTTACGGCATAGGACTCTGGGTGTAAATAGTGTAAATAGTATATGTGCTCTTTGTATAATAATTATTTAATACTCTTATGTGTCGTGTTAGTGTCAGGTTTTTTGTTTTTTTTCCTGTATGTTGTATTTTCTTTTTTGCTTGTTCCGTCTGTATGTAGCATATTATTGTCCTGTATATGTTGTTTTGTATGTCTCTTTAAAAAATGAAAAACAAAAATAAACATATTGTTTAAAAAAAAAAAAAAAAAAAACATCATGTTAATTACATTCTTCCTGGCATTGTATTCTGGGCAAAGGTTGTCAAAATGTAGAGCTTGCAGACCAGCTATTTGTGTTATTGTACAAAAAAGTATACGTAGGGCTTAACTTGTTAATACATTTATTTTTCTTCTTCAGGTTCAAGGTTCACTAAAACAATGTTTCTTTCTCAAAGTGTGGTCCAGGGACCCTCATGGATCCTCAGAGGTCTGTAACAGAACCTTAATGTTTATAGGTGTACTTTAACTCTGGCCATGTAACAGAACCTTAATGTTTATTGCGACCACAGATCGCAAGTTTAGTATGTAAACAGTCACAGTCTGTCTGTACCAATATGTACAGTATGTCTGACGTCGACTGTCACACCTGACATTGTGGTTCTATGGGTTTGTCGCTCTGACATCACTGTGATGTCAGGTGAACCACTCTTAACAGAATGGGTTTGCAGCTCTGAAACATCACGCTCTGGCTTCACTGTGATGTCACACTAACAGAATCCCTTTTATGCCCATATATGGAGTTCCCTGATGTCATCAATATTAAGCCCATGACTTCATATGGGAATGCCCATATATGGAGGCCACATCGGCCACATACCACACTAACAGCTGGTTCTACAGACAGGGATCTCCATGTATGGGCATAAAGGGGTATGAAGTCAGATGTCATAGGCATCATAGGACTTTCACATAATGAATAACTGAGTAAGCATGTTTGGGCTCTCACAACATATCTCCATATACAGTACATGGATCTCCATATATGGGTACTAGGCGATTCCATATATGGGTAACTGGTCCGATATACATCACTGGCCAGATGGCCAAGAATTGGCGCAACCTTGAGGTCTCCCTTGAGGAGACATGTATTGTGAAGGTGTGAACCGGTGAGCCGGAAGGGTGTGCGACTCAGTTGAAACTGTTGTGTGTACGTGCAGGTTGGAACGAGAGAGAGACGACAATAAATATATCTTGTGAACCAACAAAGTTGTCTTATTCAAGTAACAGCCCTGAGGCGTCTTACTAGTGTCAGATGTCATAGACGTCATAGGACTGCATGTTTGGGGTCTCACAGCACATCTCCATATACAGTACTTGGATCTCCATATATGGGTACCAGGGGTCTCCATATATGGGTAACGATATACATCATTGGCCAGATGGCCAAGACATGGCCAACTGCTTGTCGCCCATAGGCGTCTTACTGGTTGATAGAAAATAAGTCATTTTTTGGGGTGAACTACTCCTTTAACATCAGAAATTCACATTTAAAACAAATGTTAATATTTATTAAACGTATTAAATTAAAGTGTTGATCGAATGCTATTGTGTTGCTGAATTTGTGAATACATATGGCTATAGACTCCCCCCCACTAACTCTATCACATGCACAGACACTCAGCCTGTGTGCAGCTGGCTCTGCCCTCACTCAGGTGTTTGTGTCCAGTATGTGAGGTTGTACGTGGAGACGCTGGTGTTCTTGGTGTGTGCTTGAACAATGGGCTTCTCTCTCTACCTGACTCTGCTTTCTGTCCTCCACCAAGGCACAGGTAAGATATGGACACTATTAGACAGTTAACGTTACTAATGTAGTAATAGTCTCACTCTGACGTTCTGATAAGTGCAATGTAAGGGTGGTTAATGTGGTGGGATCGTTCTAGTTATGTTTAGCTACTGTATTTAGAAAACCACAAAGCACAAAGTCGGGGGTAAAATAAATACTGCTACTATCAACTGCCAGTAAATAACACCACTGCTACTAACTATCACAACTGCTACTAGATAATACAACTACTGCTAAATAATAACACTGCTACTAAATAACACAACTGCCACTAAATAACACAACTACTAACTGCTACTAACTATTGCTACTGTCCTAGTTGTTGGGTGAAAACCTCATAATCTCCAAAACCGTTCCTTTTTATTATTATTTTTTTTAAATAAATATTCAAATAGTGAAAATATTCTGCGCTTGTAAATCTGCTATTTTCACTACTTTTGTGAGACACTCTTGTATGATGAAGAAGGGCATTAATTTACAAAAAGAAAAAAGTTTAAACATGGAGATACAAGGTTTCTTTCCGAAGGCAACATAAATAATACCACTATTAATAACTAACATCACTGCTAAATACCACTGCTACTAACTACTAGCACTACTGCTACTACAAGTGCACTCACGCGCACACTCACACACTCACACACACACACACACACACACACACACACACACACACACACACACACACACACACACGCGCACACACACACACACACACACACTTGAACCTGGGCCAGTTGCAGGAAGGCCCGCAGCAAGCATTGTATGTGGCATGTGAGCCACCAGGGTGCCTTGATTATGTCCTTTTGATTGTGACTTTTTTGGACGGACGGACAGACAGACAGTTTAGAAACTGATGACAAAACTGCTCTGCGGTATTGTTAGAACTTCTCAGTCTTTCTGACGGTGAAGTCTGGTGACTTATTATGGTTAGGTCGAGGTGTGAGGTTTGATCCTGGTACTGTAGTTACAGCTACACAGTCGAATTCTCAGTGTAAATTAACCAACTCTGCGCGAGAGTTCAAAAGATAATCAAATGGATTTGAGTTTGTACACTCTCAGAGTTATATTAACATTCAGGGCTGTGTTTTAATTGTCTACCAGCTCTTATGACTTAATTTAAAGGCCTGCATGTCCATACTGTCTCCGATCACCGAATTTTTTGTCAGAGAGTTCCGACTTTCCGTTGTGCAACTTTCCAAACTCGGGGTAATGCTTTTCAGAAGATGCAAGTGACGTCATTTTGTAGTTGAACCAGACCTTTCCGACGAAAGGTTTGGTGCTCGGAGACAGTATGGACAGGCCTTTAAGTTAAGGCATAAGAGCTGGTACTTAAGACAATCAAAATAGAGCTCTCAGGATACTATAGTCTCCTGTGGATAAAATCTCACAGGTTTGGACGTCTTTGTCTTTGACACTTTCCTATGGGTACACTGCTCAGTCCAGGGCAGGTGCACAGGCCGAGATGATGCCTCTACTTGTGCATTGTTCTCTCCCAGCACAAAAACATTGTCCCCTTCTCAAAGAGAACCATTGTTGGTGGTTGTGTTCTTAATCTCTGTTCTTGTTTTTTTGGATAAATGGCCCTCTTTAAGACAGTTTATTCCCACCACAGAGTCTGGTATCTGAGTATCTCTCAACAATACAATATGACAAGAACGCATTCAATGCTTTGACTTGACCCGCCGCACCTGTCCATAGCTGGAGATTAGCGCAGTGTTTCTAAACCAGCGGACTGGGACCCAAGCATGGGTCATGAGATGTATTGACAGGGTCCTTGATCAAAGGACAAAATAAATAAATTGCGTGTGTGTGTGTGTGTGTGTGTGTGTGTGTGTGTGTGTGTGTGTGTGTGAGTGAGTTGCTCGCGGGCATGCGCTTGTTTCTGTATATATTGTTGCTGTCAGGCAGAAACCTTATCCATAATTTCAAAATGTCCTTTTTCCCCATTAATGAATGCCCTACATTTCATCATACAAGAGTGTCGCACATAAAGTAGTGAAAATAGCAGATCTAAAAGCTCTGTTTTTAAAATAATAATGAAAAAAGGGAACGCTAAACTGAACACATCATAGGAACATGACAGCAACAAATGCTTAACTCTCAAATACCTGGAACGCGCCCGAGTCGCGTTAGATTTGAACCACTTTAACCATTATTTTATGCTTTAACTATTGAAAAATAGCAGATATACAAGCTCACAGCGCGGCACCGAGTGCCGCGCTGCGAGCTTGTAGATCTGCTATTTTTGAAAAATCGTGAAAATGTGTGCAAGTCTTTGAATATTTCAATAATTGTAGGCCTAAATGGGTTAACCTACTATGACTTGTGGCTTCTGACAGCTAAACGCAAAGAATTTGAATGATCACTTTCGATGACAATTCACCTTTGAGACATTTCAGAGGGTCTATAATGTGTCAGGTTGCCTGAGGGCTTCATGAGGTTGGTTCATGTTACTCATTGGCAGTTAAGAGTCCCATGATGACTTAACCTTCCCTTTGGCCTCCACGCTGAATGTGTCCATCTCAGCAGTGTCTTAGCATCCAACGGGATGGTTATGCATGGGGAGAGGTCATCTGTTTGTGTGTGCGTGTGTGTGTGCGTGCGTGTGTGCGTGAGAGAGAGAGAGAGGGAGAGAGAGTGAGTGAGTTGCTCGCGTGCATGCGCTTGTTTCTGTGTTTTTAACTTTGTGTGCATTATTTGTTTCTTGACCAATTTGCATCTCATTCATACTGACTTTACTCATTAAGTCTCTGGTTAATAAACTGCTCCAGCAACACTCAGCTCCCCAGTTTTTGAGCGGTGGTCACACCGTCTCCATAGCGTGGCCGTGTGTGTATCCGTGCGTGTGTGTGTGTGTGTCTGTGTGTCTGTAGCCTCTGGTGTATGTAGCCTCAGTACCCTGGGTGACCAGAGAGGTGCTGTTGAGTCTAGCCTGGCCTGTGCATCAACACACACACACACACACACACACACACACACACACACACACACACACACACACACACACACACACACACACACACACACACACACACACACACACAGGGGAGGGGGGGGGGGGGGGGTTGGTGGGTAAACCACCGCTCAGTTCACACGGGTGTGATTTTACTTTTGTTTTGATAAACTTTAGAGGAGCCAAATTAGTTTAACCCTTTAACCCTTCTCACAATCTAGTTGTTATGTCAATTAACCCTCCTGACTAAGGTTTGTGTTGCCACGGCTGTTCACCAGCTCAGTGTCCTTATGGTTATACAGTAGTGTCTTAAAAAATCACACCCGTGTGAACTGAGCGGTGGTCGTGGAGGCTGCACGTGCGTCCATGCGTGCGTGCATGTGTGTGTGAGTGTGAGTGTGCCTGGCCTGAACAACAGCGCCCCTCCCTTAACATGTGTGGTCAGAAAAGGTATTACAGGCTACATACAGACTCAGGCTACATACAGACATACACGCACACCCACACACACGGCCCCGTATAGGAGACGGTGTGACCACCGCTCAAAAAATGGAAAAAAAAATGGGACCCAATGTCTCCCGGCTTGGCCCTCGGTATCAAGGGTTGGATTGGGGGTAAGTACTCGCGATATACTAGCGCCATGTCCACGGGACGTACATCAAGCTGCCTCACACTACAGACACTGGAGATAGGCTCCTGACCTATGGACCAATAGGCTCCGCCACTTGATTCTGTTGTACCCTAAACTGGCTAACCAGCTGGTGAGGAGCCCCCACTTGGGAGGACGTAGTACGTCTGCCGCCACCCTCCACCAGACAATAAAACTGCAAAGGCCATCTTAGACCAGGGTTTGTAATGTGACACTTAATAATTATCCAGTGTATGTGTGTGCACGTGCGCGCACATACAATATATGTGTTTGTAGGTCGGATGATCAGCGTGCAGACTTGAGGGGAAACAGAGCGTGAATAATTACGTTAATAACCTCACAGACCAGGCTAGTTTGGTTCAAGGTGGAGCTGTTCTAAAGAGCACAATGTGTCATTTTGAAAGTGGGTGTGTGTGTGAGTGAGTGAATGCATGTGGATTCGCGTGCACGCGTCTACCTATTTGTGCGCATGCGTTGGGGTGTGTGTGTGTGTGTGTGTGTGTGTGTGTGTGTGTGTGTGTGTGTGTGTGTGTGTGTGTGTGTGTGTGTGTGTGTGTGTGTGTGTGCACTGTGCACGTCCTGTCTTGCTGTAGCCTGGTTAATAAACCAGACTGCACAACACCACCCCCTGTTGGTAGTGGTGACATGCAGTGAGGAATTAGTATGAGCAACCAGGCTAGTCTTGCTGACCCCAGTGCTGTTATGTTGGTTCCTCCCAGGCCAGTGGTGTTACCAGGACCAGTACTCCTGTGACGACAAATGCAGAGGTAAGAAGAGGCATCACACACCCACCAAAACCTGTACTTTACAGGAAATGGGGAAGAATAATCTGTGTTCCTCATGGATCCAATGCATTTATCATTGAGTCACAAGATCGTGTTAATACTTTTGGTTAAATATTTATAAAAAACAATGACAGACTTACTGTAACCACTTTCAACCTGGAGTCCCTATTTTTGGCTGTGGGTTAGGGTAAGTACAGTACTGTATATCAAGAAGGCCGATGCACACCTCAAAGGTTAGTGACGATACGATACGATACAACTTTATTGTCAGCTTGCACTGAAATTCTTTTTGCGTCACATGACATCACCGTTCAAGGTACAGACAAGACAGATAAAATACAATACGAAACGAAAGACATCACAGAGACAAACAAGGAACAAAAAAAGAACATGTCCAGTGGTTCAACGATTCTGGTTCAGAAGCAGAACAGACTGATGTACAAAAGAGTTCTTTAGTCTGTTCTTCTTATACTTTGGGACTCTGAACCGCCTCATGGAGGGCAATAGTTGATATTCCTCATTTAAAACATGCAAGGGGTCAGAGGAGATACTCTTTGCCAGTCTAAGCATACTCTTGGTCTGGGGCCTGGGCATCTTTAAAGGAATGTAACACGACCTCCACCGGCCTACCAATAATCTTAGCACAGATCTTAATTTGGCTATACAGTTTGTTCTTATACACTAAAGATAGGCTGTTATACCAGGCCGTGCTACAGTACAACATCACAGTTTGAACCACAGATGTATAGAAGAGAGATAAGATCTGACTGCTAGCACCGAAAGATCTAAGTCGGCACAGGGAATACATGCGCTGCTGTATCCTCTTACAGATGTAGTCAATATGAGAGGACCAAGATAAGGTTGCGTCTATCATCACACCCAGATATTTATAAGATGGAACTTGCTCAATAGCTGAACCATGGATTGTCACCGGTCACCGGGGGCAGGGCCAAATATAATTTCCTCCGTTTTCTTGGTGTTGATAATCAGATTGTTTTTGTCACACCATTCAACAAGCCGATCAACGCAACACTGGTACTGTTTCGGGTCATCACTGTCAGTCATCAGAGATATTAACGTAGAATCATCTGAGTATTTCAGAAGAAACTCGTTGGACTCGCAGGTGTTACAGTCTGATGTGTAAAGAGTAAACAGTACTGGTGAGCTAATGCAACCTTGGGGAGCACCAACTCTGGTCCTGATGGGAGAGGAAAGTGTCTTATTTACCTTTACATACTGAATTCAGGTGCATATAGGATAACCAGGGGGGTCAGAATGTTCAGAAAGAGATCCATTATAGCAAATATGATGAAGGCTAACGACCAAAACGTTGATTTAATAAAGACCATGCTTTTTGCCAGTTCCAGACAGTGTGCGGGACCTTTTTCTTTTGATTTGATACCATAGATCCCTCTCTGGGCAATGCTATATGCTGCACACTCACAATCGCTTTGCGGGCCGCTCAGTCTGTAGGGCACTCACCCTTCAACCGCAAGGTCATGAGTTCAATCCCGGACACTGATTTGTGTTCAATCTGTGTTTTTAGATATTTTAGTATTTCAGCATGCTACAACTGGTCATATGATGCATTTTGCATCATATGACCTGGTCCTTTAAGTTGTGTTGTAAGTACTGGGAGCTGATCGTAGGTGTTCCACCTCATCGATTAAAGGTCTAGCGCATTGTGAAACGGGGATAGACTCCTAAACTCTGCCTGATGACGACAATAAGCCTCTCTGATGTTCTTACTATAGGTTTATGACCAACAGCATCCTTCTTGCCAGACCCATGAAATGGGTAGGCCTACATAAGCAAATGTCGGTCTGTCCGGGTTTTCTATATAAAGGGTATATATGATGATGACATGATGATGACATGCCTACAAAAGGCATGATGTCATAAATGATGATGACAGACAGGGGGTCTGGCACAACCAGGTTGACCTGGTCTAGTTTTCTTACAATAGAATAGAATAAAAAAGGAATGGTTATTGTCCACTGCCTTTGCCCTCACCGTGGCAGAGTCAGAATCACACAAGGTACATCCCCTCTTCCCTTCCTCTAGACCCCAAGCACTGGGCAGTCCAGTTCCCCAGCTGTGGCGGGTTACGCCAGTCACCGATCAACATCGTCACCAGCCAGGTGCACCCAAACAGCGCCTTGCCGCCCCTAGAGTTCACCGGCCACAACGACATACTCAACATCACAGTGGAGAACATGGGACACTCTGGTAAACCGAGAACTATAACGCTTTTGATCCCTTTCTCTGAACTTTAAATAAAGACCTGGAATTATTATACTTTAGCTATTGTAAAATAGTAGATGGCATACAAGCTCGCAGCATGGCACGAGTGCCGCACTGCAAGCTTGTAGATCTGCTATTTTTGAAAGATCTTGAAATTCTTTGCAAATCTTTGAATACATCTTTCTTTTTAAAAGCGAACATTTGAGTAACTCAAATATTTGCTTCTGGGGGTCGCTGGAACAACATATTTTTAGATGGGGGTCCGCGGACAAATACATGTAATTTTGGGGGTCCTTGACATTAAAAAGTTTGAGAACCACTGACATCAGAGTTCTCAACGGGCCTGAAAATTAAGGCCCGGCCCTTGGGTCGGCCCGAGGCCCTACCCGGCCTGACTAGTTAGCATACATGTTAGGCCCTACCCTACCCTAAATGTCGGGTCGGGTTTGGGTATGGTCGGGTTAGGGTATGGTCGGGTTCTCATTACTCTATCACAGAGTAATAGTAATAAAATAATAAAAAAATATATATTGAGGCCCTACCCGGCCTGACTAGTTAGCATACATTTTAGGCCCTACCCTACCCTAAATGTCGGGTCGGGTTCGGATATGGTCGGGCTCGGGCAGAATTTGAGAACTCTTAACTGACATACTGTAGAAACATACGTTTTTCAAAAACATCAGAAGGATTTAGGACATTTATAGAATCGGGTCAAAATATTCAGACTTGCACAGATTTTCACGATAAAAGAAAATAGCAGATCTACAAGCTCGCAGCGCGGCACCGAGTGCAGCACTGTGAGCTTGTATATCTGCTATTTTTCAATATTTAAAGCATAAAATAATGTTTAAAGAAATATTGTGTAATAATGCGTTCCAGGTCTAAATACATTATTATTCCTTGTTGCCATACTGAGCTTACTGTATAGCAGGGGTCTTCAACAGGGGGTCCGGGACCCCTAGGGGGTCCCCAGAGTTACTACAGGGGGTCCTCCAAATCTTTGTGTGATATAATTTTTTTTCTCCTGTTTTATATTAACCACTTGAACCCTAGCGTCCATATTCAGAGAACTTTAGCCTAAAATAGCAGATCTACAAGCTCACAACGCCTCGCGCTGCGAGGCGTTGAGAGCTTGTAGATCGGCTATTTTTGGCAAAGAGCTTTGGTGTAGAGGGGGAAAAGAGCAGACTAAGTCTAAGGTCAAGTTTATTAAGTATTGGCGGTTCAAGTGGTTGCATATCTGATAAAACAAATTGACATGAATCTGAAATACACTGATAATTGTGCTGTCAAACGATGAAACTATATGGAATCTGGGGGTCCCTGCTTCATCTCTCTCTCAACTAAGGGGTCCTTGGCCTGAAAACGTTGAAGACCCCTGCTGTATAGCATAGCATGTGATGAAGATGCCTTTGTCATGTTTCCTCCAGCCCACTTTGACCTGCCCACGTCCATCCGTCTGACAGGGGGGGCCCTCCCGGGTCACTACCAAGCCCTGCAGTTCCACTTCCACTGGGGCAGCGATGGGAGGCCCGGCTCGGAGCACACTATAGATGGGGAAAGGTTCCCCATGGAGGTAGGTCAGAGGGGCCAGGAAATCATATGGCAAATCAATCATAGATTTTGATTGACTTCATATTTTTGGATATTTTTCTAAAACGTTTTAAAGCATAAACTAAATGCGCAATAATGAAAATGTAAGGAGAAGAGAACAGGTGCGCTTCCTCTGATTGCTGCCACTGATTTCAAGTGGGTCTGTCTGCAGACCAAAGATTAGGGGGCGGATTGTGGGGGGGATGCTATTGGATAGTATGAGAATGAATCAATCCGCCCCCTGGAATCTCAATCCACCCCCTATGACGTTGCACGGACGGGGCAGAAATGAGCCCAGGGGGTCCCCGGACCCCCAAGAGAACCAGGGACCACCCTCCCCACCCCAAACCCGAGTTAAGACACCCATCTGGGCCACTTTCCACCCAGCACCACCCTCTTCACCTCCGTGATGGAGGGTGTGCTCACTTTGTGCGGGAGGATTTTTCAAAGGACAGGGGCAGGGGAGATTTGCCCAGGCTCTGGTACCTCCAGAGCACCAGGGCCGACTCTCCACACCCTCTAGCCCGACTCGGGGCTCCCTCCTCGGCCACTTTCCACCCAGAGCCGGCCTCTATACCTCTGTGATGGAGGAAGTTCCCACTTTGCTCAGGAGAGTTTTACAAAGGAAGGAAGGGGGGAGAGAGCCTGGGAGCCTGGAGCTCGGAGCTCCAGGGCCCAGGGGCCGGCCCCTCACTGCTCGAGGCCGACCTGGGGGCCTCGGCCTCGGCCGAGGGACCACCCACGGACCCCCTGGAGCCCGAAAAAAAAAAAAATCCATAGCGGATACCCAAGCTCGCCAAACGCTTTAGGCTCCTATTCTACCGCCCTTTGGGCCTCGCGCTCGAGCCTGGTACCGTTGGAACCGGCTCGCCGCCCCGCACACGATGGTGCCATCGCGGACCCCCAGGGCCGACGCCAGGCCCCGAAAACCGGGCCTGGCGACCTCCAGGGACCACCAGCGGGGGTCCCCGGAGGTCCCTGGCGGGCCTCCGAGCACCGCCGCCCGGGGACCACCACCAGGGACCCCCGCGGACCCCCAGGGCCGGCCCCAGGCCCCAAAAACCGGCCTGGGGACCACTTTTTCTTCTAAGTCCAGCTGGACTCGTCCGTGCAACGTCATAGGGGGTGGATTGAGATTCCAGGGGGCGGATTGATTCATTCTCATACTATCCAATAGCATCCCCCCCACAATCCGCCCCCTAATCTTTGGTCTGCAGACAGACCCGTCTCACTGATTTGGGCAGTGGGTGCTTAGCTCTGGGTATAACTGAACTCCAGTGATGGGCAGTAGCTACGTAGCTTAACTACATTTCTAAGTAGGGTAACAGAAACTAGCTACATTTCTCTGGGTATGCTATAGCTTGTAGTGTAGTTGAGCTATATTTAATCAAGAGTAACTATAATGTAGCTTACTACATTTTCCAAGTAGCTGGGCCATCACGGTCGGGATGAATACATAAATTAATAGAACAGTCATTACAATAGTGTCCCCCCAATAGTGAGGGGTATACATTTTATTTAAAGCCAGACAGAAGATTTCCAGTTTCAGTCTGTTTTATAATAAACATTTTTTTTGCGAGCATTTTATGCCTGTATGCCCATTTGTTTGGTGGAAAAAAGAAGAGCTATTTTTGTCCTGTAGTTGTAGTGTAACTTGCTACATTTCTCTGGGGATAGCTTGTAGTGTAGTTGAGCTATATTTAATCAAGAGTAACTAGTAGTGTAGCTCACTATATTTTCCAAGTAGCTTGCCCATCACTGCTGAACTCAAGGATCCACAGAAGTGGAAAAAGCAGCACACCAAAATGAAGTTGCAAGACAGGCTCAGATGCAGTGTTCCATTTTAATCTGAACGCTAATGAAAATGAAAGCTTTAGGATAAACAAATGTGCCTTTGTTTATTTTCAAAATAATAATACATAACCAAAGGATGCTTCTTGAAGTGTAATATCTTAATGATTTTCAATGTTTACCAGCAGGAGCGTGGTACGCAACTCAGTGGATCTTGCTCACTACAGTTGCTCAGCAGTGACAGTGGTCAAAAGTTCCTTTGTTCATCTTTACATGTCCATCATTACTGCAGAAATAGTCAGATATCACATCATTTGTTTGCATCATTGCATACATATTGTGTAGAAGTAGAAATGTACTTCACTACATTCTAATTGTCTCGTGCCCGTTTTTGTGATCTATCTTCTGTCTCACAGCTTCACATTGTCCATATTAAGGAGCCCTACGGGTCCCTGGGAGAAGCAGAACATGACATGGCTGGGATAGCGCTGCTGGCCTTTCTGTTTGAGGTGGGCCAGCATTGTGTTCACAATGGGAGACCAAACCCCTCCAGATGGACATTCTTTTTTATCTAATCTAAACAGCAAAACAAAACACATGGAAAACCACATTCCCATCTTGTTTCAAATGTGTTTCAAATGTGATTTGTAAATTAACACATTTAGACCTGAGGCCGATTCTAAAAACTAAAACCTAACCTAAGGTTTCTGAAACAAAAAAGTAAAAATAAATAATGATATT
Source organism: Nannobrachium achirus (assembly GCF_963921795.1). Lineage (NCBI taxonomy): Eukaryota > Metazoa > Chordata > Actinopteri > Myctophiformes > Myctophidae > Nannobrachium > Nannobrachium achirus. Next base: position 7,113,759 of record NC_137826.1, on the reverse strand, counting down.
GCTATATGTATGGCAAAGACTAATGAGACACAGAGGTGGCTCCCAGCTTCAAAGATATACAAACGTATAGGCCTACAGTAAGTAGCACCAGGTCTAAATGGCCTGGGTTAAGGAATAATATTCTATTGCTAACGCTACTGATATATTTGTCACTGTTGACTGTTAAGAGCCAGGCAAACTTTTTTTTGCTGCAGTGTCTTAATTTGAAAATGTACACGAGCATGTCCACAATACAAATCAATTACCTATTAATAAAGATTCTACCCCAAGTCTAAAAGGCTGTGTTCTTTTCCCCGATCAGCATAATCAGCTAATGATAACAAACTGAAAGATGGCGAATGGGTATAATAATAACGTGTGTCTATAGGCTCTGCAGTGGTTTGTTTCTCTAATGTCTGCTATGCTTTCCTCATAGGAGACAACAGAGGATAACCCTCATTTCAACACTGTGATAGCTGCTCTGGGGCGGGTTCAGAACAATGGTAAGAGACAAACTTACTCAACATACACCACACTACAAACGCATGGAACAGTGCCATCATTTGAATACTGATTTACTTAAAACAAAATATACAGTATATACAGTACTGTAATAATTCGCCTTTTAATTTTTTCCTGAGCAAGTGCATTTTTTTACCACATTTTTACCATAGGGGATAAATTGAATCTTGATCGTCAGGTAAAAATTTGTTTGAGACATGACATGACATTAAAGGGATATTTCACTTACCAAAAACTTTTGGTAATTGTATTGTCTAATCAGGCTTTTATGAACACCCTGAACAGTTTTTAATTTGCTTGATTCAATATTTAGATATTTGATGTAAATGTTACCAGGCCCTCCAGGCCCAGGGCCTCTCCCCACACACACCCATTGTAACTTCAAACTTCATTTTAACAATGATAGATTCATTAAAAACACCCATTATCTTTTCTGGTGACTCAGTTTACCCCCTAATACGTGAGCAGGCTGTGTTTTTTCGATAACCTTTTTCATTTATTTTTAATAATTATTTTTTGTATTTCATTTTTTCCATTTTCCCAAATAAATGAAAAACGTTATGGAAAAAATCAAACCTCGGTTCGAAGTGGAGCGGTGAATTTGAGCAGCTGTACCCTATGTGAGTGAGTGAGTGAGTGAGTAAACTGTGCCTGTGAGTGAGTGGTGAGTGTGCCTGGCCTGCACAAAACAGCGCCCCTCCTTTAACTAGTGTGTTGTGTGTGGCCACTCAAGGTATTGCCAGGCTACGGACACGGCCACCCAGCCACCCAGCCAGCCACCCACCCACATGCCCACGGACATACCTGTCTATTGGGAGCGCTTTCACCGCTCCAAAAACACAGCCTGCTCACGTATTAGGAGGGTAAAATAATAGGTGTTTTTAATGAATCTATCATGCTTAAAAAGGAGTTTGAAGTTACAATGGGTGTGTGTGGGGGGAAAAGCCCATAAGGTGTTTCCCTGTTGAAAGTTTAAGTTATATTGCTATTAACATAATCTACCATACAGATTGGACAAAATTACATTTTATTGATTAAATAATAGTGCTGCTTTAACTAGATAACAACCATGCTTCTCAGGCAGTACCACCGTCATCCCAAACTTTCGTCTCAGTGACATCATTCCGGACGCCAAAGACCTCCACAGTTACTACCGCTACGTGGGCTCCATGACCACCCCGGGCTGCGAGCAGGCGGTCGCTTGGACCGTGTTCCACAAGATGCTACCCATCAGCAGCAGACAGGTTCGTACGCTGCCGTTTTGTTCAAAGGTGGCCTCCTATGTTTTCACTGCATGTGGCATCATCTCTCCTTTTGTCCATCTATTATAGGCTACCTCTAGAAGCCAGTGGGTATCAATCTTGTGGGCTGGGGGCCCACAAGTGGGTTGTGAGGATGTTGCAAGTGGGCCCCAAAATAATTGGCAACAACACTTTGTATTTTTATTTTTTTCCTTAAAACATTGAAACATGTGCTTTCATTGTCATCCAGTAAATAGGAACTTAAAAGCATATTACGAACACAATCGATAGATTGATCATTAAATGTAGCAGCAAACTGCTTTAGACGTTTCAAGTGGGACCTTTAAAAAAGTTCATTAGTGGGACCTTTAAAAAAGTTCATTTGTTCAAAAAGGTCATTACCTCAATGTATTTGTGACAGATTTGTCATTACACCACATCTCCAACAAGGGTCATCTTCTTGCATGTTCCTTTTGATAGTTGTGTCTTGTAGTGTTTCTTTTGTTTGTTGTATCTCATCCAGTCTCTGATTTTGCCATGATAGAACCTGAAATGCTGCATGTGCGGACGCATAAAGATGGATTTATAAACTAGGTGATCTACAAGCTCACAACGAAAGCTATTTCATAGTACGATGGATGGAGTATATGAAGGACAACTTGTCAACTCAGTTCCTCTCCTTTTACTACAGTATGTGCATTCACTGTGCCATTCTCACTCCGTACTTCCATCCTCTCCTCCCCTCTTCCTCCCTTCCATCCATCCTCTCCTCTCTCCTTCCATCCTCTCCTCTCCTCTCCAGCTGGTTGCTGTGACTCAGCAGTGTCGTTTCTGGACGGGCCAGCGGATGACGGACATCTTCCGTCCTACGCAGCCTCTGGACGGCAGAGTGGTGTACCGGTCCGATGCCGGTGCGGTCCTGCCCGGACTCATTGGCCTGTTGCTGTGTGTTCAGTCAGTGCTGGGGTCTCTAGCACTGGGCCACTAAATGAGCCAATGAAAGACGCCCACAAGATATCATGTATCTGCAGGGGATCAACCAGCTAGTGTATGTGTGTGTATATATATATATGTCACAGTTAGTTTGAGATTCAGTTAGATTGAGAACAGGAGCGCTCGTTTTTGGGTGGAGCAGGCGCTGCCTCCTTCGGGGAACTAGGAATAATTTGACTGAGGTTAGGGTTAGGATTAGGGTTAGGTTTAGGCATAGTTTTACTGAGGTTATGGTTAGGCAAAGTTTTACTAAGGTTAGGTTTAGGCATAGTTTTACTGAGGTTAGGATTAGGGTTAGGCATAGTTTTACTAAGGTTAGGGTTAGGTTTAAGCATAGCAGCATTCACCAGGTTAGCATTCACCAGCGTGGGACTAATGCATGGGCTTCTTCCACATCCAGGTGAACTTATTCCACATCCAGGTGAACAAAAACAAGCGCTCCTTTCCCAATTTAACTGGTTTCTCAAACTAACTGTAACATATATATACTGTAGCAGTGGTTCACTTCACTTCATGACCTAGGTGTTGCACCTCTTTCTCAAATCCGAAATATAAAGACAAAATGGCATAATATTTAAATATGTACTGTATGTAAAAAAAGAATGGTTAAATGTAGGGATCTGTACATCAAAGTGTGTACACAAGAAACAATATACAACTAGAGAATTAAGCGTGTGCTGAATGTGTTGTTAACTTACCATGACTGTTCCTGTTTCTTCTTTCTGTACTTGTTCAATAGATTTGTAATAAAATGTATCATAAATAGAACATAAAAAGCAGCCTACATGTACTGTATATGAAATTAACATCGAGACGTACAATTGAGTGATCTATTTTATTACAGTACCCGGTAAATGTGCAGTGTATAAATCACATTTTGACCTTGAGAAGATAAATGTTTACTTGTAACAGTTTTTCATAATTTTTAAGCAATGTGGAAAAAACATCAACTGTATAGCTTATGCTAGAAGGCAGTGTGGTTTTAAAGTTCAGACTTCCTCTCTTACCTATGTCTTGTAGGTTATAATTGACCTTTACAATGTAACAACAACAACTTCCTGTTCAAGCTGATTGGTCAGTACGCTGGTTCAAAGCCAGTGACGTTTAAGAATCACTGTCCTAAGATGAAAGACAGAAGGGTCCCTGGTCACTGGGAGTGTTTCTGGAGCCAGTTTCTCAGGCGTTCTATCTGTGCAGTGACGCTACTCTTGGCCGTGCCACCGGGGGCGCTGTACTGCTCCACGCTGCTCCTGTAGTCCCACACCGATGACACGTCACTGTCAAACAGAGGGCTGAAGGAAAGAAATGGAAGAACAAGGGCTTGTAAGACTGTGTGTGTGTGTGTGTGTGTGTGTGTGTGTGTGTGTGTGTGTGTGTGTGTGTGTGTGTGTGTGTGTGTGTGTGTGTGTGTGTGTGTGTACTTCTATCTCTGTTAAGACAAAGGGTGTGATAACATTTAGCTGGACCTCACTTTTCAAGGGGCTGTTTTAGGGTAGGAATTAATGTTGTCAAAGCAAATGAACGGACAGTCCTCCAAGTATAGTTATGGGGGATGTGTGTGTGTGTGTACGCTTTTGTATTTTGGGAGAGCAAACACACTTCACAAGGACAGGAATACTAGCCTGGCATTGCCAGACTGATCACGTGGTATCACTAACATGATATCGTGGAGAGAACGTGTGTGAGTGATCCCACGTGATCAGTCTGGCAATGCCAGGCTATAGAACGTGAGGCATGGTGAGGCCATTTAGCCAGTTCTCACTTTTCAAAAGGTCTATTTTAGACTAGACTTGGGTTTTAGGTTACCAGTCAGGGTTGAAGAATGAATGGTGTCAATGGACATCAATGGGTGTCATTCACAAAACTCTTCTTAAATGACTACTATATTTTAGTGTAGCCCCAAGTAAAGACACGTGTGTGCGACAGTTACCTAACAGTGGTCAGGTCCTGTACAGTGAGTTGGTTCAGTGGGACGTTCTTGGTTTCAGCCAGGAACACCGCTTTCCCAGAGGCTGCATGGGCCTCCCTGAATGGCATCTGAGAGCACGCACGCACGCACGCACACACACACGCACACACACACACTCTTTAGGAGGGTGATTTTATGGATGCCATTTTTGACGTTTGTAATCTTAAGCCTACAGCCGGCAATAGCAGATGTACAGCCACATAATGGTGTGAACTTGTACATAGGGCTGTCACAAAATGACATTTTACATGACGATTAATTGTCATTCAAATAATTGGCGATTAGCGATTTAATTGTGTTTTTGTCGTTGATAATTACATTTCTGTTTGGCTTTTAGGCTTTGAAGTTGCATATGGTAGATATGACAGATAACCTAAATATACAAAGAAATTACTGACATATTTGACAACTTTATACTTAAAAAAGAACATTGATAGTGGAAATAGCCGATCTACAAGCTCACAACGCGTCGCGATGCGACGCGCTGTGAGCTTGTAGATCTGCTATTTCCACTATTTTTGACATGGAAGCGATTATGACGATTATGAAAAATAATCACGATTATGTCAAATAATCACGATTAGACGATTATGTAATAATTGTGACAGCCCTACTTGTACATCTGCTATTTTCAGTGCATGGCAAGTCATGCAACCAAGTATGAATCAGGCACAACAATGATCCCAAGTCCCACTAAACCTAACCTCTAAATGCCTAACCCTAGCCTGAATCTTTCCCTATATAAGTCTCTAAAGAAAAGATATATTTAATCATAATACGTCCATTTCTCCTGTGAGGACATGGCAAAATGATCCTCACAATATCCATTTCTCAAACTCAAGTATTAGAGATGCTCCGATTGCGATTCTTTCAGGCGATACCGATCAACTGGAATCAGTATCTGCCGATACCGATATTCCCAATCACAGCGTCAAATCCATAAATTCTTCTATTTATTGTGTTACTGTAGCAGCATTTATATATTTAATGATTCTTCTTACAAAACATTGACATTGTATATTAAGTATAAACATTAGGAGATTGCAGGCTGAGGTCCTTTAGTATCCAATTCAACTTGTAGGAGTTGAAGCTGAGGTTACATTCAGTCCCACAGATAAATATTGTGAAAATAGCTGATCTAGCTTGTAGATCGGCAAAGTCGATAGAGGCAAAGCCGATACCGATCAAAGCCGATAGAGGCATTATCGGCCAATCGCGATCACTCACCGATCAATCTGCACATCTCTCAAGTATACATGCGTTGAAGTATAGTAATGCGTAATAATATTAAAGTATAGTAATATGTGGTACACTACTCACCCCCTTCCTGACAAGGAAGTAGGCCAGGTCGGTGGCCAACATGTCTGGACTGAGTGCTGCCTCCATCATACTCTGGTTGATCTGAAACATACATAACATACATAAGACCGTGAGGAACAACGGGTCAGGATGGTTCACTGCTGCTCAGCTGTAAGAGACCAGCAAGTCACAGTTGTCATTGTTTTCTACGGAAGGTACAGTGGATGGCATCCCTCAGACAGAGGCTTGATTGACTATGTTCTTACAGTATCCTTGTCTGTTTGGAAATCTACCACGGTGAAGCCAAAGTAAAATATCCACATTTCTTCTCTATTCTACAAAGATAAAAAAGAAAAACTCCAAAGATATGAGAACAAGCAATATCCAAATACAGTACACAATACATCAATATCCAAATACACAACAAAGAACATTGTTGAACATTCTAAAGTGATTCAAACGTTGTTGTAAAAGAAAGAGTCGCGCCCGTGACCAATGTGAGCTTGCAGAGGTTTAGCCTATTCATAATGACGTGCCCAAAATAGTGACGCAAGGGTTAATGTAATGGAGTTCCAGCAGGAGAATCCCTGACCTTGAGAGTGGACAGGACCCCCGTGGTCACCTGCAGAACCGCTTGAATAGTGTCATAGCAGTCAAACATGGCCTCCTTGTCTTCCTGGCGAACAAAGGGAAAGAAAGAGGCAGAGATAAACAACAGGAAGAAGAGGGAACTAGCGAAAACAAACATGATGCACATGACTCACACACACAATGTGTTTTTAATAGCACATTACGTACAGTAAAGCAGTGAAGCTAAGCATGATGCAATATAAAATAAAAGGTGCAGTAAATATTGTTCATATGAAAGAAAACAGACACAGACATACCTGCAGGTCTTTGTTGTAGGTGCTGGGCAGACCCTTCATTGTCATTAGAAAGCCTGCACACTGAAACACACAGATCCTCAACACACCATGGACAATAAGCAAAACCCTTTGGTGAATGCACTGGGATGAATCTAGGTTCAAATTTCCACTACTGCATGTGTGTCTCTACTCCTGAATGTACCTGTGGTTATATGTATATGTGCAGTAAAGTATTATTGTACAGTATATTATGTGATTATTCAGAGTGATTGGGTTGGTGTGGTGGTCTTACTCTGCCAAAGACACGACCAGCTTTACTCCTGATCAACTCCAGACTGTCTGCATTCTTCTTCTGCGGCATCAGACTGCTGCCTGTGCTACACACACACACACACACGCACACACACACACACACACACACACACACACACACACACACACACACACACACACACACACACACACACACACACACACACACACACACACACACACACACACACACACACACAGAGTTTAAATATTATCAGAGTATTCACTGTATTCACACTCAGCGCTAATAGATTTACATATTACAATCAATGGGTGATTCATAAATGAGCTGCCTTCAGTGCCAAGTTATGCCCGCGATAGCCATACTGTAGAGACACAGACAGACACGCACAGGTTTTGTGAATTGATAGATCACGCGCACACGCACACACACACACACACACACACACACACACACACACACACACACACACACACACACACACACACACACACACACACACACACACACACACACACACACACACACACACACACACACCTGTAGGCATCGGAGAGGCTGACGAAGGAGAACTCCTTGGTGCTGTACAACATCAGATCCTCAGCCATCTTACTGAGATGTGTAAGACACAGCGATGCCCAGAACAAGAACTCCGCTATACATAGAACACACATACAGTACATACACACAGTGTGTTATCATCCAACCATACGTCCTAGTAGTGATGGTCACTTACACGTATGATTAAATGCAACAGTGTGTTAAAATACAATCATTCAGCGTTGCTGTTGAGGAGAAACCTTGTATCTCCAGATTTGAATAAATTCATGATTATTTCTTTTTTGAAAGGTTTTGAACAGTTGTGCATACAGTAAACATGCCAAATAGCAAAGTGGTTAGATCATTCTGTGGGTTTTATGAATATTTAACCAATGAAAAGTATTAACAGGAGCTTGTGACCAATGCATAACTACATTGGACCAATCATTGGAAGGCAGGTGACTTTTTTCCATTTCCTGAAAAATCCGGGTTTCGTACATACAAGGTTTCTGCCTGACAGCAAGCACATGCTCTACTGTTTGTGTGTGATGGCATTAGTGACTGACAGGTATGGTTAGCGTACCAACAAAGTCCCTTTGTCCAGTGGCGTCCATGCTGTTGATGCTGATGTCATCGAACGCCAACTCTATGTCCCAGGCAAATTAAAAAGCACAGACATGAGAGAAGAGTTGGGTTTAGAAACAATAGATTATTATTCAACCTGATGCTCATCAAGAGCATTTTAAAATGAGAGGGTTCTTTGTCTGTCTAGGCCCTAGGCCCTTAGACTCTAGTCTAGGGCTAGGCAGACACCTCTTGTGCCCTATTCTTATAATAGCACTTACACCTTGCGTCTTGGTTGACAGAACAAGTACCACTGTGCCACTGTACTTGGTTGTCTACTCTTGGTTACTTGTGATGTTGGTGATTTATGCACTGGAACCTAATTCTTGCTCTTGTTTCGAATAAGAGTGTTAACCAGAACCTTAAAATGCAGGTGTAAATAAATATACAAAAGAGATCCCAACCTGGTTGGGAGAGGCATAATTCTCTCACCTTGGCGCAGGAACTCTCTGTCGATATCAAATGGAGTTCCAGCGATGGCTCCACTGAATAGAGATACAACAAATCGGTCACATCGTATGATTACACACGGGGAAGTATGTTTCAAGCACCTTCACGGTAAATAGTAAAACACATTTCCAGCATTCAAAATCCTACAATACGTTAGGTGTTATTTATATTCCTTAATACTTTCTTGTCATTTAATTAAATAGATTTGAACAGGGGCTTAGTTTCACACGTAAATAGGGTAGGGTGTGTATTATTTAAAAAACGATAAAGAGGGGCGCCCGCTGGCCTGGTGGTCAAGGCGCATACCACATACTAGGCTATGATGCCTGCTGGCGTCGCCGATTCGATTCCCGATCCGGACGACCTTTGCCACATGTCATTCCCCATCTCTCTCCCCATTTCCTGTCAGTCTACTGTCCTATCAATAAAGGCATAAAAAGCCCAAAAACAAATCTAAAAAAAAAAAAAAAACGATAAAGACATTTGGCACTGAATGGTCCAGTGGTTTTCTGGTTTACAAGATTAGCGACAGACAGAAAAGAGGGAGAGAGAGACACACACACACCATTATAGAGCCATGGTGTAAGAAAAGCTGCCCCAAAAAAAAAAATGCTGCCTTCTGATGAGTTGGTCCAGGATGGTCATGGAGCAACAGTGGGTGTCATTCATACCTGCCCAGGGGTAACACGTTAACCCTCTTGCTCGTCTCCTCGAGGCGTTCCACGTCTCTGCTTAGTGTCACCGCGTGGCTGGAGGACACAGAGACCACAACGGAAGATTACATTCTGATTGATTTATTGAATTCTTTATTAGTCAGAAATGTAAACAGCACATGGTACAGTAAGACATTAAAGCTAAAAGGATAACACAAAAAAGACCTTGTTTCCCATGTGATCCTACTGTATGTGTTCAATTCATCGGCAGTATACAAAGTTAACGGAATATAGGCCCTTTCTGCCAGGTCACCTACCTCAGGATCCAGTGACTCCACCTGATTGGTTGAGCTCTCTGCATGTGCGTGTAACCAGGAAACAGAACGTCGATTTCTCTGCAGTTCAAAGAGACGGCACATGCATGCTGTTAAGTGTGTGTGTGTGTGTGTGTGTGTGTGTGTGTGTGTGTGTGTGTGTGTGTGTGTGTGTGCGTGTGTGTGTGAGCAAGCCAAGGAAGCATTCCTTATTAACGTTGTAAACATCTCAAAATTGTTGTATCACAGCTTGGATAGAACTGTAGACAATTTTAAAAGCTTGTGTTTAGCTATTGTCCACTGATGGTTGGTGAGGTGTTTGCAGGTGGCAGGAATGACAAAGAAAAGCGATATGTTCCTGGCAAGAAACTGTTTTGTCCTTGCAATGGTTTGCATTCACCACATTTGGAACCACGATATAGACGTGATAAAACCTATCTCTGAGTTTTGCATGAGCGATTCTTAATGTTTATTTTGTATGTGAACATAAAATGTGTGTGTGTGTGTGTGTGTGTGTGTGTGTGTGTGTGTGTGTGTGTGTGTGTGTGTGTTGTGCGTCTACTTCCTCACACAGCTGCTCGATCCACCATGGTTGAGATCAGATGTAAGGCGTCTCCCCTCAGTGTTGTAATGGCATCGCGCAACCACAGCCTCATGTCAGTCACAACCTGTTCAAGCCAGACCACACACAATTTAATATTTAAGTATTTTGCAGTAACACTTATCTAGTGTAAAAGTGTAAAATCAGTAAACAGCATGCATCCTAGGCAACTTCCTAGGGTAACATTCATACCCAACAACTACAAACAGCTAGTCCCACTGCTGGTTGACCCTTGATGGGCCTCTCCAAAACTACTATAAGGAGTAGAAAGGATTACATTTTGGAGCTATGCGTGTGATTCTGTTGTGAATGTTTTAACTTCCTACAGCATCAACAGAACATTCAGGAGGCAAAATAACATCAAACCTGATCATTCCTGCTCCTGCCAGTGTGCAACTTCCCTGCAGGCTCACCAATCAACTCCTGAGAAACAAGAGGATAAAGATAATCACATATGCATGCATGCATGCATAGCATGCAGGACAAACACAACGGATACCTGTCAGCTAGAGAGACCTTTAATTGTGAATTATTTAAATGTATATTTTGAAACTTGCTGTGTTCCATTTAACATCAATGTCTGAGGGCTAAACTGTTTGCATTTGCAGGCTAAGTCCTGGCATACAGTATTTAACTTCGAATTCTCCTTGGCTTTGCAGCATGCAGCTGCCGAGCAACTTGGACTTTGCTTTAATATTTTTTTAATATAATTATCGACTTTTAAATCACTTATTAGAACCTATTTTTAATAAACCTTGTATGATCCCTTTATTTATGTTTACATGTATTTGTTAGCATGTATGAAACTAGTTAACAGTGACAAATGAAGTGTACTAGTGTCACTGTGTCATAACAAAAACTAAGTGTATTATTGCCAAGCTGACACCTCTCTGGTCATTGTCACCTTTAGCCTGCGTTCGTTGGCAGTGTGAATGTCTTCGTCACCTGGCCTGATCGCAAACACCCCTTTGGACCACTCTTCTTTGATCTGAAAAGGCAGAACAAAACTGAACTCTGCATCAAAGGATATTATTAAGCTGCATACTGTGAGAAGTTCTCAATTCCCATTTTCCGTGGAAAAACAACCACTTTTGTAGTGCCAGCAATTACTATAGCAATTGTTAGTAGTACTGTATTTCTTTTCTTTACATTTCATGTGTGGATTATGGTCAGACTTCCCAGGGGATGAAAATGCACCCTCATCTGACCTCCATGTTTGTTTGTGTGGAAGCTGCAAGCAGTCATGTGACAGTGATATTGTTCAACACACACTCAGCAGAATACACAGAGGAATTCTGCAGCAGGGCACATTTGCAGCTGTCACCCATTAACCACAATGTGTTACACAACATGCACATATGGACATTACAGCAGGCCAGACTGTCAATCACACTGTATATTCGAGTGTTACAGTATATTCAGGGCACTAGACAGAGCTTTGCGATATTATCTTGATGGATATTAGGGAAGGACATGGCACATTGAGAATATCTTGTTTTACCAGCAGATGGCATTTGAGATCATGAAACAGAGGTACTTTATGAGACTTCTACATAATCAGTTTTAAAAGATGTTTTTAAATTGGAAAAGCCTTTGATTTATTTAATTTGTATACCATTTGGAGTTTTTTTCTTTCCAGCTTAGTTATTATTACATTTTTATTCATTATTAATCATCAAAAATCAATATTACAAAGCCTCAATGCAAGTAAAAATGAGTAGGGTACGGGTAGGTTTGTCATTGCATAATTATGCGTTCATGATAGTTGTCCGCAGGTCATGAGACAAGTACAGTAATATTCCAGTTGCCCATAAACATTTGAAATCCAGAGTGCCAACGATTATCCCTCCTTTATTACCCGGCTTGTTTGGATGCTTGATTCTGATTGGTCGAGCGCTGAAATCAGAGGTCTGATATCCCACGATAACAGACCGCTCCGCTCTATAACAGACCGCTGCCTAATCAACGGCTCAGAGCAGCTGCTGCATTCAGGCTGCACTGCGTGGATTTAGTGCTGTATCCAACATGTCTACCAACATGTCTACCAAAACATTTGAGGCGAGAAATAGACGACGCAGTAACAGAAAATGGATTCTATTTGACCAGCACTTCTTTGTTTTCCAAGGCGACCGTGTCACACTGGTGGGGACGCACTTTCAGCCGTCTGTAAACAAGGAAATACTTTGTTTTGTTTTTAGTTTTGAGTCAAATTATTAATTTTATTTAGTAGCCGGGTAATAAGCGGGGTTGATATGCCACCTCCGCTTCGCGTCGGTGGCATATCAACCTGTCGGGCTCCTATCACTCGATAATGACTGCTGAGCGAGATGTTATCCCTTACTTAGTTCCACTCAAGGCCCATATATTCTGTTCAGTTTGTGAGCTGTGGCTGATCTGCTAGAACAGCCACTTCCAGTACAATGGAGGTCAAATAAGGCAGCATTATTGTAGCTTTTTCTTCATTATCGATAATATATTGAAGTCTTGAAGATTACAAGAATGCCACGACATTCAGTGCAATACTGCAACAGCTGTATTATAAGCAATAAGCATGTGATTAAACGTTGGATGACATGTGATAAAACCTTGAAACTGCACGCCTCAGGGACAAATCCGAGAGTGAGTGAGTGACAGATATCAAAGAGCGCGCACGCGCACACACACACACACACACACACACACACACACACACACACACACACACACACACACACACACACACACACACACACACACACACACACACACACACACACACACACACACACACACACACACACACACACACACACACACACACGTTGTGTGCCTGTTCACCTGGTCCATTCCTTGTAGAATTGCATTCATTTCTTCCTTGGTAACTAGCTTGGCCTTTTCCAGTGCTTTGACGTAGGCCTTGCTCCCTCGGATGTCAGCGTCCCACATCCTCTGGTCGTAGGATATGGATGCGTTGAACTTTTCCATGATGGGGTCGGTGTCTCCCACGAAGCGGCCGCCCCAAAGTTTATTTCCCTGATGGGCAGAAATCAGACATACATGACATCATTCACCACACACATAGAGTACAAACCAGCATAGACAGCAATAGACACCAGTTTATCAGCATAAAATTGACGCGACCTACCCATCTGACCACTTAACAGACAGGCAATCTGTACATTCTCAGAGCGTGTTCATTTTAACAATCAAACACAATCAGATTTTGATAAACACGATCGTGTTCTGGCTTGGATCAAGGACATTGAATTGCATGTTTTTAACCCATTCAGGCCGGGAACACATTTTAGTGTAGCACAGTACATGTACAGTATGTAGCAACATTTGTTTTTGTAATTTCTTTTAATAATATTTGATGTTTTCCAGAAAACTTAGGTCAGGCCTAAAAACAATTTATTTGTGTTCATGTGCCTAGAGGCCCTAGATATGTGCTGTGAGGGGACATATTTTTCTTGAGGATCCAAATCTTTTTTGCATTGTACCATATTAATTGTTTTAAGATGTTTGGGATATCAATTTATCAAACTGTAAACATTAAACATTCAATATTGCTATTTGCTAATAATAAATGCATGCGCATGCATTAGCGTGTGAACACCTGGCACAACATTTGACAGACCTAGTCCAAGACCCATTGTGATCCTGATTTACATGAAGGTTTGTGTGTGTGAGTGTGTGCGCGGGTGTGCGTGCACTGTTCAAGTACTGTGCTGTCCCTGTGTCCCTCTCTGTGTATAAATCAATTATGTCTGCTCTGTGATCTCTCTCTCTCTCTCTCTCTCTCTCTCTCTCTCTTCTGTGTGAGATGGTATCTCTGTCGTGTCATGGGTGTGGCCGTGTGTGCCAGTGCCACCCACCCAATAGAGGCAGCTGACAGACGCCCCCCAAAATGTGATACAGAATAATAAGTTGATAAGCACATTGTGCCGGCCAGGTTAAGTCAACTGTACAGGTGGCTCTGTCCAGTGACCCTCACGGGAGACAACAAGCAGTGTCAAAACTATGCAACTCTTGCAACTAAATGCCAAAAGCTAGTATATTACATTGAAACAGAGCTCACTAATTAATTTCTACCTTGGAAATGTCCCTGTAACCTATACTCCATCCATTGATTGATTGATTGAAGTCACTTTATTAGAGTTTGCATAGGAAAAAGTACAGTTTCATGACAGTACAGTTCACTGGTACAAGGTCAACCAAAAGGATGGGCCTACCTCAAAAAAGCTTTTGAGCTTGTTTCAATGTGCATAAAATTAAATTGACATTTCATCAAATGATCATCACTAATTAAACAAATAAATAGGCCTAAGTAGCCTAATTAACTAGTAAGTGTCCATTGTACACCCTTGACTTCTGTGTTGGCTTTTAATAGAGGAAATCATAACATGACATGGCATCATTCATGACATGGCACACCCCGTTTTTTTCTGACGCTCCTCAAAGTTGCTTTGTGCCTGAGTCAGCCTCTGTCTGATCAGCTGGCTGCTAAAACAACAAGTCCACTCACACACATCCACACGTGGAGGAGGCAACAAAAACAAAACATGACAGGCACATTTTGTACACATCATCATCTGCTTCCATTCAACTCACCTCTGCAGTCGCCATGTTCCTCAGTGATGCGGTGGTGGCTGGATGGTCTCTATTGTCCAGGCAGTCCAGATACTCTTCAGCTCTCGACAGATTATTCTGATGTTTTGACCGGACTGTCTCTTTTTATACCGCCATGGTCTCGCTTACGTCAAACGGCCGGAACGAACCATTCTACCGGGTTGTGCACGGACACATTTGAAATGGACTGTTTGTTTCCTTTACGGACACATTTGAAAGACGGACCGTGTGATCATCAGATGCTACTGCTGTTGTCGACATGGAAGTGTAAGAATTGTTGTATATTTTTGAGCTATTCTGCTTAACATTGGCATACTTTTTAATTATCTTCATGAATGTTTGAGAAGAGGTGGTTATTGCTTAAATGCAGATGATTGGAAAGAGAGGAAAATCCACCAGAGATGTGATATTCATCATGGCATTCAGTGTTCTGTGAAGGTTCACTTTAAATGTGGCTATGGTTGAGTGGTTTGTTGTGGTTATGATTATAGTTATAATAATATTACGACTGGGGATATCAATCATTATGATAATGATGGATATGCATACTCATACAACTTACATTGTATGGCCAAAGTATGGAAATGGCTAGCCCTGAATACAGGACGGTCTTGTACATGATATGACCGTCCTGTATTCAGGGCTAGGAAATGGCAACATTCCAAATATAGTACAAATACATGTATTTACAGACATTGTAATCATCAGTATTATTTGTGTGTGTACAAATGTAACCAAATGAACCCATGTCCAGGAGTGTGAGTTCATAATTGGATAATGGTTACATTTATTTTGTACACAAACTATCAAAGATGATAATGATGGAAATATGTCATGTTTGATTATAGAAAAAGATAGATGCTTTATTTGTCCTTGCGGAAATTCTTTTTGCACCAAGCAGTCATCAGGATTCAGGACACAAAATCACAACACATAATACACAATACATGAATGACAAGACAAACTCACAATTCACTGACAACATGATACACACCACAATACATGAATGACAAGACAAACTCACAATTCACTGACAACATGATACAAAACGAGAATACCAGTCATAACATTATGAATTAATGTACAATTTTATTGTGTTTAGTAGTGTGAAGAAAGCAGATGGAATGAAATGAAAATTTGGAATAGTTGAGGCCAAATCATTAATAACAAAAGGATTTATGCCCCACATTTGGAGCAAAAATGTCTACTGGCCGGCAGGGCAGTAATGTATCGATTCGGAACTGATTCAATCGTCTAAACAAATGATTTCTCTTCTGTGTGTTTCTTAGGAAGGACCACAATGCTGCTATGCTCAGCAACTATGAGGTACTGTGTTTTTGCCACTGTTTTGCATTGCAAATATTACCGCCATTGTTATGACAACAAAAATTCCCACAATGGCAAAAATACCAGATCTATGCATTGTGCGCTTATAGATGTGATTAAAATATAATAATAATACAAAAGAATATTTATACATAGTATAAAATAAGGCTCAAGTGATTAAAACAGGAAAGAAAAACAGCACTTGGATCATATCACAATATTACAATCCCGCACGATATGTAGGCTCTTATTACTCACGACATCGATATACTATGGATGTATCGCCCAGCCCTGGTATACATTGCATGTCTGCATAATATCAACAGGTGTTCAAACTCCTAACGGATCTGAAGGAACAGAGGAAGGACAGCGGGAAGAAAACGCACAGCGCTGGACAGCAGAACCTCAACACCATCATGTACGAGGTACGGGATGCTCTTTTCTTTTTCTTTTCAATGAGCGAAACCCGTTAACAATTAATCATTTGTCTGTAAGAAATGTATACATTTACTGTGGATGGATGTCTGTGTGCAGCTATGTGCAATAGCAGTATTAAATAGACTAAGCCCCCATGCTCCCCCCCCCCCCTTTTCTTTTTTTTCTGCCTTTGTATTTGATGTAATGCTTTTGAAACTGATATTATCCTAGATAAAGTATGTTCTATCCGTCTGTCTTTCAATGTTATATGAGATACTTAAAGTGTGATTCCTGTGGAAATAAGCGTCGGCTTTCTAGGATCTCCTTTTAGTTGACCTTGTACCAGTGATTTGTACTGTCATGAAACTGTACTTTTTTTCTATTGCAAACTTCTAATAAATTCTTCAATCAATCAACCAATCAATTAGTCCTAAGTTAAATGTTGCCCTTCTTTACCGTACATGAGTGTCAAACTTGTAGATTGTCTATTTCCACAATTTTACTTTCTTTTAAAATAATAATAATAATAATAAAAGGATTTGAACAAACAAGGTTTCCACCTGACAGCAACAATATGCAACTTAAATCAATGTTTAGCTAAAACAATTACACTTCACAAGTGCTGAAATAACCATCAGTTCGGTTACACCCAAATAGTAAATAGTGTAATGGGCAGACTCAAGCTTTTGGAGCGTTTCATTGTAAGTCAATAAAAAGACGTTGCATTGAGTGATATTTTGCTACTACATCCGAAGCGATTGAACTCAATTCAATCAATCAATTTCTATTTATCAAAGCACAAGTCAGACAACTTCAAGAAGTTGATTAGTGACAAATAAACATTACATGTAGAGAAGGTGAAGAGATCATACTCTTGTTACCGTTCTTATTACAATCCACACCTTTTTTTCTTTCTCTCTCTCTTTGTTTTTTCAGACGTTGAAATACCTCTCAAATACGCCGTGCAGCAGGCAGAGTCCAGAGACGGTCAAAGAGTTCCTCACCACTATGATGCCTCACAAACTCACAAAGTGGGTGTTATCTCACAGAGACATGTGTTTTTACATACAAATTATTGTGATTAACCATTTAATTGTGTTTTTGGCATTGGACATCAGGACATAATAGCACATATGAATAAAAATGACATTTCCGTTTGCCTTTTAGGCTTTGTAAACAAACATTGCGCAGCCTAGGGCAGATATGAGAAATAACTTGACAAAGAAATTAATTTTAATAATGATGAGGATGATATCAAATAATTGCGATTATGTAATCATTGTGGTTAGGGTTGTCACAATTATTACATAATCGCCTAATCGCAATTATTTGACATAATCGCGATTATTTTTCATAATCGTCATAATCGTTTCCATGTTGAAAAATGTACATATTTCTGAGAGCTGGAGAGTATCTGGACTGCCTGGACCACAGAGACCAAAAACACAATTCAATTGTTAATCGCAATTATTTGAGTGACAATTAATCGTCATGTAAAATGTCATAATCATGACAGCCTTAACCCATTTAGGCCTGAACACATTATGACGCAATATTTTATGCTTTAACTATTGAAAAATAGTAGATATACAAGCTCACAGCGCGGCACCGAGTGCCGCGCTGCGAGCTTGTAGATCTGCTATTTTTGAAAAAGTCGTGAAAATGTGTGCAAATCTTTGGATATATGTATTTTCAAAGCGAACGTTTGTAACTCAAATTTTGCTTCTGGGTGGTCCCTGGAACTAGATATTTTGAAATGGGGGTCTGTGGCCAAATAAATATCATTTTGGGAGTCCTTCACATGAACATGTTTGAGAACCACTGACATAGTAGTCTCTCAAGAACAGACTAACTGAGCTCCAGTTAAGTGAAAAGGACCTTTTCTTTGACAATGGCTGGCCAGATTGCTGACATAGAAACATAGGTTTTTTCCAAAAAACTTAGAAGGATTCAAGACACTTATAGAATCGGGTCAAAATTCTAATTTTCACGATTTTTCAAAAATAGCAGATCTACAAGCTCGCAGCGCGGCACTTGGTGCCGCGCTGTGAGCTTGTATATCTGCTATTTTTTAATATTTAAAGCATAAAATATTGCGTCATAATGTGTTCAGGCCTAAATGGGTTAATTGTGGTTTGAGACAGGCCTACTCCTGAATTCTCATACACTCATTCTTCTTTTTTATTTTTCATCAGGGCTGAAAAACTACAGCTGCTGAACCACAGGCCACAGACAGCCGTGGAGATCCAACTAGTGAGTGGCCTGTATCTTTGCACCTATTTGTACTGGATATTTTCATGCAGTGTGAATGATATGTGTGGAAGTGTGTGGTATAGGGCTGTCACAATTATTACATAATCGTCTAATCGTGATTATTTGACATTATCGCAATTATTTTGTCATAATCGTCATATTCGTGAATGTTGAAAAATGTCCGAAATAGCGACGCGTTGTGAGCTTGTAGATCGGCTATTTCCACTATCAAAGTTATTTTTTAAGTAATAAGTTGTCAAATATGTCAGTAATTTCTTTGTATATTTAGGTTATGTGTCATATCTACCATGTACAACTTCAAAGCCTAAAAGCCAAACAGAAATGTAATTATCAACGACAAAAACACAATTAAATCGGTAATTGCCAATTATTTGAGTGACAATTAATCGTCATGTAAAATGTCATATCGTGACAGCTCTAGTGTGGTAATTTAATTGTGACATTGGAGTTCTATGAAGTGCTTACCAGAGGTACAGTAGAAGTGCATCTCTGGTTCTATCTCTCTCTGCAGTCTAAAACCAAGACAGTAGTTCATTCTCAATAGTGGATTTATTCATAAACGTTCATATTAAACATAACAGAAACGTAATGTAATGTAAATATTGTACAACAAATAAAATGTAACAAATACAGAAAATATATCACAAACGCACCTCACTGGCTTCTGCACATAACCAAAGGGAATGAGATCAGCGAAGTGCCCATGAACAAGCTCAGACTGCAACAGAACTTTAATCTATCATTGCATCGATCAAACATTCAAAAGCATACAATATTGACTTGGAGTTGGATATCAAGGTTATAACTAAAAAACAAACAAACCTTGGAAACCCTGGTCCCGCGTCTCGCTGTCAAACCAACATTTGACAGTGACAGCGTTTAAAGTATAATCACTTAAAACGCCTTCTAAATCAGTAGCTCTCACACTTTCAAGATGTTTCACAAATGTTCAAAAATAGCTCACAGCAAACACCGACCCGCTTCTAATGGGTTACGGTGTCTACCTGTCACCATACCATAGTCTTCCAGCTTGACTGAAACAATTGATACTTCTGGCACAATGAACGTTGTAAGTTCAACTGGGCAAAAGTAAATAAGCAAAAAAGACACCAAAATGAAAATACTAAAAACTAAACTAGTTCTAGCAGCCAAACTGACAATGAGGTAAGTAAACTAGGATGTGTGGTTTGCTCAATGTGCACTGCAGGCAAACTAAACTGGCTTTGCATCCGTGACGCCTTGCGAGTTTTTGAGTTGGCTGTTCGCCATGTTCATCCCACATGCTTCGTCGTGTGACGAAGTATGAATTAATTGTACGTTCCACAAGCAGAGCTTATATATGCTTTTACTGTATGGGGATATTGGCTTATAATGACAGTATAGTCCCTGACATACTGTAGGTGTAGTTTAATAATACATTTAACACAGTTGCTAGGCTTTATTGTGCATTCTGGATATTATCCCATTTAGAACGGGTACACATTTTGTGTATCATTATTTTATGCTTTAACTATTGAAAAATAGCAGATATACAAGCTCACAGCGCGGCACCGAGTGCCGCGCTGCGAGCTCGTAGATCTGCTATTTTTGAAAAGTCGTGAACATTAGAATTTTGACCCGATTCTATAAGTGTCTTTTGAATCCTTCTAATTCTAGGCCTAAATGGGTTATTATGGCAGATACAGATAACCTACAGTAGTCCTAGTGTATTACCGTATTTAATTTCTCTCTCTCTCTCTCTCTGTCTCTGTCACTGTCTGTAGATAGTAGAGGAGAGTGAGGAGAGGCTATCAGAGGAGCAGATTGAGGAGCTCATTCAGAGAGTCACTGACATCCTTCCTGGAGATCCAGAGCAGGAAACGGCAGCTCCGGGAGAGGCAGAGGCAGAGCTGGATGGAACCACAGAGAACTGATGATCCGGCACATACCAGGACCAGGACACCTCAAAGGCATCATAAACCTCTGACTCGCTTACAGAGTAATATCCTCTGTGTTCATTTCACTCTCTGAGCGCACAAATGCAGCCAAAAATGTCCTTTTGGCACATAGGATTTTACTGTGTATGACGCGACCGCGTATTTCCCGGTGAACCTAAGCGCAACGGTGGGGGCTCGGGAGTGTGGGGAACACGCACCACTGACTATTGCTGATGATGGAGAGGTTATATAGCTTAGCCTTTTATGTATTGAGAATGAGAGGCACTCTTGCCGATTTAGTAAGAGACTCGTCGCCAATTGCAAGATATTTAAAAGTTATTTGGGGCCATGATGATAACCTTTTCTTCCCACAACTAGACTAAGGATTTATATTGTCTGTGTTATTGTTTACAACCACAATTATTCACGTGTGGCAAGATGGCGGTTCCACTAGTTTTTAGTAGGCTAGTGTAGGCTTAGAAGCCTTTTCAGAAGTTAATTTAATGTTTTCCATTTAACGATTTCCTTTATCATCATCTTCCGCTAATGCACGCAACTGTTTTCTCCAGGTTTTAAGTTCTTATTTTAGTTTTTCTCATAAGCTCGCGACCCTCCTTGCCCATCGGCCCCCACCTTTGCGCACAGGTTCACCGGGAAATACGCGGTCGCGTGTATGACTGGGTCAAAGAACTGTGGGTAGTTTTCATTCAATTTTTGTCTGCTTGTTTGAGTTGAATCCCAAGTTGACAAAGAGAAATAACCAAACTGTTTGTCTATCCGTGGCAGCAGTTAGGAACTGGGACTTCAAGTAAAAGCTAATGTTTATTTTACCCTTAAAGCGCCTAATGGACTCATTAAAGTCCACTACTGGGTGCAGGATAATAGACAGTACATTTCCCCATCTGTCATCATTACTTGTTATTGACGCAAGTCATACATACTGCATGTTGTGGCTTGAAGACGGAAATCCAGGAAGTGGTATGGCAACGGCAGAGCAAAACAAATCTGGAAATGTAATTTGTGCTGTGTCCATGCAAGTGGTAATTTAATTACTTACAGAGCTTGAGGAGTGTTGTGCAGCTCAATGCTGTACATTTGCTTCCAATGCTCCAGCAGACTAGCAAGATGCCTCACAGGCAGAAAATGCTTAAGACTGAAAGGCCCCTTTGCCAATATGTATTTATTACATTATTGGTAATCATTATTTATGTAGCCAATGTGTTTATATTTTGCCTATCTATGAGAAATGGGGAGTTCTTGACACAGAACCAAATTATTAATTTGCCCGTTATATGTTTGCATACTGTGCAGAATTGGATTTTCCTTGGATCATTATAGTTGAGAAGCTGGTTCTCCAGTGTCTTCCCAGTCAGGCTGGAGTGTAGAACCAGAATATAATGTCTTGACCTGGCAAAGACCATCCGTGGAATAGCTTTGGGAGAGCTAATAACCTACTTCAGAAATAAGTCACTCTTTCATAGACTCACTAATCACTAATAATATGTTTTGGTTATGGTGGCAATGGTTATAATGCTTTACCATTTGCTGTTTACCAAGCTAGACCATGAGACTACCTTTCTTCAGTGAGTGTCAACCTACCCTTAAAGGTCCCATTTTAATGCCTTTCGTTATTTGTGGATAATTCCTTAGTATCTATTAAACTCTCCTTTACTAATATTTACACTGAACATGTCTTTTTTTTCTCTCATGACTCTATGCAGCCCACAGCTTAATATCAGAATACTGATATATTATTGATTTCAGCTGCTCAAATTTCAAACGTGCAAACAGGACCTGCTTTAATTACTTAAGTCCATATTAGTAGCTTTTAATGACTAGTATTAAAATTGTATTGTCTTTTTTTATTTCCAACTTATTTGTACTAAAGTTCATAAAGTTAACATATTGTAAGTATAACTAAAATGCATTTGGGTATAACAAAAAATTAGCAAATGCCAGTTACAAGCTGAAAACGCGTCGCATTGCGACGCCTTTTGTACTTGTTGATGAATTAGGACATTAATTTACTAAATAAGTTACGTTCAAATTAGGAGATAAGAGTTTTCTGTCGACCTTAACTGTTTGTAATGTGGCCCCCTGGAGTGAAATACAGTGGCCCTCTATCATCAAAGTTGCCCACCCCTGTTCTAGATAGTAGGCATATAGTAGCAGTACTGTATGTAATTTGAACTTTTTGTCAAAAAACACTGCTCTCCTTGCACACACACACACACACACCTTGCCGCATAGCAAAGTTGCAACATGCTCTCGCAGGCACACACAAGCTCCTATTTAGCCAAAAGCAGGCTAACATCAATTAGCTACTGTACAAAATTAAATTACACTGTATCTTACATTTATTTACAGATTACATGTTTGCTGCAGGTTTTGCTTTTTCTAAAGTTTGTATTTCACAACTCAACATTGTATAGTTCCAGGTTTTCTATGCAGTCTGGTGTGAAATATTCTGTGCATACACACACAACACACAATGAAAGTTTCATTGATTAAGACATTACAAAAGTGGCTTACACGACCAGGGCTGTCAGGATCCAGGAGATTCACCTGTGACAGGACAGGTGAGCTGGCTGTGCAGCCTGCCCCAGAACAGTCTCTCTGAAGTGAGAGTCATTACAACCCATTATGTTAGGACTCCCTCTTGCGGCCGTCGATGGATATTGTTCTGTCAATATGTGGTTCAGGGCCCCAAACTGTATACATCATGTACCAAGTTTCATGCTTTTGTGATTGTCATGATATGTAAGCATACAGTATACACAGTATGTAAACGGTTTTCGGACAAAACCACCCGACTATTAGACCCAGGGCCCATACAGAACAGGGGAGTTCAGTCAATATGTGGGATTGACCCAGGGCCTATGGAAAGCCAAATAACATTAATAGTATACCACTTTACTGTATGTACTCTAAATTCATGGGTTGAAATTTGGGGCCTTTCATGAAGCTTGTTCACACAGAAGAAGTGTGTCTGCTTCTGAACAATGTTTTCATATACAATTTATGTTTGTACCTTGTTTTCGTAGGTGTTGACATGCAACCATCAGATATAATAACCTGTTTCTGGCCCAATGGGGATCGCTTGAGCCCTTGCTCTTTTCCTGAGTTGAAAAGCACCCTGTGTCATGCCCCCCCTGCACATTTCATCCTTACTGATGCGTTGCTATGACAATTGAATTTCTCTTGGGATCAATAAAGATCTGTCTATCTAGCCATCATCCATCCATCCAGTGTCCTTGTGAAATGAGATAAGATAATGAGGAACAAAGCTGATTAGGGGTTAACTATCCTGGCTGGCTCGCTCAGACTACACCCCTTTCAGGAAGTGTGTACTGATGCAAAGGTAGATGGTAGGGAGATTTCCCGCTTCAAACCTCTGCTTCAAGCGGAAGGCGGGAACATTCACTCACACAGTAGAAACTCCGGACATTTCTACTGTAGTTGGAAAACAGGAGGAAGGCAGACGAGGACATTGATTTATCTCTCCATTTCAAGGGAGTTCTTGGAAGGGTAAGTTAAGCATTTTTAGTTTAGTTAGTTTTAAATCTCGTATAAATGCAAGTAGAATACATTGTGTTTGTGAATTTCAGATATGACCAGCTTTCCATTGATTATAACAACAATATAGGCTGCAATAACATGTATGGGCATTGTCACTTAATAACCCAAATAAAAACAGTTTTTTGCAATGTTAGTTGCAATGTCAGTTTTTTGCATACTGTATACCAAGATAGACTATGAGTCCTTTCTAGAGTGTTATACTACTGTATCCTCAACCCACTCTTAAAGCTCTCATATTTTAGCCGTGTTTAATAGCTATTTCTGGAATTCCTGAGTAAATGTCTTTGTTTTTAGTCTATTTTTTTCTTCAGTGTCTTTCTACCACAGTATCTAAGAAGTCATTGAAAAGCAAAGTGATGTGTGAGTCACAGTTGGCATCAAACCAAGGCCAATGATAGTTTCTGCCCAGCTTGTGACATAGCTCATAGCTATTCTTTCAAGTTATGCTGAATTTCCAAGCAACCAGCAGATAAAGCTGCTGATATATGTCATGTTTGCATTGTTTCTAAATTGTAATGCAAGTTTTCTTTTGTTATCATTATTATTATCTTGTAGCCTAATTGTGTGTGCTTTCAGCAGACTACAATGCCTTCCAAGAAGAGACCGAAAGGGCTGGCAGCTCAGGGGAACACACCTATTACGAACTTCTTCAGTCCCAGCAGGCCAACAGGTGAAGCTTTTTTCTTTTTTTTCTCCTTCTTTTTAGCACCTTTACGTTAGAATCAAGTGAAATTGGAAGTAATGAAGAAAAAACAAAAGCAACCTGATTACCCTAGAAATGCACACGTTTTAATGTGTGCTTAAAGTGTCTGCCCCAAGTCCGGTTAAATTGAGGAGGGCTGTGTCAGGAAAGGCATGCATGACATGCAGTAAAACGTGTTCCAAATCAAATAATATGTGGACTAAAGGAAACAGGTGATGCACTGTGACTGCCCCTGGCGGGAATTAGACGGAAGAAGAAACAAAATACTGGAACTGGAACACTAAAATAATAATAGACATGTTGTGGCTTTCTCTCCCCTGACTGGATGAAATTGGTACAGTAGCTAGTCAAATTGATTTGGAAACTTTATTTTTGCATTTTCTGACTACGTGGCTGTGGCTTGTGATTGAAAATGTTTGTGAGAACTGCAACAAGCTGGCCGGCACTTTTTTTTTTCTTCACTATTTTGAAATAGGACTTAAGACTAAGAGGTTAATACATTTCTCTTTTGGGTCTCGAGCTGAAAGTCTGGGAACCCCTGGTGGTTTATAGTGTAATAGAGATGTTGGCCACATTGAATTCCTTGAAGTTGTCCTCAATGCGTTTAGCATTGTTTCGATGTTTTAATGCCTCTATCCGTCTACTGTATCTATCTGGCTCTCCTGTTGGCCTCTCTCTGTCTCCTGATCTGAGGGCTACATCCTGGGCTCTGCCTCTGAGCAGCGCTCAGACACTGCTGTTGAACTGGTCTGATCAGATATTTCTCTTTTTAACTTTGACAAGTGAATTGTCAATGTAGTAATATAGATGATGCAGTGTGGAGGTGTGGTACTGTCGGTGTTCAAAGAACTCCCACTTATATAGTAGGGGTCTTAGGGAGATAGAATGGTAATTTCACGCTAATCAGTCTAAAACTTAAGCGAAAAGCGTTTTTCTGGGTATTTTCCTCCAAGATTTGGCGCTTTTAGACTGATTAGCACGAAAAATCCCTAAGGCCTCCGACTAATAGTAGTGTGCTCAAAACTGTAGTCGTGATCTGGCTTCCTCGATTCTGCACTTGGTCTGAGGTTTGGTTCTACTGATGAGGGGTCATGTTAAATGGAAAATGCTGTGCACACTTGTATTCTTAGTTCCGATTCCCATTTTAGGTGAGACGCAACCTCAAGGCTCCAGAGCAGAGAATGAGGGAGAGCATGCAGAGCACCAGGCGACACCTCAGACAGGTACTGTACATACTGTATGAGGGTGGCAATTTGGCCCATTGTGAGAGAGATACTATTTGTTTCTCAAATGGGGGTACGTGTACCCGTAGGGTACTACAGGTACTACAGGGGGAACTTAAGAGAAAATGGAAACATTTATTTTACAGTTATGTTTAATGATAAAACATTGACAAATGTATGTGAACGTGCTGCTCTGTAAAGCTTTAAACCAAATTAAGTATGAATTGTAATGTTACTGAATAGAAAACAGACTACTTACATTTATTTTCAACATATTGATGTATGAACTGGACTTTTGATGTCAGTATTTTCTAGTCAAAATGTTGTTGTTGATTAAAGGGGTTAGTTGGATTCAGCAATCAGGAAAAGGGGGTACTGAAGCCCAAAAAGTTTGAGAACCACTGGGTTAAAGTAATGTTTACTTACATATTTGTTAATGTTATTGTATTTAATTATATTTTGCCAATAGAGTGCATGTTTGGAACTAGATATAGCCAAATTAGCTGTGTGTATATTTTTTTGCTCTCATCCTCCACCTGTTGTATTTCTCTTTCTTAATTCTGATGATGATAATATTTTAATTTAAGGTGGGGCTCAACCACAAGGCTCTAGAGCAGAGAGGGACAGAGAGCATGCTGGGCATAAGACACCTCAGACAGGTATGAGGCTGGCCAAACTGGCCATGGCAGAGTGTGAGAGAGTTGTGATAATATTACCGTACAAGAAATTAAAATAAAATAAACATGCCAGTAAGCATGGGATAAAGAAAGATAGATGCTGTGGCTAACAGTATCCTTAGGTACATTAAAGGAACAGAATTATACGTAAACGTTTGTTTTGGATACAGCTCCATCATCAAAACTCCTCTGAGTTTGCACATACATACCTAACAAGCGGTGCACACTGCACTGGTGACTAACAGCTAGGCTAATGGCAGCAATACACTCATACAACCAAGGTTTGAATTTCTACTTGGAACTTACTCAGATGTATTGCTACATTAAGTAGTTTCACCACAGAGAAATTAGTCAAAAAATGGGAGGACACAAATGTACATCTTCAGCAAAGTAATTGCATTTTAATCTCACCTAACATACAGTCGGAAAACAAATGTTTTTTGTATCCAGAGAAGACTATTTATTTTCCTCAATTAGCTTCCTTTCATTTGAAAATGTAGACCGGTGCCCGGCTTACCCAGGGAACAATGCAAGTTGGACTCTAGGCCAGTGAAATATATTCAGCACTTTTAGGATATTTATTCCATGTAGCCTATTCCTGTTTATTAGATTGAAATTAACTAGAAAGATGCAATTGGAAATTGCAAGTGTGGTTGCCGTGGTCCCCTTTCAAGTCAATGGGGAAAATGTATTCACTAATATTTTAATGGCCATATATGGAGATCTCTGTGTCAGTCCATGTCCCATTCATGCCCATATATGGAGATCCCTGATGTCATCAATATTAATCCCATATCTTGTATATATATTTATATATAAACCAGTCGATTTTACATATGGCCTAAGTGCGTGCCACCAAAACTGTGGGAGGAGTTCTGCTACAAAAATAAGTTTACTTGGAAGAATAAGGTCGGACTAGTCGGTGGGGCAACCACACTAATAATTATCCACATTTCCCCACCTTAACAGGTCGAACCCCTTTCGCCGATGCAACTAACCGTCAGCAGACAATACCACCCAAAATGGACAACAAGAAAATGAAGTCTGAAACAATGAATGAGGTACCATTGATTTTTCTGTACTATGATCCAAAACACGTTATTTTCAGTAGCTGTCTCAGTTACCGTCATATGCCATGCAAGTGGTCTAATATACAGTACAATACACAAATCAGTCCATTTTGTATATGTACTGTAGTGTAGACAGTCTCCCAACTCTTGAATTTCGACATTAAGGTGAAAAGATAATTTATGCAAAGATGTATAGCTATATAACAACACATTTCTAGATATAGAATATGCAGCAAGCAGTTCAGCTACAGTATATTCACTCACTTAGAGGTGTCAATTAGTTGCCGTTTCTATGAAAGTATTACCTATATAAATGTTAATAATTCATGTATTTTCATTTGAATCTACCTTCTCTTTGGTAATTGGTCGACGTTGCAGGTGGACATACAGTATTATATAGTGTTGCTATAGGAAAGATTGAATATGTTGTACTGAAATGAATGACTGTTCTTTCTTTATGCAGGACGACGAGGCACACACCCATTCCTTTTCATTTTCCATTGGGAATAGGAACAACAGACAGAGGAGAATAACCTGTGACAGAGCCCAGACCGTTACAGATTCACTAATGATGAATCGAATTTATCAAAATAGTTCCCAAAAGAATGAGGGCAAAGAACCTTTCATTCTGAGAGGCATGCCTCCTAGAGCTATAAGCACACACTTTCCATGCTGTTTAATTGAACCAAATGAGCATCTAACTATTACATGGAGAAAACCTGAGGGAAACCCTGAACAAGCAAAGGGTGAAAGTGATTTTCCCCAACACAAGGGGAAACCAGTAGTTTTTCGCGTAAAAACGAAAGGAGATGATAACATAACGAATAAAGTTCTGATTAGCATGGCACTGAAGCGCATGGTTGAGGAAGTTGATGTTTATGCATACAAAGGGGAAAGGGTAGAGGACGCTCTAAAACGAGATGGGCGATTCAAAAGTGATATTTTCAGTCCAGGCTACGCACTCAAAGGTATAAGCGATAACATTATCACTGACATGACCAGTCTTGTTGATGATCTTGACGGCATGACATTCAAGATCACATTGGATGAAAAGAATGCTCCACTAGAGAGCCAGTCAGATGGCATTCCAAATGAATCTCCATCGACCAGTTCTCCACAGCAGTCAGCAGCAAATGCGTCAGTAAATAGTAATACTGATATGCCAGAGTACACAGCTCTGCCAGACTATACTCCTACTCTGGCCAAACCATTACCAATTCAAAATCCTGTGGAAATCAGAGGTCACCTGATTAAGGAATTAAAAAAGCAAATGAAAGGAAGAGAATTGAAAAAAATGCGCGTTGAATTTGGAACAAATGTGCAGACTTGCTTTAAAGTGGAAATGATGGAGCAGCTAATGGTCTGGGCTAACTCTGTTTGTCAGGTGAGAGTAAATGGGAGGGGGAAAGGGAGTGGTTTTCTCCTGTTTGATAAGTTCATCCTCACAAACGCCCACGTGTTACCACACGATGGGAGAGAACCGGTGATGCAGGGTGTCACAGTCTCTTTCTCTTTTGAAGATATTGTGACGAGAGACCAGCTGGACTCAGTGAAAGTGAAACCTGAGGTTGTTGTCTTTGAAAGGCGTATTGATGATTCAGGATGTTATCATGATTTGGCTTTGTTGGAGCTTGACCCATCCCCAACCCAAAACTTACCCCCTGGGTTGTTCAAAAACGTTCCACTCATCACACCACAGAGGGGTGGAATCTGTATTGTCGGCCACCCCGATGGAGGAGTGAAAAGGTTAGACCCATGCTTTATCATTCCAGTTGGTGAACGTAGAAAGATTTGGGAAGAGGATTACATTCAACTCATTACTCATCACCACTTTGACTTTACACACCTGGTTAATCCAAGTCCTCCGCTAGTTTATAATACTTGCTTTTCCTCTGGCTCTTCTGGCTCACCTGTCTTTGATGAGAATTGTAGTGTGATTGCAATGCACACTGGGGGCTATAAAGATCCCCGGAGAAGACAGACCCAGGGTTTGTTTGAGTATGCCCAACCCTTGTCACGCTTACTTGAGAGAATCATCCTCCAAATAGTGGAAAAAAAGAGGTTTGATGTACTTGAGGCATACCTCATTCACAAGAATGACAATTGTGTCCAAGTGGAAAAGAATGTGAAGGAAGCAGTGAAAAAAGAGAATCGCATGGCATTTCAAAACATTCTTGAAACCTATGATGGAGACTCAGAGAAAATCAGGGAATTTATACAATTCTTCTGTCCACAAGAAGAATCAGAGCCCATGGAAATTGATAGTTTAACGGAGTAATGACTGCATACATTGTTGCAGGTGGCTAGAGTAAGCATATGCGTACAGTATAGGCTTTAGAATCCTTTTATGATTTTATGAACAATGCCTTTCTGGTGGATACACCAGATTTGTTATTCCTTATATGTGATGCTGATTTTCTTCTGCCTTTTATAGAAAAATTAGTGGGTTGCCTGATATCAGACTGATCTTTAACTCGGCACATTCCAGGTCTCGACCCAGACCCCGTGGAACCGCTCAGAGAGGTTTTTAGTAGCAGGGTTCCCTGTATGTTAGTTCTGTATTCATTTATTTTTTTGTCATACTACAGTATGTTTGCATCTTCATTTCCTGTTCATAAGGAGTCCAGTCAAATTCATGTTTTTAAAACGGTTAAGACCAATGGAGATAAACATATTTTTTCCGTTTCAGTTTGGGACATTTTTGTTTTGTGCATAATTAACAGAACATAACATCTGATTCTGCGCATTAGCATAATGATGCAAATTAATCTTTTATGTATTGTCTTTACTGTATGTTAGCACACACAGCAAAGCCAATCTGTGCATTATTTTGTACAATGAATTTGCATGTGTGATTAATTGGTATTGTCTACTTGGTGTCTTTATGTTTTTAGTTTATCGTTAAACATTTGTTATCATTGGAAAAACTAAAGGGAGGGTTTAGATTGTTTTCCAGTTGAAAATACAAGTTTTGTTGTACGAGTCATTCAATGAAATATACATTTCTTTCCTCATGCCTACTTTGCTAATTTTGAAAAAAAATCTGTAATCTACCTTTACCTTCCTTAGGTAAAGGTATTGTTTTTGGTGTCCTATGTCATTCATTCAGACTGTAATGAATAAAGATACACAATTATGCTTTTGGAATGTTTTGTATAATGACAGACAATAAAGCAAACTATTACAGTACAATACAGAATTATTATTGAGTTGTATTTTCTGCACCCATCAGAAGCAGCATGGAGGTTAAGCGATAAGCATGAGTTGTTATTATGAGGGATTGAAATGTGTGAAAATGTGGTTTACATTCTGCATATGTTCTACCAGGCACATATTCTTCATATAGTTTACTGTACATAATTATCTGTACGTCTCAGTTCTCAATGGGATGAAAACAAATACATCCAGATAGAAAGACATGGACTCACATGAGTAAGATTAATTCAATGTTTGCAAATGTCTTGAAAGAATTTGTTTTTTTTTGGCACACATTGTTGTACAGCTCGGGGACAGGTGTGTTGGTAGTACAGCTCATGGACAGGTAGAGAAGACTTTATAGATAAAATAGAAGGCTGTGTGCGGGTTGTTCCATTTTAGCTTTTGTGAAAGAATGTAAAATGGGTGCTTTCATTCTGTAAATTGACTTTGATGTGCTTTCTATGATTGCTATCACATGGAGGTTTTATTGACTAACAGTACATATTTGCTTATACATTTGCATATATTTATTTAAGTAGGCTACATGCATGCTCTCTCAGACCTCTATACAACTGATCCAGGATGCAGAGTCTTCTATCTCCTAAAATATTCATGTCTCCCCAATTGTGTGCATTGGTCCTGGTTGCAGCTCGCCTCTATTTCAAAACACTGGTTAATGTGGTGATGATGCAAGGCAACAACGTGCATGGCACCCTCCCTACTAGGACATGAAGCAGCCCGGCACCCCTTCCTGCACAGTTTGATCAGTAAAAAAAGCTCCCTTCCCACCCCCCCTCGTCGAAGCATAGTGCACAGCACTGCAAGAAAGGTTTGTTTGTCTTAAATAATCTCAGAAAATAACAATTCTAGAATACAGTTTTTTTTAGTATAGTTTATCAAATCCTGATCCTGGTTGTCTCTCTGAATGAACTTCTTAGCTATAGTCTATTCCCTTAAATGTCAGAAATGTTAAAGAACAAACAATAAAATCACAACCATCTGAGATAAAATTGTTCCAACTGCTGGTGACCTCTGCAGGTATAGCCATGAGAAAATTCACTAACAAAGACATTGCTACAAAGAAATCTTCCACTGTCTGTCTTGACCTTTTATACCAGGGACGTGCTGGCCATTGGGAAAAGCGGGACAACTCCCGAACGGCCGGTTCATTCCTGGATAGGAAAATAATTAAAATAAAATGTCGGCCTTTGTTCCATTTTGGGGGCTGGGCGGCCAACAAAGTAAATCGTCACTGTTGGGCAGAAACCTCGTATCTCCAAGTTTCAAATTTGTAAATTTTTTCGCAAAGCAAAGCCCTGCTTCATCATACAAGGCCGTCACACAAAAGTAGTGAAAACAGCAGATCTACAAGCACACAACGCCTCGCGGTGCGAGGCGTGTGCTTGTAGATCGGCTGTTTTCACTAGTTTAAATCATTTTTAAAATGATAAATACAAAACAAACGGTTTTGGACATACAAGGTTTCCACCCGACAACGACGAAATATAACTCATGTAATTGGCCCACTGGCTTGTCACTTTGTCACAAATCTTTGAGTAGCAGCACTGCTATAGAGAGATCTCTCTCTATAGCGCGCAATGAGGGCCTCTCCAACTCTTTTTCCCGGGCTGAATCAGGGGCCCAGCATGTCCCTGTTTTATACTCATCAAGAAGATGGTCTTCAATAGTATTTCTAACTCTGTCATGAATAATGCATTTCTTGAAATGGGAGTTTTTCCTGATTTCAGCAATTAGGGCTACAGACCCATATCAAACCTCCCCGTTCTACGCAAGATACTTGAAACGTTTTCTCAACCAAATACAATTAGTACGGATAATCTTCTGGTGGAATTTCGCATCACAGGTTTACAGGTGTAACAAAGTGGGTGTAATTCTTATTCATAAAAGCTCCCATCGTTTGCAGTTTTCAAGAACGGGGAAAATAACAGATATAGGAGAAAACAAGGAAAGTAAATATTCTAAGTAACATGAGCAGAATTAATGGTGCATGGTTAATAAGATGGCAAGGGAATGAGGCAGTTAAAATAGCAGCAGATATTTGTAATGCAGGGGTGCCCAAAAGGTAGATCGTGATCTACCAGTAGATCACCAAGGGTGTGCAGGTAGACTACATGACATGCCTCTAAAATATATATAATTAAAATATAAAATATATTTCAATATGACATCAAGAAGGGCCTGTCGGCTCCCTTCGTGGCTTCTAAAGTAGGCAAACCTCCAATGCAATACTTTGTTCAAGAGTTAGTAGCATTACAAAGAACCTCAAAACCTACTGTACCACTTCCATACAGAATGGGATGAAGACATTTTCCCCAGTATTTCCCATTTATTTCCCCCTAAAATGGATATATAAATAAGGTGCATATTTATTTTTAAACAAATAACAAGTGTCACGTGCAGGTGAGACATAAAACAGCAGATATCAGATTTCAATGGTGAATGATTTCAAGATTCAATTTATCCCCCGAGCAAGCAGGCAGAATTTATTTAATAGGTCAATGGAAAAGCAATGTCAGCACTTGAACCAGGTTCAAATCCAGAGCAGAAGAGGACAGTTTAGTGCAGCTAGAATTGGGAGAAGAGAAGAGTATGAAGATTTTAACTGCCTCTCAGAAACAGAACACCAAATATGAATAGGTTCAATAAGAGAGCTGCACTTGTGAGTGGGAGGTGCTGTTTGTAGAGGAAGATGTGGGTAGTAATAATAACTAAGACACATCTTTCTGCATTTTTTGCTTCCTGTTATTTCTTTCTTTTTTTCTTTACACCAGGTTCCCCCAGTTTCCCTTTCTCTATCTCCTTTCTCTATAGCTAACAAAACCCCTCTCTCCATTTAAGAACACACTTTAAAACCATTTTAATAACTATAGATAGGTCTATACACTAGGTCTCTGTAAACAAGAAGGCTGAAAAAGGAATCTAATCAAGCTGAATGTGGTATTTTATGTTATGTTGTGGAAATTGAACATTTCCTCTGTGAGAGAGTGAAGAGTTGATACAGTATATGCATTTTAGAAGATTTATTCAATACAAAAGATGACAATAATATGACAATAATTCCTATGTGATAGGCCTATTATAATAATGAGAAATATAACAATGAGATATAATAATGAGAAAATAAGAGTAAAGAATAGAAAGGGAAAAGGAAGGAGATGGAAGAAGGAAACACGGACAGGGACAGGTTGACCCGGAAGGCAATGGGAGTCTGACCCCGATCTCGATGTTGGGGCAGCTTAAAGTGATAGTTCACCTATTGTTTACATAAAGCTGTGTGAAATACTGGCCATTAAAACAGTGGTTAAAAATGTATTAATTGATTACCAGAGTCCCGTGGTCAGAGTTCTGGTCAGTTTTAGATGAATATTAAGTAGTTCCAATGGGGTGGGGGCCATTTGGCGTGGCCCAATCATTGAAAATAGATTAATCCACAAAACTAGCGTCATTTGTATTGTTGGCCTATTTCTACCATATAGACCGAGGTTTCGTTCTGATCAGCTGACTGCAAAGCACCTTGTTTTGGGGAAATACGTTGCAGCGGCGTAGTGATACTGGACACAAAAAATAGTACCATGTGACAGAGGGGTCAAAGTTGAACGAAAGTTGGTCTATTTGGTAGAAATAGGTCAACAATACAAATGACGCTAGTTTTGTGGATTCATCTATTTTTAATGATTGGGCCATGAGCCCCTGCCAAATCACCGGAACTACTTTATATTCATCTAAAACTGACCAGAACTCTGACCACGGGACTCTGGTAATGAATTAATACATTCGTAACCACTATTTTAATGGCAAGTATTTCACACAGCTTCATGTCAAAAATAGGTGAACTATCACTTTAAATACAGATTCTACGAGGACACATACAGTACACATAATTCTGAGGACTGACATTCCTTCCGTCTGACCAAAAGCACTTGAGTATGGAAGGTAAAGTCTGCTTGACTATGAATTGTGCCGCTCCACACTCGGCATCCGAGACTACGTCCAACCAACTATAGCATGAACGTGTGTTCCATTCTTATCGACTGAGAATGGAAGGCCCACTGCTATATGCCGAGGCCATAGTCACTGCCCTAGCCAGAATACTGACGCCCGATACGAGAATTCTCCTTGCGTTCATAAAACCTTACAACGTGTCGTCCTGCCGTCTGTCTGAAGCTGGCCTACAGAGGAACCGCTTGACCTTGCTGTATGAGCCTGCTGCTTAATGACTACACCGAGGGTGTACTAAAATCATAAGACATCATTTATCAGACTAATTTACTTCCCTTGCTAGGACAATAAATTCAGACAGATCAGCATACAGCCTATTAATACCAGTAAGACACCCTAAGGGCAAGAAGCAACCTTGCCCTAAAGGGTTGAGGTCGCACACATGGGTGCGTGCACACATCCGCCTGGGTGGAGAGACTCTTACTGTTTTTTCCTTCTTTTTTGGTGCAAACTTAATAAGGGTAATAATAATAATCTGTGATAAAAGTCATATGGGCTCTATTATGATCCAGGTCTTATGCCTTATGCCTTAACTTCTTTGCCTTTTTTTTTACTATATATACATTTTTTTTTTAAATATTTCAAATAGCTGATCTGCAAGCTCACAATGTGCAGATGTAGATCATCAGCATTTGAAGTATTTAAAAATGTTTTTCAAAATAGTAAAAAAAAAGGCAAAGAAGTTATAAGGCATAAGAGCTGGATCATAATAGATGTCTTAATTCTCATGGTGAACATGCTGGAGAAACACATTTATTTCACAAGAGCATAATGCATCTGTATTGACCTGAAGTGAAGAAATAATAATTATTAAAAGAAATCACCTAACACGCCCAAAATAGGGAAACCAGGCTGATGGTTAAATATAAAGACGACATAATTTGAATGCACAGGACAGGTTCAGGATCTTCCTGAGGGGCAAAACACACTGTATTATTGATATAGTTAGATTCTGAGTTTATTTTACCTCCAGAAAGCTCCAACATGTTCTCTAAGTAATTGGGTAGCAACTGTTCCTGAGTCATGTGGCCCATAGATAAATACATGTGAACATGTCCTATCCATATAATAATTAGGGAGATAGGTCAGTCAGTCAGTCAGTCACACAATGCATTATCTATTCACTCGCTTCAGCTACTGATCTCAAATTTAACATGGCATTGGCCATTTAGCATTATACACACGGTGACGGAGCCCGAATTTCATTTTTCCCAAATTCAAGCTATTTATTAGCGTTTCTTCACTCTACAGCTCTACAGCCTGTTGTCAGGGTTACGGTCCGTTCCTCCAGGCCATGGGATCTGTAGCCCCGGGCCCACACACACACCTCTCTCACAGTTAGGAATGTTGCTCTCTCTCTCTCTCTCTCTCTCTCTCTCTCTCTCTCTCTCTCTCTCTCTCTCCATGCATCTCTCTCTCTCTCTCTCTCTCTCTCTCTCTCCATGCATGGGTCATGCAACGGGTGATGTGTGTCTCATCTTCCAACGGGTATGGAAAAATTATGTGGAGCAAGCATATACATCTATTCACCTAATTTTGCTGTTAAATAATTTGTATCCATCATAAATATACACTCCTCCATGGGCTGCTCCTTACATTATGATGCTCCCACATATTCTCACGCACGCACCATGCAGTTACAGTTACCTGTACTTTCCCCATAACCCACACTCTGCACATATTTTGCAGCACATATCTTCGAACGGGTAAGGTCTAGTACATTCAAATTAAACATTTCTTCAATCAGGCTGCTTCCGACAGCCACTGAGTGGGACTGAGTTACTAGGGCCCAAGGTGGAGGGGCCTTAATTATTTTATACTTTAGCTAATGAATCCGTCCGAGCGTCCGCCCGCCCGTCCGTCCGTCCGTCCGTCTGCCCGCCCGTCCGTCCGTCCGTCCGTCCGAGCGTCCGTCCGTCTGTCCGTCCGTCCGTGAGTCCGAGCGTCCGTCCGAGCGTCCGTCCGAGCGTCCGTCCGCTCCCACTCACGCTCACAGCCCGTCCTCACACATCAGCCTCCGCTCACACATCAGCTCCCGCTCACACATCAGCTCCCGCTCAGTCCCCGTCCGTGTCCGCTTGCTCCGTCCGGACACGGACTGTCCGATCAGCGGCTCTTACTGTTTTTAAATCTGTGAAACAGATTTTATTAAAGACGTGCGATTGTGCTGAGACATTCAGGGGACCTAGGCGACCTAGGCGACCTATTTGCCTATTGGCTGTCCCCATGTCACATGGTAACCGAGCTAGTTTCATGATTGGGAGCGGCCAGAGCAGTATAATCAGAGAGTGGTGTCACCGCGGACACGCAACTCTCCATTCTAGGGCTCTGGGAGCGGCCTTGCGCTGTTCTTCTTCTCGAGTTTGGAAAAAAAGGATCCGTTCCGTTTGTCACATTGTTATGATCGTAAAACTATCTAGTTTTAACGTTCAGAACGTTTTCTTTTTGAACAATAAAAACATTGACAGCCAGGGGGAAAAAAATCCATGAAGGACACGGAATGCAATCGTTCACTCGCCGTTGGAAAATTGACATATATTAGACTATTCTGGATGTGTGGCTAACGGCTAACGCTAACGTTAGCTAGCGCTAGCTGCAGGCTAACGCTAGCTAGCGCTAGCTGCAGGCTAACGCAGGCATGTTATACACAATTACTCATGGAATAAAACGGCGACCCAACTCGGAATGCAATCGTTCACTCGCCGTTGGAAAATTGACTTAGACTATTCTGGATGTGTGGCTAACGGCTAACGCTAACGTTAGCTAGGGCTAGCTGCAGGCTAACGCTAGCTAGCGCTAGCTGCAGGCTAACGCACGAGTCACGGTGTGTAATAAATTCACTTCAACCTCGTGTTGAGCAGTTAAACCTATTTGCTACGTACGTCTACAAAAACGTTCATATTTCAAAGATAAAGTGCTTACTGAAGTCTCACAGATGTCACAGTATGGTACGCTCAAGCAGAATTACCTGTATCTTTCGTATTGTTTAATAAACAGCATTTTAATCCGATCAGACGTCATTTTCTGTTGTTTTTCAGCCATGCGACCCCATCGGTTGCGAGGTGTACTGCACTTAGATACATTAATACCTTTTTAAGGAAACGACGACCGATCGGATTAAAATGCTCCTCTTTAAATAATACGATCATTACGGGACATTCTGCTGGAGCGTACCCTATGGTGACATCCGTGAGCCTTCACTAAGCAATTTATCTTTGTAATCTGACCGTTTGTGTAGACGTACGTAGCAAATTGGTTAAACTGCTCAACAGCAGATTATGTTGAATTCACAGTTGGCGCAGCGTAGCGTCTTTACATTTAGCACAATAATGCTAATCTACAAAGCAATAACTGATTGATTGAAGAATTTATTAGAAGTTTGCAATAGAAAAAAGTACAGTTTCATGACAGTACAAATCACTGGTACAAGGTCAACTAGAGATCCTAGAAAGCCGAGGCTTATTTCCACAGGAACCACACTTTAAGTATCTCATATAACATTGAAAGACAGACGGGAATGGTCGATAGTGTGTGGGGTTGGCTAACTAGCTAGTACATGCTAACAGGGTTTTTTTCTTTCTTTAATTTTCCTATTTCCTTTTCTGACGAAAATACGCAACCCTTTTTTGACTGATATTATATGATCAAACGGCGTATGTAGACATGTCCGTTCCAACGGTTAATGCGAACCACTTGTTTACTCAATTGGGTATTTTGTTTACGGCGAATTCTATTGCGCCTGTGGTATGCTAATATGCGCTGTTTCTTTCTCTCCGTACATGACGATTACGTTACGGCGGTTTAGTTAAGTGTTAGAGAGCGATCGAATGCTTTGCACTTTATGATGACATGATTGTAGTCGAGACTTCTCGACATGTTTTCGTTATTTTTATACTTCATCTTCTTACGATGTGGCTCTAATATGCTGATAGCCTGAGTTGGTTGTTTGTTTTTGGTCGGTGGCCGCCATTGTGTGCCTCTGACAGGATGGACCAAACTGTGAACTCTGAACTCTGAACCACGCTCGACCTATGCGCTCGACAATTAATGGTTCTACGCTGCCTCTGCCGGCTGGGAGGTGGTATCACTACTATTTTTGTTACTTTTTCTTTTTTGGTTGTAACAGCAGCCTCTCTCGACTGGCAGGCCTTACTTTATTTTACAACTGACTCATGGACATTAGTTTTTTTTTCTCTTTTTACCTTTTAGATAAATATGTCGCCACATAGCACCTTCCCTCTGGGATTATATAACCTATTATGTTTTTGTTTTGTTTTTTTAAATTTCTGATGTCTGGGGGCTGCCTTTTGGGACCTGGTGGCAGTCCAGTATTGGGGCGTCTTGGTGGGCAGGTTAAACTTCCTGTCCACCACCATGGAGCACTACCTTCATGGTGCATTCGGCTTGGCCGGGCGCTCCAACGAGCACAATTGGCTGTGTTCGTGGGAGGGAAGTCGATTGGGGAGGAGGAACAGATTTTGTCTCTGCATTAACGGTTCCCACAGTGGTCAGGGCGCCTGTTCAGAGAGGGGTGGAACCGGGGAGGATAGCGTGTACCTCCACATGCGTTACGCCCCCCTGGTGAAGCTCCTTAATGTCAGGTGAAAAGAAGATGGTGGCATGACGGATCGGGTATCGGAGGAGACCCGTTGTTGTCTTTACCCTCCCAATGACTACTGTGGGGATTAGCAGGGATAGGTCTTAACGTAGAGTATGGGGATGGGGGAATTGGCTTGACACTAAATTGGGTATATGGAGGGAAAAAATGTTTTCTTTTATTATCTCTTAAGGGCAGGGTTTCTCTTCCTTACAACTGAATGTGTACGTACCGTGATCGCCTCAGATCTTGTGTTATTTTGTACCAATGATTATTGTGATTGGAATGTGATTTGGGGTGCCATCACTATGTGTGTACCTGCCTCATTGTGACATTGTACCTTAATAATAAAAAAAGATTTGAAAAGAAAGACAGACGGATAGAACATAGTACTTTATCTAACTTTAACTAAAGTTTAAAACATACATAAACCACTTTAGCCCTATGTTATACCAAGGCTTTTTGAAAATAGCCGATCTACAAGCTCACAACGCATTGCGGTGCGACGCGTTGTGAGCTTGTAGATCTGCTATTTTCAAACATTTTGTACTTTTACTTTTGGTACTTTAAGTACATTTGGATACCAATACTTTTGTACTTTTACTCAAGTACATTTTTAATTCTGGACTTTTACTTGTAACAGAGTGATTCTACATTGCAGAATTGATACTTTTACTTAATTATAAAAATGTAGGTACTTTTTCCACCACTGTGTAAACGTTTGTGTTCTCATGCCAATAAAGCTTCTTTGAATTGAAGATTGAATTGAAGATTGCTCCCCATGTGGCGGAGTACACAATAATGGTAAATAAAGTAGCTTACTCTAAAATAATCCATCCATCCATCCATCCATCTTCAACCGCTTATCCAGCATCGGGTCACTGGGGTAACAGTTCCAACTGAGATTTCTAGAGTTCCTTAATAATAATAATTAAAATAAACAATACTAATGATTATAATTGCGACCGTCAGGTCGCAGTTACTATGAAAACCTCCACCGCCTGTCTGTCTGTCCGTCAGTCTGTCTGTCACGTCACACTTTTTTGCCCCTATCCATGTGAAATTTTCCACACACAATCCTTGTCTGCCAATCCACAACCTCCACCCTTCCAGGGACCCCCGCAGCTCCAGGGACCCCCGCCAATTTTTTTAAAACACATTTTTGAATACTGCTCCTACAGTTTTTGCCCTAAAATCACACAAATCGCTACACAGTATGTCTACACTTATCTCATCGACATGGATCTGTCCCATATAGCGCCACCATCAGGTCGATTTTTTAACACATTTTTGGACCTAAACTTTTTTTTTTCTAAATTTTTTTTTTTCAAACTTTTTTTACACTAACGTCAACACACCAATCCACAGATTTTATATTGACTGTGTGTCAATTCTTGTTTCCTTCTTTTTTGGTGCAAACTTAATAAGGGTAATAATAATAATCTGTGATAAAAGTCATATGGGCTCTATTATGATCCAGGTCGTATGCCTTATGCCTTAACTTCTTTGCCTTTTTTTTACTATATATACATATTTTTTTAAATATTTCAAATAGCTGATCTGCAAGCTCACAATGTGCAGATGTAGATCATCAGCATTTGAAGTATTTAAAAATGTTTTTCAAAATAGTAAAAAAAAAAAGGCAAAGAAGTTAAGGCATAAGGCATAAGAGCTGGATCATAATAGAGCCCATAATGTCTTAATTCTCATGGTGAACATGCTGGAGAAACACATTTATTTCACAAGAGCATAATGCATCTGTATTGACCTGAAGTGAAGAAATAATAATTATTAAAAGAAATCACCTAACACGCCCAAAATAGGGAAACCAGGCTGATGGTTAAATATAAAGACGACATAATTTGAATGCACAGGACAGGTTCAGGATCTTCCTGAGGGGCAAAACACACTGTATTATTGATATAGTTAGATTCTGAGTTTATTTTACCTCCAGAAAGCTCCAACATGTTCTCTAAGTAATTGGGTAGCAACTGTTCCTGAGTCATGTGGCCCATAGATAAATACATGTGAACATGTCCTGTACATTCAAATTAAACATTTCTTCAATCAGGCTGCTTCCGACAACCACTGAGTGGGACTGAGTTACTAGGGCCCAAGGTGGAGGGGCCTTAATTATTTTATACTTTAGCTAATGAATCCGTCCGAGCGTCCGTCCGTCCGTCCGTCCGTCCGTCTGTTCGTCCGTCCGTCCGTCGTCCGTCCGAGCGTCCGTCCGTCCGTCCGTCCGTCTGTCCGTCCGTCCGAGCGTCCGTCCGTCCGTCCGTCTGTCCGTCCGTCCGAGCGTCCGTCCGAGCGTCCGTCCGAGCGTCCGTCCGCTCCCACTCACGCTCACAGCCCGTCCTCACACATCAGCCTCCGCTCACACATCAGCTCCCGCTCACACATCAGCTCCCGCTCAGTCCCCGTCCGTGTCCGCTTGCTCCGTCCGGACACGGACTGTCCGATCAGCGGCTCTTACTGCCCTGGGTGACAGCAGACTGGTTGTTGTTGGTTGTTTATGTTGGACAAAATGTGTCCATATTTTCCCAAATATGGAGATGAATGATGTCTGACAGTCAATGTTGTCATTGTGATGTCAGAACAGGTCAGTGCAAATGAATTATGTCTTGGCCATATGGAGCGTGACATGAGTGTGACATGAGACGTGACTCAGGCAGGCAGGCACGCACAGGAGCTGCAGGTTTTTTTTTAATAGTAAATGCAACCTATGCAACCTAAGAAAGTAACACCTCTGTAAAGAACCTGGGGGTGATCATTGATGCTGAATTAAATTTTAATACACACATTAATCATGTCACGAAGATTGCCTTCTTTCACCTTAGAAATATTGCACGAATTAGAGCTTATCTGTCGCTGAACGATGCAAAAACGCTGATCCACGCTTTCGTTTTCTCTCGGCTGGATTACTGCAACGCACTTCTCTCTGGTCTGCCAAAGAAAACAACTGACAGACTACAACTTGTTCAAAATGCGGCAGCCAGAGTTTTAACTAAAACTAAGATAAGAGAACATATTACTCCAGTCTTAGCGTCGCTACACTGGCTCCCGGTTGTTTTTAGGATTGATTTTAAAATACTTTTACTTGTTTATAAAGCTCTAAATGGTCTGGCACCTTCGTACCTCTATGACTGCCTGCATAGATATGTTCCAACCCGCCCACTCAGGTCCTCTAGTGCAGACCTACTTGAGGCGCCAACAATGAAATATAAAAAATATGGTGAAGCAGCTTTCTGCTTCTACGGACCGACAGCTTGGAATAAACTCCCACTACACCTAAGACAGGCAGCCTCTGTGGATAGCTTTAAAGCACAGCTCAAGACCTATTTCTTTACTCTTGCTTTTAGCTAAATTTTTAAATCCCTGTGCTGCTAATTGACGTCCGCACTGTTCTGAAATTGTTATTTCTCTGCTTAATTGTAATAATTTTAATTATTTCTTTTTATTCTGTATTTTTTATTTTATTTTACTGTTTCTCTGTTAAGCACTTGTGCTTCATTTTCTGCTCTGTAAAGCGCTTTGAGCTGCATTTCATGTCATGAAAGGTGCTATACAAATAAAGTTTTATTATTATTATTATTATTATGGTCGCAACAGATAAATCAATAGCCTAAAAGGAATATTTATTTCCGTCACATTTTACATATGTTTTAATACTTTTCAGACTCCAAATGCAGTAATACACATTAGATT
Organism: Nannobrachium achirus; assembly: GCF_963921795.1. NCBI lineage: Eukaryota > Metazoa > Chordata > Actinopteri > Myctophiformes > Myctophidae > Nannobrachium > Nannobrachium achirus. Next base: position 7,070,115 of record NC_137826.1, on the reverse strand, counting down.
TGAGCCTTCATTACTCATATCATGAGCATCCATCCAGTCTGGCCAGGAGGTCAGTCAGTCAGTCAGTCATAAAATGAAAATAATGCACGGTTTCCTCTGCTGTCGGTCTGTAAATGTGTGTTTTAATGTAATGCACATTGTAAGACTTTTGCATATATTTTCAATTTGGTGCAAACACACACACGCACGCACGCACACACGCACGCACGCACGCACACACACACACACACACACACACACACACACACACACACACACACACACACACACACACACACACACACACACACACACACACACAGAGTGATTTTTTAAAATATAAATCTTTAATCAAACATTATGACAATAATGACATACAATTAACAAGACAATACGAAACAGACAATACAGTACAGTCAACACATCATAGCCAGGGCCAGGGGGAATTACTAAACGAAAATATTACACATTGAGTGAGTGAGTGAGTGAGTGAGTGAGTGAGTGAGTGAGGTCACTGAGGTCAGGTCACTGAGGGAGTGACTGAGAGTGTGTGTGTGTGAGTGAGTTCAGTTGTAAAGCCAATAGATTGATGGCACAGGTCCCCCAGGGCCCTGTTATTTTCCTGACAGCACAGGAGGCCGCCAGCAACACCCACACACGGACCATAAACACGGTGGAGTGGTCCTTTATTACCATCCTCCGCTCCACCAATGGGAAGCATCGGTACAGATGTGCTGTGGAATCCAGCCCTGGCGTCGACCAATCAGCGACCGATGTTCCCTTTCCCCCCCCCCCAGACAGACAGCAGCAGCGTTTCGTTTCACTTCTGCTGCACGACCTGACGTTCTGACTTGATACACTGTAACTTCTGCTGTGTGTGTGTGTGCTGGCTACACACGCGTTAACGTCGGCCCGGGGATCTCATATTTGTAATCACTGTAATCGCCAATGTATGACAATCATCGTCAATACAAGACGGAATAAATCGACCCAGCAGACATTTCAATCTTCGAACGCGTTTCAGATCTCCAGTGGAACTGTGCAGACATGGGTGAGTAGTTGTTGTTTTTGTAATTTTTGTTGCCATCATTGTGGGTTTTCGGAACCCGGGCCGGCGGCCTAGAAGAACACAGAACGGTTAGGTTGATAAAACGGTTCGGTTTCATAGGTTACATGATGAATGAATCGGATCTTTGGCGACAGACCCTGTTTGGTTTGGAGGTAACGTTTCCAGTCAGTGTTGTGAACTGGCGATGGCTTCCTGGCTGGCTGGCTGGCTGGTCGGGTCGTTCACCTGGCTAGTGTGGCTGCATTCCTGCTGTCAGACTGGGCCGCTGCCAGGAGCTTTGTCTATACTATAGCATCATCCAGATGTTTAAGGTAGAGTAGACTGATAAGATAACCTTTGGTTAGGTTACATCATGTACCCTCCCTCTGAGAGTTAAACAAATGGATGAAGACTGAGGACTTCGGACTGTGTATCCATGGCCAGATGTTTTTGAAGGTATTAATAGGCCTATATACCGTAGGAGATTTGTCTGAGCATTGTCTAGCATCACCCCCAGCCAGATGTTCAATGCATTATATAGGAGCTTTGTCTAGCATCAGCCAGATATTAAAGCTATTAGATGAGCCTGCAGGCTTTCATAATAATCCCTGTCTACACACACACACACACACACACACACACACACACACACACACACACACACACACACACACACACACACACACACTACTTTTTATACTGTATTTTTATTTGGTGCACTCTCACCACATGTAGTCATGATCCTATGTACAGTAGTAGTAGTGGCTGAAATACTTACACATCCATATCTTTTTAGTGCGTTTTATTCAAGAGATTTGTGGACCGGCTTATCTCAGATCAACACATGCTGTGTAGCCTTATCTAGGTCAATTCCTAGTTTCATCAGAGCTCATACAAATACCACTTAACTATGCAACATAATAGTTGTGTAACTTACTCTGTTGAAAAACATGCTACCAAGGTATTTGCACTACTTGGGCCTACGGTATGTCTCTCCATGATGTGGCACGTACGTTGGCTAAATCTCTGCGTGGAAATGTTTTAAACAAAGTTAATGGTAGTTTCCCAAACCTATCTGTGCTGTCCTTGGTTGCAGATGCTTATGTTAGAACTAGGATGCATGAGCTATTACTACTACTCTAGCCAGATGGAGAGGAGCGGTTACTTACCTCTCCAAACACACACATGTCTACCATATGCCTGGCTATCTTCCCACCCAATGCACAGAAAAGAATATAGTAAATACCCTTCTTTCTCTAGTGTAGGAGTGCAACAGTTAATCAAACTATAAAAAGTAGGAATAACAAATTCCAAAAAGGTAGTACATCCAAATCTTTAAATCAGTGGAGGACAAAGTACATTTCTCCACTTTTTTATTGACACACAGCAACAAGAACGCTTACGCGTTTCAGCTATGAGTCTTCATCAGAGCATTGCTCCAAATGCTCTGATGAAGACTCATAGCTGTACGTGTTCTTTTGGGAATTTTTAATTCCTACTTTTTATGTATACTGGACTTTAATTTTAGCACTCCACTGAGGAAACCCCAATGCTGATGGGCAACCTCTTTTTCTTATTTAGTTAATCGAACTAATCCATTTTAATTTATTTTAAATATACAGTAGCAGATACACACATTATTGTAATCTTGTAGATATTCAATTTTCGTGTGACACCATTGTACGTCTAAGTATAATGGTTATGGATGAGCAGATAGTCTGGGTACTGTGTAATATTCTCCTCAATGACAAGTGTCACCAAGGCCTTCCATAGTTATTTCTGCAAGTAGTACAAATGCATCAGACAGTTAAGACGATATTTAACCCATTTAGAACGGGTACACATCATTGTGTATCATTATTTTATGCTTTAACTATTGAAAAATAGCAGATATACAAGCTCAAAGCGCGGCACCGAGTGCCGCGCTGCGAGCTTGTAGATCTGCTATTTTTAAAAAATCGTGAAAATTAGAATTTTGACCCGATTCTATAAGTGTCTTTTGAATCCCTCTAAGGTTTTTTGAAAAACCCTATGTTTCTATGTCAGCAATCTGGCCAGCCATCGTCAAAGAAAAGGTCCTTTTCACTTAACTGACTCAGAATGTATAAATAGGCTTTTACAGATGTGGTGGGGAAAGCTTTTATGCTTTAACTATTGAAAAATAGCAGATATACAAGCTCACAGCGCGGCACCGAGTGCCGCGCTGCGAGCTTGTAGATCTGCTATTTTTTTTTTTATCGTGAAAATGAGAATTCTGACCCGATTCTATAAGTGTCTTTTGAATCCCTCTAAGGTTTTTTGAAAAACCCTATGTTTCTATGTCAGCAATCTGGCCAGCCATCGTCAAAGAAAAGGTCCTTTTCACTTAAATGGAGCTCAGTTAGTCTGTTCTTGAGAGACTACTGTGTCAGTGGTTCTCAAACCTTTTCATGTGAAGGACCCCCAAAATGATGTTTATTTGGCCACGGACCCCCATCTAAAAATATTTAGTTCCAGGGACCACCCAGAAGCAAAATTCGAGTTACAAACTTCTCTTTGAAAATACATATATTCAAAGATTTGCACACATTTTCACAACTTTTTCAAAAATAGCAGATCTACAAGCTCGCAGCGCGGCACTCGGTGCCGCGCTGTGAGCTTGTAGATCTGCTATTTTTCACTGGTTAAAGCATTCAATAATTCTAGGCCTAAATGTATAAATAGGCTTTTAAAGATGTGGTGGTGAAGCCTTCGTCACGCTGCAGATTGCAGAAGTGAATGTGGGAAGTTGCAGCGTGGCCCCGTGCATTGAAACGTGATCTTGAAACGGTTTGCCTCGCGTTCGAGCGCGGTCTAGACTGTCACTGAAAACGAAAAACACGGGGAGGTAGCAATTAGTGGCTTTGCATACACCGTGTGAGTGTGTCCGAGTCGACGTTGAAACGGCCCGGCCGTTTTGTGTCTGCTGCGCCTGCCTCAAATACTGCTTATAAGAGAGCAGTGTTACTGGGCTGCCTTAAGCCCCAGTTCTTGGCTTGTGTGTGCTCACTTATGCTATGTATACAGTAATAACAGTATACCAGGGGTCTTCAGCGTTTTCAGGCCAAGGACCCCTTAGTCAAGAGAGAGATGAAGCAGGGACCCCCACAACCTTTTCATAGATTCCATATAGTTTCATCGCTTGACAGCACAATCGTCAGTGTATTTTGGATTCATGTCAATTTGTGTTTTCAGATATTTAACCACTTGAACCTTCAATACTTACTGAAACCTGACCTTTCACTCTGTAATTAGTCGTCTCTTTTCCCCCTCTACACCAAACTCTTTGCCAAAAATAGACGATCTATAAGCTCACAACACCTCGCAGCGTTGTGAGCTTGTAGATCGGCTATTTTTGGCTAGTTCTCAGAACAAGGACACTTAGGGTTCACGTGGTTAAAAACAAAAAAAAAGAAGGAAAAATGTTTCTATCACACAAAGATTTGGAGGTCCCCCTGTAGTAACTCTGAGGACCCGCTAGGGGTCCTGGACCCCTGTTGTATACTATTTAATAATATATCATGCCTCGCTTCACGTGTGTAACATTATTCCTCTGCTGTCTCGTGTAGGTCTGATAGGTGAGCCGTGGAGGAGCCTGGCAGGCATGGACGAACCCCAAGGCTGAGGCCTCAGGTCAGGAGGAGGGTGAAGAAGAATCCCCCCCCGGGGGACCACTATCTCGTTCACACCTTGTTCTCGGCCCCCCTCGACCACACCTTTTTGTCTGCATACCAGAGGGCCCCACCCCGTCGCTGTCATCTTCTCTGTGAACCTCTCCTGGGGCTGTCAAGTACAAATAAGACATCGTTCCTCTGAGTTCTAAACCGGTCGGTTTAGAACTCAGTCCTCCGCGGCTCCGCCGGTGTTCTCCATGGAATCACTGATGTCGATCTGACCCCCTCCTAGGTAGGGCTGTCACGATATGACATTTTACATGACGATTAATTGTCACTCAAATAATTGGCGATTAACGATTTAATTGTGTTTTTGTCGTTGATAATTACATTTCTGTTTGGCTTTTAGGCTTTGAAGTTGTACATGGTAGATATGACACATAACCTAAATATACAAAGAAATGACTGATATATTTGACAACTTACTACTTAAAAAATAACTTTGATAGTGGAAATAGCCGATCTACAAGCTCACAACGCGTCGCGATGCGACGCGTTGTGAGCTTGTAGATCTGCTATTTCCACAACTTTTTTTACTTAAAAAAAATATATGAACTTTTTTCAACATGGAAACGATTATGACGATTATGACAAAATAATTGCGATAATGTCAAATAATCACGATTAGACGATTATGTAATAATTGTGACCCCCTCCTAGGCGACCACCAACCATGAGGAACAGCAGGTCGACCGTGCTGTTGGGCTGCGTGCTGCTCTGCTCCGTGTCCCTCCTGTACCTGGGTAAGGGTTTACGATATTTATCGCGTTAAAGTTATACCATGTAACTTTTTTTATAAAACAAATCTTAAAATTGTCCTAACTCTTAAATCGCTAAAGTTTTAGAACACCCACTCCGTTATTTTCAGCTTCTGAAGCCTTCTCTTTATATATTTTCTTCTAGCAGTGACAGGGGCGGGATTTCCCGGCAAAATGACGTCATCATACACTACCGGCCAATCACAGCGAGGGTTATACACTGCCGGCCAATCACAGCACATCTTGAAGTGGGGTCGCTAGCTATCACAATAGGGCGGCCATATTTGTAGGCGCCCGTGTGTCTCTATCTATACTCGGGTGAAACACTCCGTTTCTCCGGAATGCCTGAACGCACAGGAACCAGGGACCCCTCCAAAGATAGATCTCGGCGAGATGGAGGCAGACGCGGGGGTGACGCGGGGGTGTGAGGCCTGGTCCGCGGCGAAAAACGGCCGAAAGACGCGGACGCTACTGACCACTAGTTGAGCAACTTACACAGTATAGCTTTAATCAAAATATCCCCAACATCCATTATCCTGGGGAGGGACATTTGCCATAAATGGCAGATCTACAAGCTCACTGCACCGCGTTGTGAGCTTGTAGATCGACTATTTTGACAGAGATTTGGTAGAAAGTGAAAAAAATATGTTATTTCTAGAGGTTATTTCGTTTTTACAAATTATAGAGGGTTTATGTGGTATCAGATATGCAGCTCGGCAAATAAAAGGTGAATTGATCCCAGTGCATGACAGAAAAAAATGTATCTCCACGATACGATTATTGCGAGTGTTTTTTACAGCGATAAGTTCTCAGTCCTGGGGACTGATTTCAGTCTTGAGGATTCCATAGGGAATATTTCTGAGATCAGTGCAGATCTGCAAAAAAAGTCTTGGGGTCCTTTTTGGCTTTAACCTCTGCGATAAACGATATTAACGATTATCGTCCCATCCCTAGGCATGAGCGGGGTGGAGTGTCCGCCCAAGAGCTGGCGGCGCCACCGCTGGGGGGCCGAGTTCGGGCCGGGCTCGGCCAACCAGAGCCTGTCGACACCCGGTCCCCCCGAGGACACACCGCTCATCTTCATCGGCGGCTTCCCCCGCAGCGGCACCACGCTGATGCGCGCCATGCTGGACGCGCACGGCGCCGTGCGCTGCGGCGAGGAGACCCGCGTCATCCCCCGGCTGCTGGGCATGCGCGCCACCTGGAGCCGCTCGGCCAAGGAGAGGATGCGGCTGGAAGAGGCCGGGGTCACGGACCAGGTGCTGGACTCGGCCGTGCGGGCCTTCCTGTTAGAGGTGAGATGACGTTCACGTAGGGGGGAGGGATATGGTGATGATTATCGTTGAGATGACACGATGTCTCCACGATATGCCTTTTCAGAGGTATCGTATATATCGTGATACAATTGAGGGAGCCTTGTAAATAATCCTGTGTAATCGTTAATACAGGGATTCATTGCCGAATTAAATAAACCAGCATTTTGGTCTAAATCAGAAGTTCTCAAACTTTAAAATGTCAAGGTCTCCACTTAACTCTGACAGTATACAAATGAAACCAAATGGACCCGTAAGGGTCCATTTGGTTTCATTTGTATACTGTCAGAGTTACATACTTGTAAAGTTCAATTTAGACCTCCCAAAAGGAACCCAGCGAGTCTAGTTTTTGTCAAGTAACTTGAAAAATAACCATAAAAAACTATGTGAAAAAGAATTGTGATAAGATTGTGTATCGTGATACAGCTTGGGAAAATATTGTGATATTGTATTTTTCCATATCGCCCACCCCTACGTTCATGCTTGCAAAATAAGCGGCAGAGTGTGCCTTCTGCCTCTGTGACAGAACTGCAGTGGAAACGAGAAATGAAGTTCAGCACGGCACTCACACAATAATTAAGCAATATTACACGAGAGGGTGTGCATTATCGTGGTTATTGGCACGCCAGCGTTGCTGCAGGAACGACGCGACAGCCGAGTTCCGTAGACAGTAAGTGCCAATAACCAAGATAAAGCCCGATCCTCGAGTGTAATATTGCGATTATACAACAGTTACCCTTCAAAAAAACACGTCAATGTAATTTCATTGTAATTAAGATATTCGATTGAAATGTATAAATCTTTAATGCCAGATTTCGCGATTATGTCCCTGAATTTCACATGAAAACTGCTAGTGTTGCCGCTTAGCATAGTGCTGGGACACGACCCGGCACAGCTGATGTTTACATTTGATTAGACCCGTGTGGTAATGCTCATTATTAGCACGGATAGAAAGCTATTTCAAACAATTCGGCTTCGGCGGAACTACCTGTTGTATAATATTCAATATTTCAATGACATATACCGGTATATTCTATTTTCTGAAGTTGTCTTTCTAAAAACAGGTCAATTCGCATAAACAGAAAAGCACTTAAAAAAAATCCATGAGTTTCACATCATCCACTTGACATGACAGCTGGCGTATGGTCAACAGTCAAACCTGTTTGCTTGGCCCAGCAGTAAACTGACCCATTGAACCCCTAACTGGTTGCCTCCACCGTGTAGTGTACTGTTCACATTGTAAAAATCAAACCTCGGTTCGAAGTGGAGCGGTGAATTTGAGCAGTTCCAGGTAAATATATATATATATATAATTGAACTCAAGTGTCCATGGCATGAGTAATCAATTTGAAAAAAGTCAACTCAATCTGAGTTCCCAGAGGTAATTTCTTCCGCCACTAGGTGGCGAAAACAGTTCAAACTCAACCAGATAGTTGTGGGACACTGGACACACATTGTTGTGGGACACTGGACACACATTGCTGCTCATAGCGGAGCTGTGCTTCACACCGCTCCAAAAATACTTAGACATGCAGAACATTTGCCATTCTTAATACATCGTTTAATTTGAAAGCATATCCTTGTATCGTTTTAACACAATCTTCATCGTGTTGTCACATTTATTGTTGAATTACTGTATATACGAGGGTTCCCAAAAAAACTATTTTCTAGGCCTGGTAAAGGTTTGGAATCAATACAATGTTTGGATATAATGTACATCATTTTTGGCCATTGATTTCGTCTAGCATTACGGGAAATAATGGCCTAATGTACAGTATGCAGGACGTTAGCTTGTACAGTAGATCTGTTATGTTTGTCACGTGACCCCTTTGCCCGAGTGTGTCTTGGTGCATTGACAGCACACTGGATTAAGAAAGGGCCTCATGGCATACTATGATTGCTATAGGCCTGTAAACAGGGTAAAATACTTTAGAAAAGTTACAGAAAAGTTTTGAAAATTAATTGTTAAAAATATATCTCCAGTCATGGAGTCAGGAGGCCACTTGTCCTCCTGAGCCCTTGGTCTTATTTGCAGCACTCCTTTGCATTTAGCTCCTTTTTATTGTTTCTTTGCGTTTTAAAAGCACTATATAAATGATCTTTATTATTTATACTTGAGGTTGTTTTAACTGAATATTAACTGTGATGTTCTGTATGACGTTGTGTATTCCAGATCATAGTGGGTCACGGGGAGCCTGCAGCTCGTCTCTGTAACAAGGACCCGTTCGCCCTCAAGTCCATGGCTTACCTCGCACGCATCTTCCCCAAGGCCAAGTTTGTCCTCATGCTGCGAGACGGCAGAGCGACCGTCCATTCCATGATCTCACGAAAGGTGCGTACAGGGTTGCTCCTCAGTAGCCTCACCTGGCTTGGCCAGACTATATACTAATGCAGCTAACTAACTGCAGTACATGCCCTCCTTGTTTTAACATGGGTGGATTGTCTAGCTGAGCTAGGCTAGCTCCTCAGGGCTGTGGTCCCACGAAGGTCCTTACGACTTTTACGTTACAAACATACTGTCCTTGCCTGTTGTTCTCATCTCTGTGAGGTATAGCCAGCACATAGAAGGTGCTCTTATTTGACGACGTCACTGTTGGGGGGGAAACCTTGTCAGCTATCTTTTTCGTCCATGCCTTACCCCTTATCCCTAAACCTCTTTGACCTTTTTTCTACTATTTAGATTTTTTTTTTTAAATAATTCAAATAGCCTATCTACATCGACACGTTGTGAGCTTTTAGATCAGCTATTTGAAATAAAATAAAATATATTTTATAAAATAGTAAAAACAAAAAGGCAAAGAAGTTTTGGGATAAGCGGTAAGGCATGGACTAAAATAGAGCCCTGTATGTCCAAGAAAAGAACCTGTGTACCAATGGATCCAATGTAGTTTTTAGTCACAATCTCTCAGTTCAGACAGACCACTTTCACTTTCAAAATGTAGTCAAAAATAGCAGATCTACATGATGCAACGCGTTGTGAGCTGGTAGAGCAGCTATTGTCTCTTCTTTTGACACTGAAGTAGTACTATAAAGTAGGGCATGCAACATACTGAAAGATGGGGTGCCATGATTTCCCCCCAATACATGATGATCAGGTATTATGATTATACTAGGAGGAAGACATTTTCAAAAAAAGGGTACAGAAAGTGCTGCAGGAGGCGTCTACCTTTTTATGTCTATGTGGGTGGTGACCAAGCTGAAGTTAGCCACACCCACCCACAGTGTTGGATGTATGGTAAAAGGGGAGAAGATGAGTTTATGATGTCATTAACTCTGTGTTTTTCGATCAGGCCTTTTGCACATGTGCAAATTTGCATAACCCCACCACATTACTCTATTAGAGTAATGTGTCTATCTACTCGATAGACACATACAAAACAGAAAAAGTACAAAACTATGGCACAACCTCTTGAAGTATGGACATAGTGGTATCTGCCCAACATATGTCATAGATACTGTATATTCTCAGGGCTTTTATTAGATGGAGCAATGTCGAGAAACGGCAACACAATTCTCCTCTCCTCCCCCTCTCCTCGTACAGGTGACCATCTCAGGCTTTGACCTGAACAACTACAGGGACTGCCTGACCAAGTGGAGTGGCGCGGTGGAGGCCATGTTCAGCCAGTGCCAGGGCGGGGAGGCGGAGGGCCGCTGTCTGCCCGTGCGCTACGAGCAGCTGGTGCTGCACCCCGAGGAGGAGATGCGCAAGCTGCTGCGCTTCCTGGAGCTGCCCTGGGACACAGCCGTGCTGCACCACGAGGAGCTCATCGGGAAAGCCGGAGGAGTGTCCCTGTCCAAGTGAGTGTGCACGCGTGTGCCGTGCACGGGAGACTTTGAAGAGCATGAGAAGTTTAGGCCTGACCTCGATTAGTTGAATAGTCGAATAATCGATTGAGGGAGTCTCAGTTCACTGCTTGCCTGGGATCCCTTCACTTTTCGGGGTTTTGATCCGGTCGGGAGCGGAAACCACTTTACGTCATGTTTGTAGTCCTAGACAGACTACACTTTCCCCCGAGAAACCCTGATGACGCGAGGTTAGTTCACTAACAATCTCTTAATCGAATAATAATAAAATTAAATATAATGTGTTATATGAATTAACAAATAGTTTGAAAAAATAGGATATATCATGATTTATTGGAAAAAACCAAGCAAGTATTCTTTAATCAGACATTAACTCATACCCTGCCAAGCCCGAGGAACCCGAGAATTTTGGGATGTCCCTCCCTGCCACGCCCGAGGAACCCGAGAATGGCCGCCATTTTGAAAGAAAAAAAAAAAAAAAATCATTTTTTTTTTATTTTTTTTTTGGACCCCAAAAACGTTAGTAGGCATGATAGCGATCGCGAAATTGCTTGTTTAACCCCCATACAACCCCCATACAACTCAGGTAGCAGACCTCCAAGCTCACAACAGTGTAAAACATAGTGGCTGCTATCTCATGAATGCCTGAACGGATTTCCATTCGGATTCTTTTGTTTGAAAGCTGTGAGCAATGTGGACACACGTGGTGCATTATCTAGGCATGGGTGTGCATGATCCGTGCACTATGAATTACATGGAAGTCTATGGAGACAGTTTGGCAGGATTGGAGTACGAAGGTATTGTTAAATGGCAGCAAATGAGTTAAGCACCCCCCACAGCCCAAATGGAATGATCTTTTATTGCATAAGATTGTTAATGCAATCAGATATATATACGCTAGCGCCAGACCGATAAATCAGTTTGAAAATATATCCAGCAATAGACATCCATATTGGCAATTATGCAGCTGATGTGTCTTTTGATTTTTAACCACTTTCACCATGACGTCCCTATTGTGGGCACTTCATTATAGGTGAAAATGTTCAAACTTTTTCCAATATAGCACAACTACAAGCTTCTAGATTCAATTTTTAAATGTTCAAACTTTAATGACGTCTAATATACACACACAGGGTTTGTAGTCCGTTTACTGCAACTGGCTCCAGTAAATTGGCAGGTTAGGAGTTTGGGTGAAGCCTGGTTGAAGCCATGTATTTCAGTATACAGTGTCAGTTAGTAACCTGCTCATACACACCTGTTGCTTGAAGACACACTGCATGGTGTGAACACAATATGTAACTCATCTTACATCACACTTTGTATGGTAAGTGGATATTGTATGCCGTTTAGAATGCAGTCATTGTTTACTTAACGCTTTCAGTCTGGGGTGTCTGAGAACCAGCCAGTGGCTCTGTCATCTGTCATTACAAAGCCTAAAATTACGTCTCTCTCTCTCTCCCACGCAAATTGGCATGCAGATTGCTGCTCTTGTCTTCCTCGTAATACTCTTCCTCATAATATACTTTCAGTACACTGTATCTATCCTTTTAGAAAGAAGGTAAATATTTACAGTACTTCTCCTTGTATGGGCTGTTTTTTCGTTAGTTAGTTACAGTAGCTCCATGGATGGAGGTCCGTGCTCAAATGGACATAGGGACCCACACACAAAGCCAGACCTAGGAGCATGTTAGCACCGCTCAAAAAAATATATATACTAAAATACCAAGAGCAAAACAATACACAATGAACATGAGACAACATACTGTTTATTATAGACACATTGCCTTGTGGAAACAGTAACTCTCAGCCTGAGTCTTTGAACGCCAAGGAGTAGACCTACAAGTGAGTTTTCAAACGTGATTTAAACACAGGCTGGGGTTGAGATGCTTTAACATGGGGTGGATGCTCTTTCTGGACACAGTTTGGGCACTACATCGTCACTGTCGGGCAGAAACCTCGTATCTCCAAGTTTCAAGTGTGTATGTTTTTTCGCGAAGTAAAGCCCTGCTTCATCAGACAAGGCCGTCGCACAAAAGTAGTGAAAACGGCAGATCTACAAGCACACAACGCCTCGCGGTGCGAGGCGTTGTGTGCTTGTAGATCGTCTGTTTTCACTAGTTTAGTTCATTTTTGTAAATGATGAAAACGAACAGTTTTGGACATACAAGGTTTCCACCCGACAACGACGATATATAGATTATGTTTCCGTGCTACTCTGCTTGATGTTTTTGAGAATCTACAGTAGGGTGTGTCCAAACCAGTGTGTGATACCAGGGGAAAGGCATTCTTATTTGTTCTTTGGCCTGTAGAGCAGGTAGAGCTGGAAGGCTTCCCGGACCTCTTCATACTGGTCTGAATAGAAGAACATGGCTTACACAGAATGCTCGGAATCCTCTGGCATTCTATTTCATACTGTAATTAAACTACCTCCAGTGTTTTAACCACTTGTGTACAAAAGAATGTGTACAAAATTCCTCAAACAAAACTGAGAAGGTTTTAAAAATAGCCAATCTACAAGCTCACAACGTGTAGTGATGTGATGCGTTGTAAGCTTTTAGATCAGCTATTTGATAAGAGCTTATGTACAAAATAGGGCTTAAGGCAGTTAATACATTTTGGATGATCCCATTTCAATTGATTTGTTCTTATTGAGAAAACTGCTTATACATGACCATTTGTACATGTCTGTCAAAAGGATAAAACACCCAAGTAGCTCGAGAGCTTACTTCCATTGTGGTCCTAGTGTGTGTGTCGTGCATGACTGGATTGCTACTGCAGATGCATTTTGACACCAAAGACGTGTACATGCGGACGTCCACAGGGAATAAAGCTGAGTGTGGTTCTTTCTAGGGATGGGGCGATAATCGTTATTATCGTTTATTGTGATAAAAAATACTCACAATCATGCAGTGGAAATTTAATTTAAATTATCCTCCGTCATGCACTGGGATCAATTCACATTTTATTTGCCGAACTGCATATCTGGTACCACGTAGAGATGGACCGATTGCAAATTTCTTGGCCGATACCGATCCACCGGTTTTATGAAAGTCTGACCTGCCAAAACAGATTTTTCCGATACCGATTTCTTTAGCTAAGAACTAGAAAATAGAGTTGCTCCAATACCCTTTCTTTTCAGGTCAAGTAGGCCTACAAGACATACTTTAATTTGAGTACCAATAAGCTAGAAGATCACTAATGCCAAATCAATCACAATAGTACAATATCCAAAATCACAGACAATATCCAGTCTAATATGACCGTCTGGACTAGGCAGGAGGAAAGCAGGTGACGCATGCTTTTTTTCCCCCTTCTTTTTGGAGATGACATTGACAAAGGATTATGGAATATATCCTTACATTGCAAAGGTAATCAGCACCATCTGTATTCTGTAGGCTGCCACTAAGTAGACTGGCTGCTACTTGCTAATGTTTACTTTAGTCACAGGACCAGAGCATCATGCTGTGCAGGGCCATAGACACAATTGGCATAAAACCGGTATTTATGTCAGTGACCTGCCGGTCACCGATTCGTCCGGTTTGATATCATACCTGCTGATTTTTGATATTGGCCGATTCCGATTTCCATCCCTAGTACCACGTAAAACAGACCTAAATAACAAATCTCTTTGCCAAAAATAGCACATCTACAAGCTCAATAACGCTAATAACGCTAGCTAATAACGAGCTTGTAGATCTGCTATTTTTTGGCAAATGTTACGCCCCAGGATAATGGATTTTTTTATTTATTATATCGTAAATCGCAATTTCTTTGGTCACAATAATCGTGACATGATATTTTCATATCGTCCCATCCTTAGTTGTGTCTTTGTGTGGTGTGTGTGCAGGGTGGAACGCTCCACAGACCAGGTGATGAGGCCGGTCAACACAGACGCCCTGGCCACGTGGGTGGGCCACATCCCTGCCGACGTGGTGAGGGACATGGCCGACGTGGCCCCCATGCTGGCCCGCCTGGGCTACGACCCCATGGCAAACCCTCCCGACTACACCAGGCCCGCGCCCATCCACCCCGTCTTCAACTACTCACAGGTCAGACACTCAGAGTGATGTTTATGCCTAAAAATGTGTAGTATGATTCAGAAATTGTATTTGATTGTTTTGAGGCATGTCTTCTTTATTAGTTCAGTTTAGTTTATTTCCAGCTCTTTGGACAACAACATCACAAGGCACAATCACATGAGAGAGAAAAATAATAAGTCCAAGGCACAGGTTGTCAAGTCCATTTGACATATCAAAGTGTCCAAGATACTGGAAAGGGGGACAGGGAGAAGCATAGTGCTTATCGAGCCCTACCCCAGGCTCAGTTTGCAAAAGAAAATAGATAATAACTAGACCTTACCCGTTCAAAGATAATTATGTGCTCCAAAATATGTGTGGGTTGTGGGGAAAGTTACTGTAACTGGTGCGTGAGAATATGTGGGAGCATCATAATGTAAGGAGCAGCCCATGGAGGAGTGTATATTTATGATGGATACAAATAATTTAACAGCAAAATTAGGTGAATAGAGGTATGGGGATGTATGCACTTACTCCACATAGTTTTTCCATACCCGTTGAAAGATGACCCGGTGCATGCATGACCCATGCATGCAGAGAGAGATAGAGAGAGAGAGAGAGTGTCTCTTCACTGCAACATTCCTAACTGTGAGAGAGGTGTGTGTGGGGCTATGGGATCCCATGGCCTGGAGGAACGGACCGTAACCCTGACAACAGGCTGAGCTGAACAGGCTGTGCTGTACAGAAGTGGTGAAGAAACGCTAATAAATAGCTTGAATTTGGTAAAAATGGAAATCGGGCTCGGTCACCGTCAGTATAATGCTAATGGCCAATGTCATGTGAAAATTGGGATCAGTTGCTGAAGAGATAAAGGTGGAAATGCATTTTGTGACTGACTGACTGACCTACTACTGACTGACCACTGACTGACCGCTCTCCCTAATTATAGTATGGATAGTAATAATAATATTTAATAATAGATCAAAATAGATAATTGTCAGGGTTTTCAGCACTCTTCAAAAAGTATGTGATTAAAGTGGTATATTTTCACACATTCATACTCTGCATCCCTCCTGCACATGTGACCTTTATCATGTGATGCATTTATTAGACAGTACAGTGTAGAGTAATGGGGCAAAGGGCGGATAAAGGGAGGTGATAGGCGATGTAGACCATGAGCCCTACTCAATCCCAGGCTGTCGTGGGTGGTCTGTGGTACAAAGTACCTTATTGAACCATCAGGGAAAATGACAGAGACATGTTTACCAAACTTGGATTTTGGGACTTTGTTCCCCAAACAGTCCCAATCCAAACTCCACGTGTAATTTCAGAGATGTATAAATGGATTGTTTTGCTTTGTTACAAAGAATGTGAAGACCTCTACTCTGAGGGTGGGAAACTTGAATGTTTATCGGCCGTGCAATTGATGGGTTCACAAGTTTGACAGTTCAATTGAACTCTCTCTTCATTTAAGCGCCAAATCACAACATGTTAACACACACACACACACACACACACACACACACACACACACACACACACACACACACACACACCCTGAGCAAGCATTTACTGCGACAGAAGGAAAAACGTCCTCTTGACTGGAACAAATATCAGACAGAGCCAAGCACTAGGGTGGGCGGCCATCTGCCTTGACCATGTGGGTGGGAAAGGCAGTTGATTCGGTACAGTAGGGCGCTCACAGACTAAAAAGGCCCAATAAAAAGGAACAACCCACAAGTACACTGGCTTTCATTGCTGGTCTGTGTGATTATCCAAATGAAGAGGAGGCAGGAGGTAATTGTTTGGCAGTTAGATATGGCAGTCAGGGTTATGGGTGCTGAACTGGTTTTTCAAGTTCTTCCCGTGAAACAAAGTATGAGATGGCTAGGGCTGCAAGCGAACCTTCGGGGATTCGAACGTTCGTTCGTTACGTTGGCAATCGAAGTTCGAAATTAATGGGTTCAGGTTTTTTTCTTTTTTTTTCTTTCTTTTTTTTACACGAAAAATAATTATCAGAATGTGATAGGCCTATTCAGAATATCACAGTAGTAGAGATAGCCAAATTCGAAATAAGTTAGGCCTACCGGTAAACACTAACTGTTAATGGTGACCATTATAGTAGTTATAAAATGCACCAGAACAGCTTGGAGCGATCAAGGACCGTCCTCCGCTCCAATTCCGCTCCTATTTGGGGCCGCGAACCAGCCTCGCTGACACACGCTTGATCACAGTAGAGTGAGAGCAGCTGAGCTGGGCAGAGACAGACGTGTGTGTGCTCTGAACAGCAAACACCCATCCATGCACCCAAAGATTAAACAGCCTTTCTCCTAAGCATGAGCAAAGATGGATTTCATTGCAACCCCCTAAAGGATTATATAATGCGATTTCTGGGGTTGTTACATCGAGACCAGTTCAGCCTGAACGCGACGCGCTCCGACGCAGTCACCAAGTCTAATCATCATCCGTGCAACTCCGCTATACATTGAGCCTGTTCGTCAACAAACTGCGCAACATTTTCTCCGATTGGGTTGGATTTTCCAAGTGTTAGCCTAGGTGTTAATGCGGCCACGCATCCACGCGTTTTCAATGGATAAAACAGCGCATTTAAAACATTTCCTACACTGTTTTAGCTGGTTAAAGGTACAGTACGTTCGATGGTTCGAAGGTTCGAACGTTCGGTTTTTATTCAATTGAACGAACCATCTAAGGTTCGATGGTCCGTTCGGAAAATCCCCCCGAAGTTCGAATCCCTAAAACAGGGCTAGATTACAGCCCTAGAGATGGCACAGAAGTAGGCCTACATATCTTGGCCAGAAATGAAAACGAAAGTTGAAAAAAGAAAGTAGAAATAGCGTTTTTGTTATCAACTTGTCTGCTTGTTGATTTTTGTCACTTATGGGGATATGTTTTATCCCTGTTTCCACAAACTTTCCAGCCAGTCTTTTATGTTTTATAATATAAAAATGTAACTATGTAAATGTGCCATGTGTTCCTATTTTGGACTGTTTTTTCAATAAATAAATAAATATAATATTTTTAAAAATACTCTATTTTCAAAATGTGTTGTTGTACGAAGAAGCAAGTATATACAGCTTGAGTCGTTAAGAACAACCCTCTTTGTTTTTTCTTTTTGCAGATCAAACCCTGAATGTAATGCATTGCAATGATCCCAGTAATGACAGCAACTGATGTCTTCCCTCTCCCCAGAGTCCGAGAGCAACAGAAGCCCCGCATCCCAGTTAGAAATCCAGCAGCTCTGCCAGGGACTTGCTGGAATGGCCTTCAGCAAAATGATATCGCTTCATACGCTCTGACTGCCAGCTCACCAGCCTTGCTCACCCTTACAAGAGGATTTTGAAATGTTCCACGCAGATTTTCTTGTCATAAGCCATAGCCATATTTGGTTTCAAGTCATGTCACTAGCAAGTTTGTGTTAGTCAGCAGGAGGCCTCTGTGACTGTGCGATAGTTTAGCTAGCAGAATACTTCAGACAAAGTCAAATTTATTTCAGCTGCAGCAGGCCTGGCTGAACAAAAAAAAAAAAAAACTCCTTTGGCATTCTATTTTCATAATCTAATTGAACTACCTCTGGTGTTTGAACCACATTTAACCAAATTGTTAAAAAGTGTGTCAAACATTTCACATTACATAAACAATAAATACAATCAAAACATTTTGAAAATAGCCCGATTCACAAGCTCACTCGCAAACTTGTTTCTATATGCTAAACAGTTTCGAAGTACGCAAACTGGGCTTCTATGCTCACTGCAGCTCCACTCGACCCGCACACTGTATACAGTGTTGTTTTTTTTTTTTTTTTTTTTTTAATCGTGGCGTGGATCTCCTCTGTTTGCTTTACATAACCTCCGACACATCATTTGTCTCAGAGCTTTGTACACCCTCAGACAGCCCTATCTTCAAACCAGTCCATGGTGCGTTGCTGTTAGATTGTAGAAAGAAGACGATAAATCACGAGCTGACCAAATCTGACCAATCACACAAGGTGCTCACATCGGTGCCTCTGCGGTGATGTTCGGCTAGACAATCTTGGAGGTGCTAGAAATGCCGAAATGAACTTCGGCAGGACAACATGTTTGTTTGTTTTCTCTGCTATGATGTCATGTTCTCATTGATCTGCTGAAGCTGAAAAAAAAGTTTGACTTGTGCTTGGAGTATGCTGCAGGCTTCAATCCTTGGACTCCTGCTCAGGGAAGTTACTTGTTACAACAATGTTACATCCTATTCAACGTTAGTTTTGTCTCTCTCTCAAAGTGTATCTGAAAGAATTTGTAATCAATTCACCACCAATATGAATGTGCTTTTAGACCATTGTTTCTCTCTAACAGGGTGGCAACGGTTCAGAGTATGACTGTATATTTTTGAAGTACGTTTATTTTCTTAATAAATTATTTTGTTGTCTATCATTCATTAAAGAAATTGACATTGCTTGTTCTATGACTTTCATTTTACTTATGATGAACAGAAGGGTGAAGATTATATTTTTAAACCTGTTTCATTCACTTGTGTTCTTGGGTGTTTTCCTAACACACAAATAAATAAATGGAAATGATGTCCATTAACTACTTTAAACCTGGCATCCCTATTTTGGCCATGTCATAACTGACAACTGACACATTTCAGAATTGTTATTATTTGTATATAAATATCAGAAATAAACCTGCAAACTCACAATGCAGTGCCTGGCCTATGCATTGTGTGAGCTTATATTTGCTGTTCGTCATAGGACGAAGTACAGTAGGTATATAGGCCAGTAAACCCATATACTAGCAAAGATAGCCAATCTGCCATATCCGACACCACCGTTCTCATCATGGGCTGCTGAGGCATTGGCATGGAGGTTAAGTCTTAACCAAATCAAGTCTTAACAAAATTCGGGATTCCAATTCAAAAAGTAGCAAAAATAGCAGATCTACAAGCTCAAGACGTGTCGCAGTGCGACGCGTCTTGAAAGGCCCACTTCACCTCTGGGACAACCAGATCTTATTTTGTTGTTGTTTGGGATACGATCAACACAATCCTGAGTTATTTTTTGTGTTCAATCTGTTTTGAGATATTTTAGTATTTCAGCATGACTAGTGATGCATTTTGCATCATATGATGCAGAATGATGCATCATATGAGCACTGGAATGGATTATTGTGATATACAGTAGATGAAGGCACCGCATTGACCTCCAGCTGGTTACAAGTAATGGTCCTCACCTGCTCACCTCAAGGCTGGTTTGGCCGTGGGGCCTGGTGTAGGGTGAACGTAATGTGTGTGTGTGTGTGTGTGTGTGTGTGTGTGTGTGTGTGTGTGTTTTTTCTTCCTCACCTGCCAATGAGGAGGCCCCACCGGGAGGACGTAGCACCTCTGTCCCACTCTTGTTCAACACCCCTTGCCAGTCTGTGGGGGGTGTTGAAAATGGTATACCAAGACTATTGCTCACCAATGGACTCCCAATAGACAGGTTGACTCCAGTCACTCCAGTATATGGACTCTCCACAGTGGCTGGCCACCCTGAACCTCACCTGAAGCTCATAGCGGGAGTTACTGGAGGGCAGGTTGGTACAGTAACTCAGTCTGCATGCTGAATGAAGAATTCTGAACAAAATGAGAACAATTTACAGCAGAGGTTGAAATGAAAGCAATGGGGGAGTATTTCACTGGTTAAATGTTAAATGAATAGATGACTTTAAAAGAAAGAAAGAAAGAAAAGAAAAGATGAATAGACAAAAGAAACAGATGGACAAAGTTTTTGTGATTCTGATATATCTTGTAAAATTCTAGCTTTTGGTTATTTTTGTAATAATTCTATGCCTATACCTCCCATTGGTTGTTGTTGGTCCTGTAGTGAACTTCATTTTCCAAACATTTGTACCAACCATTGTTGTGATTCCAATAGAAACACAGGTTGGAGACGTTCTTGACATTCACGTTGACTGGAGGATACAGCTTGACTGAAAGTTTAACACAGAATGAATGAAAGGAGGCAAAGAACCAAACAGCTGAGTAAAGTTCACAATAATAGCATTAGGAGCCTTCTATTAGGCCAATTGTATTTTAATGTTGCCCCCTAGTGGCACACTTGAATAAGCCATGACATTTCAATGGCATATAAGGTTTGACATATGGGTCTCTGAGGTATAGAATGTACACTCTTGGAAATTATCATCTGATCTGAACCTGAGCACAGAAACATGATCAGATATCAGTCATTGAACCCAATATCTTCATGGTCTGTGAGTGATAAAAACAAATCACTTTGCTTCTATACCGTATTCACTATTCATGCCTCTTCCAGCCATCCATCAGATCCATGTAGCTCTGTGATGAAGACACGAACCTGCTGGTGCCCCTGTTTCGAATGATATCAACGCACTTAATGTGAAATTCTCACGTGTTTTCAGACGCTTCAATGCAGAGGTATCCGTAGATACCGGATACTGGGTATCCCGGTATCTCACAGTGGATGGTTGAGAAAAAAACAATGAAACAGTGGCTTGATTAGTAGTGAAATGTCGACATCTAGTGGTCAACCTCAGAGGTACACATACACAATAATAAAACCTGAGCTGAATCCCAGCATCGAACTGACGCCATGGATTCTCTGTTCCCCGGTGTAATGCTCCACGCCACAGACCCCGACGGAGCAGTGCGGTATTGGGCGCCCATGACCCCCGTGAGTCGCCACCGAGGCGAGCGCTAGCGAGCCGAGTTGCCGCGACGAGCGGTGGGAACGGCGACCAATCCCACTCAGCCGCGTTACCGAGATATGTGTGCCGTTATGGACAGAATAGTAAATATTCAGTCCCTCACTATCCACGTCTACCCCACTGCACGTCTACCCCACTATCCACGTCAAAGATAAATGCACAAAAAAGGAGTCACATCATCCGTTCATTAGCTCAGTCATTAGAGCACGGATGCAACAACAAACCCACGGCTTGGGTTCGATTCCCGTGAGGGGAATATAGAGCATCGCAGTTGAAGCCCCACCCCGTCCTCACTCTGGTGTCGGAAGCGTTTTCTGCATTCATTTCTTCCATAGACATTTCATAAAGTATTCATTTAAACGTTTTTAAGCCTTGGACAAAGCCACCTCGGCTGGAGAGGAATCATGTCAATATTCACATTTTTTTGAATGCAAAGATTAATTAGAAAGCTGAAAAAAAGGGCAGGGTACAAGACTGTGTACATGATTATTTTTAAAATTGCGGAAACTACACTCCCAGAATGCATTGCGAATGACAGTCTTGTTTCCTGAAATACAGCCCTTAAATCACGCTCAGTTTAGTTATCCAGGCCAGCATATGGCCTGAAATGTAGTGATTGTCATCTCTGTGGACGCTCTTATCGTCATCCTTACATAGTGCATCATATTTGTAAATGTTACGGATGTGAGTATGCAGTGAGTTGTGTGTCAGTGTGTGTGTGGGTTTAGTTCAGTGTATGTGTGGGATTGTGTGCTTGTGGGTGTGAGTGTTAACTTCCAGGTGCTGAACATCATGATTGCTGGCTGCCAATCACCCCTGCCTTCTGGTGATTGGGTGGAGAAGACTACTTAAGAGCTGTGCACACCTGTGATCTCTGGCAGCACTTGCAGTAGTGCTGTCCACCCACACACACTTGGTGTTAACTGCATTCGTTTTTGTTAAAGTTATGTTCTCTGAAAGTATTGGCAAATAGTCTCATGACCTTAATGAGAACTTTAAGTTAACTTGTTATGGCCACGGAAGCCTGCTTTTTGTATCCGTCACAGTTTGATAGTTTATAGTAGAGCAGGTAAGCATCAGGGTTTTTATGTAACCTTATTTTGTGTTTGTTAGGTCAGTGTTTAATTGTCCAGGTTAGTCTTAGTGTGTTTATATTTGTTTCCCTGAGTTGCTCCGTGTGTCATTATGATTTGCAGTACGTTTCCAAATTCTGTATATATATTAATTATCTATTTTATGAATAAAAATGGGTTTCACTCCCACTCCATGTTACTTCCTCTTTTTCCCCTAGACGGGAACGTAACAGTAAAAGAAAGACGATCGCTCACGGAGTTCTGCTGACGTGCAATAATCCGCCGGGAAGACAGGGGGCAGTAGCTACTTCCGCGGTAACCGCAAGATATGTGAAAGAAGAAGAAGCTAGACCAATCACAGACGTCAATTTCACAGGATGTACATGTTTAGCAGCATGTAGTCTCGCGTGGCCAGACTGTTGCCTCCGCGATTTGGCCAAATGCTCCCGGCCGGCATACAGTCTGGCAAACCGGGGAAGAAACGATGAGTGCGAGATAAAGCGGATGTGACGCAACCGCTCCCTTGGTGCAGTAACAATAACATGTCCTGCTGGAAGCGTTAAGTCTCCTTTCAACATTTCTGGGGGCTTTATTTCGTCTTTCTCTGGTGTTGTTGGTGTCACCTCCATGATGTTTTCAAACGTTTTCTTAAACTATACACCCATAACAAGAATAGGCAGCTCGAATGACTTTGTCTGAGCTATTGTGTTTCTGTTATGTTTCCAATGGGACTACAGTTCAGTGCAGCACTGGCTACTTCCGATACTCGCCGTTCGGGAGCTGCTCTTCCAGACTCTATATAGCATTCGGAGATTGTGGAATAGTTGTCTGGCTACGCGAGACTAAGCAGCATGGGAAATGCAGTTCTTCTCCGTGCGATCTTGATTAAAACGTGTTTTTACTAAAACTATAGTGATTGCATACATACTTGGGGGTTCTACAGGAGCATATAGAACCATTTTACAACCACCAGCCTAGTGGTAAGTGTACATTGAATTGCTACGACTTTGTGGCTGATAATGAAAAACCCTATGGTAAAGATGAATGGCCAGCTTGCTTCCGACACCTCACTGCGATGCTCTATAATATTCAAGGCGACAGATATCGACGCATGCGTACATCAAAGTGCACGGAAACAGGATACCCCATGGATACTCCGTGGATACCCTGTGGATACTCTCTGCATTCAAACGTCTGAGAAATGGTGAAAAAGTCTGATTGAATGCGAAGAGAGCAGTCGAAGCTCACCTATAATGTATAGGCCTAGATCCACTGTTCCATTAGTAAACATGGGTTTACACTGCCATCTAGCGGCCAAACACAACAATGGCTAAATCACCTCATGCAGTTACATGTCTGCATTCCGACATGTCTCCTTTCCGACACTAACCCTATCCCTAACCCTAACCCTAAACCTAACCTCTATGGAAGTGCTGCCACTCCGACAATAAGAAGTCACTGTCGGAGTGGCGACATGTCGGAATGGCACCTCATGCACATGCACAACTACTTGACATGACGTTCACAAATCAAATCATTAGTATTATTTATAATAACCATGTCCATAGCAACATAATTAATGTGAAAGGAAAGTGCGCTAAATAAGGTTAATGTTTGACAGAAATCATCCCCCGCTGCAGATGAGGTCTGACACAAAGTGTGTTAGAATTAGGTGGGTCATGGGTTTAAGGCTGAGAGCTAGATAATTGGACTCGAGTCATGATGACTCGAGCCGAGTCTGACTCGAGTCACCTATTTGACGACTTGTGACTTGACTTGGGCAAAAACTTGAGACTCGACTTGACTTGGAAGACAATGACTCCCGACTCGACTCGACTTGAGACACGCTGACTCGGACGACTTGCCGCTACGCCACTCACCAAAGCAGTCGTGAACGCCACGCTATAGGTTCACACTTTTATTGATTGATTGATTTGATTGATTGGAGACAGGCATGTAAGCGAGAGCACAAGCACTATGATCAGACTGGGCACCGACCCCACACACACACAGCACGAATGGCTACTGCTGCCCCCCAGCCTGATACAGCCACTGCCGGTTCTGCTGCTGCAGTTCCAAAAGTTGTGCAGTTTGCATATAAAAACTTCCACTCCGATGGTAAACAGAGGATCGCTCAATGCAAAATATGCAACGCTAAACTCAAAGACAAAGAGGGAACGACGTCAAACTTTGTCCGCCACTTGAAGACGGCGCATGAAGAGAAGTGAAACCAAACATAAACATAACATTATTAGAAGTGTGTGCGCGTGTGCATGTGTGTGTTGGTGATGTACTGTCGGTCGTACATTTTTTGAACATTAATAATAAGACAACAATGTCACTCACCACTGTCACGAACGTTGATCTATGACTGCATAAATAATATCCAATTATCCATCATGGTAGCAAGCCTCCGTCTTCCAACACTTTATCACTTTTCATAACATACATCCAGTCGTCAGCAGGGTTAAGAACTTCACTAAATAACTCCCACGCAAAAGCTTTATTCCTTCTCATTTAGCTTTGATTGATTGATTGAAGACTTTATTAGAAGTTTGCATAGGAAAAGGTACAGTTTCATGACGGTACAGTTCACTGGTACAAGGTCTACTAAAAGGAGATCCATGAAAAGACTAAGCTTATTTCCACTGGAAACCATTGAAGTATCTCATATAACATTGAATGACAGACAAATAGAACACAGTACTATGCAGTAGATATGTAAAGAAAAACAAAAAAGAAAACAGTAAGTCTAAATAAACAGTATATACAAAGAAGGGGCAGGGGAGGGTAGGGTTGGGCTAGGTTAGTTTTTTACCAGTTGCGAATGGCTGCTGCCTGTAAGTGATTCTTCAGGGCAATTTTAAAGGATGCTAGTGATCCACACTCCTTTATGACCTTCGGTAAGGCTTTCCACATTTTGGTGGTATAGCAGAAAAAGGAGTTTGACCCTTTGTTGGTTTTGACTCGGGGTTGAAAGTGATCTGTGGCGCTGCCTCTGGTGTTGTAATTATGGACATCCTTAATGTTTATAAAGTATTTTGACAGGTACTTGGGTATCATAGTGGTGTAGTGTATCTTGTACACCAGGCCCATTGCAAGTTGCTGTACTCTGTCATCTACTCTGAGCCACCCCACTCTTAACTGGTGAGTAGCGGTGAGGTGAGTCTGATAGGGAAGGTGAAGTAGGACCCTAATTAGTTTATTTTGGGCTGTTTGGAGTTTAGTTTTTAGGGCTTGTGGGGCGTCACGATACCATACGTGGACTCCGTAGTCAAAGAGGGGCTGGATTATTGCACCAGCTATGGTCTTCAGTGTGTTGAAATTGACCATTGGGGCGATCCTCTGTAGGAAACGAGTCCGTTGGTTGATTTTATTTATTACTTTAGAAGTCATCTTTTCACTGGAAAGATTAGCTTCAAGGATACATCCTAAGTAAGAGATTTCGTTTTTTCGTGTTATGACCTTGTCACCCACTTTGATTGTGAAGTTATCGACTTTTTTGAGGTTATGATTTGATCCAAAGAGGATGGACTCAGTTTTTCCCAGATGAATTGATAATTTGTTGTCATTAAGCCATGTGCAGATCTTACTTAGTTCAGAGTTAAGTGTCTTTTCAACCTGCAAGCGGTCCTTGCCCGAGACTAGGAGAGCCGAGTCATCCGCGAACAGGAACAGGTTGCAGTCACAAGCAGATGCCATGTCGTTCACATATATTAGGAACAACAGAGGTCCCAGTATGCTACCTTGAGGAACACCACAGCTTACTGGGAGGGGGGGGGACAGGGTACCGTTAATCTCCACCACCTGTTCCCTCCCCACCAGGTAAGATTGCATCCAACTCACTGCTGCGCTGTCAAGACCGATGGCTTTTAGTTTCTCAATCAGAATAGAATGATTTACGGTGTCAAATGCCTTCTGGAGGTCCATCATGACCATGCCGCTATATTTGCCGTCATCCGCTTCGCGTTTGATTTGGTCAGTCAAATACAGAAGGCATGTGTCAGTGGAATGAGATTTTCTGAATCCAGATTGGAACTCGTAAATCAGATTATTCTCATCGAGATATCTTGCTATCTGTTCGTAGACTATTTTCTCCATGACTTTGGATATGGAGCTAAGAATGGAAACGGGACGGTAGTTTCCAGGGTCTAGTTTGCTACCTTTTTTATGCAGGGGGGTTACTTTTGCTAGTTTGAAGTCCTGTGGGACATGACCCTGTTCGATGGAAAGGTTAATTATGTGGGTAATGATCGGTGCAATGGTGGCGGCTGAATCTCTGAGAAATCTAGCTGGAATTTTATCAAGGCCAGTGGCCTTGTGTTGAGGTAGGGCGCTCAGTTTTTTAAACACTTCATCAGTTGTCACTGTGGCAAGTTTAAAACTGTCTTTTCTGACGCCCAGTTTATTGTAGAATTTCTTAACAAATTTTACACCATACCTCCCAGATGGGGCGACCAGTCTTTCAACCAGTGAATGGGCCATGGTGGTAAAGGTTTTGTTAATATGGGTAGCCACTTCACATTTGTCAGAAATGAGAGCGGCGTCCGTTTTGATGTTTATGCTATGGCATATGGTTTTAGGTTTTAAGCCTAATTGGTTGTTAAGCAACTTCCATAGGTCTCGTGGTTTGTTTTTGTATTCGTCAATTTTGACGTCGATGTAGTCTTTTTTGGCGGATCTAATTAGGGCGATTGTCTGGTTTCTGAGCTTCTTACACTGAGCAGTGAGATATTTGATTTGGATTTGGAGGTCATGGTTGAATTTTTTTCTAAGCTTTTTGCAGCACTTACGTTTTTCATCGTACTTTTTGTCTCTGAGTTTAGCTGATTCGGTAATATCTGAGTTATACCATGGCTCTTGGCGGGCTTTAACCCTGGTGGTTTGCAAGGGGGCCACGTTGTCTAGAGCATCGGTCAATTTGGTTTTAAAACCACACCATGCTCCTTCGACATTTGTACACTGCAGTTCAGTGGAAAAGTCTGTATTCGCTAGAGTGTGATTTAAAGCCTCACTGGAGTAGATTTTGAGGCTTCTAGCTACAACTGTTTTGTGGCCACTAGCCTTGGGTTTGTGTATTTTACGCGTACAGTAGATCATGTAATGATCACTAAGACCGCATACAATAGCCCCGCTAGCGGTGACTTTGGATTTGTCTGTGGTTACAATGAGATCTATGAGGGTTTGGGAGTGCTCCGTCACCCTAGTGGGTACGGTAACAAGCTGAGTGAGGCCATATTGATTACATAACCCATTAAAGGACTTGAACAGGGGTGTTTCTTTACGCAAAACATCGACATTCCAGTCGCCCAAACTGTAGTACTCAATACCGTCCACCTTTGCTAAGCTCTCTTCAAACAGCTCAAAGAAGTCATTCTGGTCAGGGGGTCTATAGACAGCGCATATTAGTATATTTTTAGCATGTTCAAAAATTATCTCGACCCATACAGTTTCAAGAGAGCTGTGGTGTAGGTCTGGGCGAGGGATAAAATTTAAATCATTGTGAATATACATGCAAACACCACCTCCCTTCCTGTTCCTATCATTCCGAATGACAGTGTAATTGGCTATTTCAATGCTAGCATCTGAGAATGAGTCATCGAGTTTAGTTTCTGAGAAGGTTAAAATTTGGACCTTACCATCAAGAAACATAGCTTGGATTTGTTCCAGTTTGGGTTTCAAACTGTTGACGTTGAGATGAATCATTTTCAGTCCTCTTTTCACAAAAGTACTTTTCATGTTGGAGGTGTCCAAATAACCATTGTCAGGGCTGGGGGAGGAGGGTTCCCCTTTGTTCACGTCCACAGCTGGAGTGTCCGTCTGTAGTGGGGGTGGGGGGGGCCGGGGGGCGCTGGGGGTGGGGGGGAGGTCAAGTTCCTTTGTTGTCTGAGACCCTAGACAGTGAGATATCCAGGATAATTCCTCGGTGCGGGGGATGGGGAAAGTGGCACAGAATGGATTCCATCCTAAAAATGTAGCCAGCCATGAATGGTTACGATCCCTGTAGACCCTCTGATCCGAAGCCTCGGTGCAGGGTGCCGCCGTGGTGGGCTGCTGGGTGGTCTGCACGCCCAGGTCTAGTGTCGTGTTGCTGCTGTTTACCTCGCGTCGACCTGTTTCCGCGGTAATGTTGCAGCCTGGGTCCAGAGACTCGGTCGCGGGTGTGATCGCCGAGTGTTCGCCGGGGGTCCGTGAGTCAAGGGCGTCACGGTCGATGGCCAGTGTCTCGGGCTCGGCGACACGGCTGACCTCACGCCGAGCTGTTTCCGCGGAGATGTCGTGTGCGGCGGCCGAGTGACCCTCGAAGATCCGTAGGTCCGTGGCTCGCGGCGGCGAGTTGTACACGGCGGCGTCCAACTCTTGTTCTCGTGCAAGGCGAGCAGCTGCTTGCCTCGTCAGTACCGGGCCTGGGTTACGTTCCACATCACCACAAAGTAACAGAAGAAAAACAAACAAGGAGCGCCTGTTTTCACTGAAATTCGGGGGTTTGTTTCTTGTAGAGATCAAGCCATAGACGGTTGCATCTCCGAGGCTGAGATGTTTATTCTCTAAGCCATCATGCATATAGAAATCGCTGTGTGACTCCCGTTGATTACGTACATACAGCTCCTTGTCCATTGTATGTACGTCCCGTGATAAACTTTGGGACGAATCCGTGATCCACGTAAGCAGCACCAGCAGTAACATCAGAAAAGAAAAAAATATCCTGTCCTTTGTTACCGATCGTGAAGCCGGCGTTAGGTGAAGTCGCCTGAGGAGTCGTTTGCGTGCAGAGCGGAGAGAGACACGTCTGTTCGTCATGGCTGCAGAACTCATGATCTCCGACAAGTTTTGCTTAGCTAGAGTTGAATTTAGTCCACTCCACTCTGTTATATTCCAGTTTGTCGCTGGAGCGTGTCGCTGTTACTACATGTCATCTTTTCGACACCTGACTCTATGGTCGAAATAATGTCCGTTCGGAAAAGTGAGATTGCCCCGTATCCTTTTGGAACATGGTGGGACCCCAAACAAATGCACGTGTAGTGAGTATAGGCAGCTAAATTTGTGCCTGATGAGAAATGACATTAATATACAGTACTAGTAGTACAAAACAAAGCATGCACGTTAAGATTATTGTGTCTTGTTTGTTTTTGTTTTTAAAGCAATAGGCCTGTAGCAGTATTAAATACATTTAAATAAATCTTGCAAAATGTTGAAAATAAACATTTGTCAAACATGCCATTTCTTTAATGGAGTGTAGCCTTTGCCATCTACCTAGGTTCTAAATGATCAGACATGTAATGGATAAATGAATAGCTTTTAAGCTGTATACTGGTTTAATTCATGCAGAGTTGCAGACTAATCTGCATGGTATTTTTTGACATTTACTTTAGGAAGAAAGGTTTCTCTCTTCAAGATATAAACCTGAGATACAACCTGTGACTCGACTTGAAAAGCGTGTGACTTTGTGACTTGACTCGACGCGACTTGACTCGACGCGACTTGACATGACAACCTTGTGACTCGACTCGACTTGACTTGACATAACCTTGCGACTCGACTCGACTTGACTTGCCCACAACAGAAAAAACTTGAGACTTGCTTGAGACTTGGACCAAATGACTTGCTACTCGACTTGGACTCGGATCAGAGGGACTTGTACAATTGTCTGAGTCATATCCATTTGTTTTGGGAGTTCTGAAGATTAGTTTTGTAGTGCTCATCGATTGTCTTGATCTAGCTCAACTTCAACAAGCTAAACAGACAGTTTTTCAGTCTCTGAACCTTCAGCTGAAAGGTTTCCAGGATCCAGCAGTACTTTGTGGAACACCTCAGAACTATAAGTGAGCTTCTTCTCAGATCCCCTATACACTGCAGAGGACAGTCACAGTGATGCTTGCATCAGTAGAGTGGTGGAGCCATTATGATGACTAGAAGCTCGGCCGCCCTTCGGGCGGCCGAGGGTCTAGCCCTTCGGGTGGCCGAGGGTCTAGTCGGGGACCGGCCTACACAGGAACGATGTAAATAGGGAATGAATGCTCCACCCTTTAAATCAAACCCCATTATACCTGTTGTCATAGGACCCGTTTTGGCCATCTGTTTGCCTGTGTCCATTTATGCCCATCTGTGTGTGCATTTATGCCCATATATGGAGCTATCTGTGTCTGTGATATATGGACATCTCTGTATGTGTCTGGGTGTGTCCCTTTTATGCCCGTATATGGAGATCTCTGTGTCTGTCTGTGTCCATTTATGCCCATTATCCTAAAGGAGTTCGCTATAAACAATGTTGTCAGTAATGCCCTTGTCATTATCCACAATGAAAACTTTTACAGCGCTGGCTCTCTTTCCTCTAGAGAAGGCTGTGTAGAGTTGGCCATGAGCGAACACAGGTTTAGGCAAGTAGATGCCAACTCGTTCATTCTCTTGGCCCTGACCCTTATTGATTGTAACAGAGAATGCTAAGCGGATAGGGAACTGTCGTCTAATGAAGGTGAAGGGAAGCTCACCTCTGTCATAGTGAGGTATTCTTGGTAGGAAGATTGTTTCACCCCTGTTTGTGCCTACTGCAATCTCACACTCAATGACTCTGTCCATCATTTGCATTACCACCATTCTGGTGCCATTCTTGAGAGTGCGGTCAGGACCTGATTGCAGGTTTCTAAGCAGCATGACTGGTGCGCCTACTTTCAATTTGAGGTTATGATCAGGGATTCCAGAGGGTGTCAGTGAATTGAGTAATTCCACAGTCACGTAATCCTTGTGGTCGTCCTCCTGAATTGAGTCGGCTGAAAGGTAGACTCTCTCTTCTGTAGGTAAGTCAGCCAAGCATATGTTGTTGATTTCTCGGATGTCATTGTTCAGAGGAGTGTATACAGTGCCTTTGAGAAGGTTGTCTTTGTTGATACATCCATTTTGCAGGTCAGGAAAGGTGTAAGAAATCAGAGTATTCAGATCCTTAACCAAGTGTTGTGGTGGAATTCGGATTTGAACTTCTGTGTCCTCGTGAGGGAGTTTTCCGTCCCCTAAAGCAAGAAGATAGTTGGAGAAGTCCCTTTCAGCTGTTTCTGTCCTCATGTTGATGTTAAGCTTGTGGTGCTTCATGAGAGGATACAGTGGTGACATCTGGATGCATGCTGTAACTATCTGGGCTCTGCTTGCTCTTTTAATAACAGGGAGTGTCTGCCTAGGGTCTCCACCCAGAAGGACAGTTTTGCCACCCCAAGGTTGTTGTGAGTGCATGAGGTCCCTCAGTGTTCTTTCCACACACTCAACATTAAATCGGTTAACACTGAATATCTCGTCCCAGATTATCAAGTTGCTCTCTTTGATGAGCCTAGCCAGGGAGGACTCGGCGTTGATGGCACAGACAGAGTCTTCAAAAATGGGGATTGGGATCTTAAATCTTGAATGAGCTGTCCTACCACCCTCCAGGTTCTGTGCCGCTAAGCCTGTGCTGCCCACACACAGTACAATGCCATTCTCTGCGCGAATCTTAGCTGCAATTGCCTTAAAGGTAAAGGTTTTGCCATAACCTGCTGGGGAGTTTAGAATGAACTGCCGTGTGATGGTTTCTTCTTTTGGTGCATGTACTGCCTGATAGACAGCTTCGTAGAGTGCCATTTGTTCTCCATTGAGCTTAGGAGCAAGTGACTTTACAATTTGTTCTTGCTGTGTTATGTTGAATTTTTCAGATCTGAAGATTTGTGTCAGTTTTTCCTGCTCAGTTAGTGGTCTTGGCTGTGGCATATCATTGTGTTTGGATAGACTACCTCCCATTTGCGAGAGCTCGTTTTCAATTGCAAGTAGTACCTGATTGTGTATAAATGTTGTGTCTACTGCATCTGTAGGGCACCTCTGTGCAGTGGCCTCCTCATGGACAAAGTCTTCACTAAGCTGTTCAAAGAATCTTTCAAACAGATCTTTGGGCTCTGAAGGTTGACAGTAGTGGAGGATGATGGCAAAGGTTTCTCTTACTTTCCTTGAGGAAGCGTAGCTTGAGACGTCACGCATGGCGGTAATCCATTCTCCATCGTCCTGAAGCAAGCCCATGGCTAGAGCAGTGTCTTTGAAAGTGTCATAGTGGTTGCCGTTATATACCTTAAGGTCATCATAGGTCTGTGGTCCTCTGATATGTCCTAGGAGCAGTTTCAAGTAGAATCTTTCTCCTTGGAGCACTGATACATTGGACATCCTGCCTATTGTACTTGGAAGTTCTGCATCCTTGAGTTGGTGGACTCTTTTTTGCCACATGTGGTCCTTTGCATCCCATTTGTAATGTTCTGGAATCTGCATGTAAAGATATTGCCTTGCGTCAGGGTCCCTGCTGTTTAGTTGGAAGAAGGCAAGCAATGTAGTTGGTTTGGCTGCCGCTAGGGCCTCCTGTGCATAGCCTTCTCTGAAGATTATGCTCTGCTGGCCATCTGTGTGGATAGCGAGATTGGTGACAGCAGGGACTCTGTCCTGGATCTTGTATTCCATTGTTCTCCAGTGTGCATCATGAGCATCAATGGTTCTGGCATTGATGAATCTGGAGATCTCATCCCTGTCTTCGAGAGTCTATCGAGAGTGCCAACATCAACTCCTTTATGGACGTATTTGTACAGGTACTTGATGGTACGGAAGGAGCCAACAAATTCAACATTGATGTGGCATTTATATTTAAGTAGGACCCAAGCGTTGTAAGGAACGACCCACCTGCTGTCAAACAGAAAGTCATTCTTCTTATGGGTGTGACCGACAATGGGCCGTCTGTACTCTGGGTAGCCATGACCATCATGAGGCAGTCGTGTGTTGGCACAGAAGTTTTTAGGGAATTTCTTAGTACAGATACCATTGACCATGCAGGGGCTGTTAGGGTAGGCCGGGCCACAGGGTCCATGTAGCATGAATCGACACACCAGCTCATACAGCTCTGGCTCCTTTTGTTTGTCAGGTATGTCTGCTCTAATTATTTGATCAATGTCAGTGACAGTCAAAATCTCATGTAGGAGTAGCAGTATGTGGGCATGTTTCAGTCCTCTCATCTGTCCTTCAATAGTGTGTATTCTAGCCTTCATCTTCCCAAAGACGCCGAGCTTTGTGTCGTGGAGGAGCTCATCCAAACTCCTTTTGAAAACTTTGTTAACAATGTCTGGTCTGTCAGTGGGCTGCTGTCCTGGAAAGATGTTACTCAGTACACCTTCACTCCTTGCGTTTGACGTCATGGTAATGAAGAGGTCAAACCTTCTATATCTGGCTGCTATGGCAAGGGCATCTTGAAAGCGCTTGAATTGGTATCTGGGGCTACCAGTGTGTGAGCCTGGAAGAATTATCTGTTGACCAATCCTGGTGGCCTCAGTCTGTCCTGGCTGTGCTTGCTGTGCAGTTAGGGCATCATCCAGACCTGAATACTGGTGGGCCCTGTACTTGTCTTGTTGTTCCCTACTCCTGTAGAATTTCATCCGGCAACTTTCAATTTTGGAGTATTGATCACAGAAGTATTCTTGAGTAAGTCTCCCTGACTTCAGAAGGGTGTTGAAAGAATTAGTTCTTTGTTGTAGATGGAATCTGAAGAACTCCTGAAGAGTGACTTTGCCTCTGGCTGAATTTGCATTAACCTTGAGGATGGGATTGTCGATGCTGAAGCCAGCATCTCCATATGGCAAGATCAAGGGATAGGCAGCTGGGTCATACATAGGGTGGAGTGAATTGATATGTGTAGTTTGTCTGTGATTAGGTGCATCAGCTGGAGTTCTGTACAGAACAATGTCTCGAGGTTGTGTCTGGTCTCCTGGTGCAAAAATAACAACGTCAGGGACATCAGGGTTAAGATGTTTTTTCTTAGCTCCCTGTGAGCTTTTGGACTTGAACACCATTTTCAGGTCCTGAGTTGGATTTGCATTGAACATCTCGGCTCCGGTTTTAAAGAATCTTACTAAAGGGTTAACTGTCTTTAACTCATTTTGAATGAGGGTCAGAGTGTGTTCCTTAATAAGTCCATCTCCCTTAGCCTGATGAAGGCGGTTCTTAATTTCATTGTCTTGATCAAATACAAAGATTTGTGAGAATTTGGGTTTGTTAGTGCTGTCAGGAAAGATCGCTGAGGGAGTGATGTGGTACATTCTGGAGTACTCATTTTTTTGAGAGCTGCTTATAGACTATATGCAGAGGTCTGTCAAGAGTGCTGGACTTAGTGATGTACTCCAGAATGTGGTACATTCTGGAGTACTCATTTTTTTGAGAGCTGCTTATAGACTATATGCAGAGGTCTGTCAAGAGTGCTGGACTTAGCTTAGAAGCCGGCTTATATACTTTCATCTGACACGTATGCCACGTGATGTCAGAGCCCTTTATGATGTGATGTCACAATGAGTCAGCGCTTGCGCGAGAAGTCTCTGCCTGTGTCCCTTTTATGCCCATATACGGAGATATCTGTTGGGTGTCGGGTCGAGTCAGAGCGAAATTTGGAGTCTGTAGCACCAACCATGTGTTTTCAGGGCTCTCCCGCTAATTCCCCTGAACCCAACCGCTCTGAAGAGCACCCTGAACTTTGCTCACCTCGGAGTGAGAGGAAGAAAGACTATAGTTTATGCCACACTCAGAGATTTTTTGTTGACTCATCTAGTGTATGTGATGCCTTTTATGAAGTGATGTCACAATGAGTCAGCGCTTGCTCCGGAACAGCCCGATGTCAGTCATCTCCGCATACGGAGATTCCAAACCTTTCGTGCCGGATCCGAAAAACTGTGTATCGGGTCGGGTCGAGGCCTAGCTAAGATCGTAGGCAAAGGTCTGAGCTATCTGTGTGCGAAATTTGGAGTCTGTAGCACCAACCATGTGCTTTCAGGGCTCATCCATGCGATTCGGGCCAATTTGGATTCGGCGTCCATTGGCTTCAATTAGTAGTCAGGACTCCGCATATGGAGATTCCGAACCTTTCGCGTTGGTTCCGGAAAACCGCATATCGGGTCGGGTCGAGGCCTAGCTAAGATCGTAGGCAAAGGTCTGAGCTATCTGTGTGCGAAATTTGGAGTCTGTAGCACTAACCATGTGCTGTCAGGGCTCATCCATGCGATTTGGCCCAATTCGGCCTCGGCTTCAATGATTAGTCACGATGGCATGTTGTGTGTGATTTGGAAGGTGGAAGCCGTTACAAGTCACACCAGCAGTATCCTAGGCCTATTATTGCTCGCTGGAAGAAATAAATAAATCAAACAAACACACTCCACCATGCATCAGCACATCATTTACACTTAGCCTACATGTGAAAGCTGGCATTGTTGAGTTTTATTCTTATAATTGTGTGACAATCAATGTATTTTCTCATGTTTATTTATTCATGGGGGGGGGGGGGAGGTGAAAAACAAGTAACAAGTAAACAAGTAACAGATTTAAGAATCTATCCACGAGTTTCCAACGCCCCATAGTGCATTGCGCAGACGCTGTACTGAGCTTCCGGCGCCGCAGCCGAGTGTGATTTACAAGTTCACAATGGGTTGCATCTGCGACGCGACGTGAGCTTGTATGTCTGCTGTTAAACCGGAAGTGTGGTCCAAACAGGTCCAAATAATCTCCAGTAAACTCCCGCGGAAACAGTTGGATAAAACAAAATTAAAACTGAGTGAGGCACAGTGAAGCGTTATCTAATGGTTAATTTTATATAAAAACAAGGATGTTATAAAAAGGTAAAAAAAGATTAAACAATGCAACATATTCAGAGGTATTAACTGTAGCATAAACCCCCGCGCTCTCTGCGGGTTCCGTAGCACCAAGTCTTTGGGCTGGCGTTCTGCCAGCAAGGTGTTGTTTGGAGAGCTCAAGTCTGTATGGCGTATGGCGATTTATAATCCCCCAGTTCATAGCATGTGTTTGGGTGCTTGGAGTTAAAGGAATAGAGAGAGGAAATGGGTGTGTCCTATTTCTTTGGTCTGACTTGTTCCAGAGAATTATTATTGGGACGTTTAAAAACAATAAAAATAAAAACTGGATATTTACTCGCAAGTCCCACAACCCATAAACACACTGGTATAAAAGACATATTTCTACCCTAAATGGGGAATGAAGTAAGACAATCACACCTAACATCAAAACACCTCATAGCTAGTTCTGAACAGTATGTGTCACTGTAATAGAGACAGGCTGAAGAAAAGGGATAGAGAGAGGACACAAAAAGGGTGTTTCTTTGGTGGGTTTCTGGTCTGGCTGATTTGGCCAGGGATTTCAGGGGCCCCAAATCAAAGAAAAGAATAAAACCATGCATAATAATATGACCATCAGACGTAAGACCTGATGGGTCAAAACAAACTAGTGGTGTCCTCTCCTGAACAAAACAAAACATAGGTTAAAAGGGGGCTAGGCCCAACATCCCACAACCCATAAAAACATTGGTATAAAGATAATGACATAATGAAGTGTCTCTGGAATGCATGTTTTTGTGCTTATATAGAACGTCCAAAAGCCATGGTTTAAATCCATGAGGAGCTGGTATCCGGCACGACCGGCAGTGAGGGCTTCAGTCTTCCTCCAGTAGGAAGTCTACATCAAGTGCCAGGTCTGGGTCTGACTCTCCAATCCTTTCAAGCTCAGAGTATAAGTGGGCAGCGGTGGCATTTTTCTTCTGGCATTTGCTCCAGTATTGCAGCATTTTAAAAACTTTGTTCCCATGGTTCCCTGGATTGTCCAGCTCGATCTGCTCCATCTTAACCTCAGGGACACCCAGCTCTGTGCCAATCGACTTCCATGGGTTTCCAATTTGATTAGCCACCTGCCTCAGCTGCTTCTCAGTGACTTTAGAGCCTGTGAAAGTTAGGGAGAGTTAGGGAATTATGACACGTTTCTACATGGGACCTTGCAGATCCGAGTTTACACTGAGTTCCATTAACACTGAGGATGTGACTGTGATAGCCTAGTATAAGAACCCACCAGCAGCAGCCTTGTTTGTAGATGGGACAGTCTCTTTTGGCCCAGGGGCTTCTTCTCCTGGTATAAAGAAAAACATTTCTGTTCAATATACTATTTTCTTTATCAACTGAAAATTAAATTTACATATGAAATTATCTGCTGCTGTAATGTTTGCTGTGCAATGTTTTTGTCCTCAGCCAGTGAAACATTTGCATAAAAGTTACAACTATTCTAAACTGCTTTATTTTTTAAATAAATTGCAAACAATGTTTAATACCTTTTCACAAGTAATATGGTATATACTATAGAATATAGAAAGAAAGTTTATATACGTACAGGTTGTGCATTATACTGAAGTTATACGGTGTATATTTATACAGTGATTAAAAGAGGATAATTATCTATGCAGAACGACTGCACTTTCTACCTGAAGACCAATGACCCTAACATGACAAATGGGGGCAGGTGATATAGACCAATGATCCTAACATGGCATATGGAGGGCAGGTGATATAGACCAATGACCCTAACATGACATATGTGGGCAGGTGAATGAGGTGATATAGACCAATGACCCTAACATGGCATATGGATGGCAGGTGATATAGACCAATGACCCTAACATGACATATGTGGGCAGGTGAATGAGGTGATATAGACCAATGACCCTAACATGACATATGTGGGCAGGTGAATGAGGTGATATAGACCAATGACCCTAACATGACATATGTGGGCAGGTGAATGAGGTGATATAGACCAATGACCCTAACATGGCATATGGATGGCAGGTGATATAGACCAATGACCCTAACATGACATATGGATGGCAGGTGATATAGACCAATAATCCTAGCATGGCATATGGGGGGCAGGTGATATAGCAGCCCGTTCTCACCCCCTCTGCTTCAACCTCCCGACACGATCCCAACTCCCTTTCAGCTTCACCCGTGCGACGCGTTGGGACGCTTACAGCTTACTGGAGCTCTATATCTGGAGCTTATGGTATGATCTGAATTCATTACTCCCTATATCTGGAGCTTATGGTATGATCTGAATTCATTACTCTTTATATCTGGAGCTTATGGTATGATCTGAATTCATTACTCTCTATTAGGGATGTGGAAATTGAAAATCGACTCGAAAATCGACTCATGCTCACCGCGACTCAAAAAGTATGAGTCGAAAAATCGAAAAATATATATATTTTTTTATTTTTCAAAAGTTTTTCCACCAAAAATCTTTCAATCGCTTGTTCAGAAACGTTATAAGCGTTAATGTTTTCCAAATGTGAGAGGACCGTGTGTGTGTCTGTGTCGGAGACGAGTGCATGTTGTGCATTCGCATGCATGCGGCGCTAGTCAGGTCCATGGACTACTGGTTGAGAAACACTGCTGGACCGGTCTGATGCACGCGTCATAGCAGTGCGTGCTGACTTGCCTGACTGGACCAGCTCTATGGACTGAATGCGTTTTGTTTACCTCCTGCCTCTGCATGCATGCTTGACACGAAAGCTCGCTTGTTAATGGCAGTGTCGCCGTCATGTGCGATGATCACAAAATACACTACTCATCGTTAATGCGACACACCCGTGGACGCGGTCGGGGAGAGAGCGAGGCAGACACTGCTCCACATTTGATACACTAGACTGGGGTGCCAGCCTGAGCGCTCCCACTATGTTCCATGGACTTTGTCACTCCGCTTCTAGTCTCTAAAGAACAGACTCCATGCTAATGCAAGGAAGAGCAATTATTTATTATAATTATTATTAGGGCTTTGATGCTTCTGATGGGTCCTGATGGGTGCAGCTACATAAGTTGTGTTGCTTAAAGTAATGTGCAGTTGTGCTCTCCTCTCAAGCTGCTGCTTAGCGGGAAAAAAAGTGAAAATAGTCGATTGACGCGTCGATTTGCAGCCGCGACGCGTCGATTCTACGCATCACACTAAGTCTGACCTCACCAGCCCATATTTGGGCATGAGCAACTTATGTCTCCATATATGGAGATATGATGACATCACACAGTCCTCAGCCGATGATGTGGCGTGATGTCATACAATACACAAACGAGCCCTACAGTATAAAGGGGCAATTCTTGCCAGGAAAGAAGCATTTCTTCGACTCAGACCTTATCGCCAGGGTTGGCTTATAGCAGCTGTCGGAAGATAATGCCGGTCTTATATAAGGGTCATTTGTGTACGGTGTGATGTCATACTGATGTCAGCAGTGTGATGTCATACTGATGCGGAGATATGAGCAGGGCAAAGGTGTGAAGTGTGACGTGTGACCGACGGACGGCCGGTGGAGGTTTTGATACCAGTAAGACTCCCTAATCGGGAGATAAGCGACCGTTGGTCGCTTATCTCCACAATCTGTCGGTAGATAATGCCGGTCTTATATAAAGGTCATTTTGTGTACGGTGTGAGTCATACTGATGTCAGCAGTGTGATGTCATACTGATGTCAGCAGCTATGTCTCTATATATGGAGTTATATGTTGTTCGTGTCCAAATATGGGGCTTGTGAGGTCAGACTTAGTGAGATTCGTCGGTTATCTCCATATATGGAGGGATGTAGGGTAAAAAACATGGTTGCTATGGTAAACAGTTGGTTGCTAAGGTAAAAAAAACATGGTTGCTATGGTAAACAGTTGGTTGCTAGGGTAAAAAAATGGTTGCTATGGTAAACAGTTGGCAGCTATGTCTATATATATGGAGATAACATGGTAAAAAACATGGTTGCTATGGTAAACAGTTGGTTGCTAAGGTAAAAAAAAACATGGTTGCTATGGTAAACAGTTGGTTGCTAGGGTAAAAAAATGGTTGCTATGGTAAACAGTTGGTTGCTAGGGTAAAAAAAACATGGTTGCTATGGTAAACAGTTGGTTGCTAGGGTAAACAGTTGGTTGCTAGGGTAAAACCATGGTTGCTAAGGTGGTTGCTAACGTACACTAACAGACCAGCAACAACAGACTGTTGCCACAGCAACGTACACAAAGGTTTGTGTACACATGTGGTGTGATGTCATACTGATGCGGAGATATGAGCAGGGCAAAGGTGTGACGTGTGACGTGTGACCGACTGATCGACGGACGGACGGCCGGTGGAGGTTTTGATACCAGTAAGACTCCCTAATCGGGAGACCAGTAAGACTCCCTAATCGGGAGATAAGCGACCGTTGGTCGCTTATCTCCTGTCACACTGCTGACATCAGTATGACATCACACCGTACACAAATGACCCTTATATAAGACCGGCATTATCTACCGACAGATTAGTAACAAGATGTCAAAATCATTGAAGGTTTACCCTACTAACCAACTGTTTACCATAGCAACCATGTTTTTTACCTTAGCAACCAACTGTTTACCCTAGCAACCAACTGTTTACCACAGCAACCATGTTTTTTTTACCCTAGCAACCAACTGTTTACCCTAGCAACCAATTGTTTACCATAGCAACCATGTTTTCTTACCCTAGCAACCAACTGTTTACCCTAGCAACCAACTGTTTACCATAGCAACCATGTTTTTTTACAGGGCCTGGGATTGATGACATCAGAAATCTCCATATATGGGCATGAAAGGGATTTTGTTTCTGGAAATATGTCTGTGGGGTGCCACATTTGGAATAAAACACTTACATCACACATCTGGATATCCATACAGCCCATCTAGTTTGCCTGTGTCCATTTATGCCCATATATCTGATGACATTGGGACAATGATCTCCATATATGGGCATAAAACTTATGTTAATTAGTAAAGCCTGGAGATCTCCATATATGGGCATGAGGGGTACCCTAAAAGGGCATCATCTGGGAATAGCAAATATAGTTATCCTAGAAAGTGAAAATCTTACATCAAAGGCCATAACTACCTACCACCATACTGCATTCCTCATTAAACTACCTACCAGTAAGATGCCTAAGGGAGAAAAGCAAAGGGCGAGGTTGCACCATTTCTTGGTCTTCTGGTCAGTGATGTATATCGGACCATTTAACCATATATGGAGACATCTGGTACCCATAGATATTCACAGATATGGGCTTAATATTGATGACATAAGGGATCTCCATATATGGGCGTAAAAGGGATTTGGTTCCCCTGGCATCACAGGGATCTCCATATATGGGCATAAAATGGATTTGGTTACCCTGGCAACACTGGGATCTCCATATCTCCATATATGGGCATAAAAGGGATTTGGTTCCCCTGGCATCACAGGGATCTCCATATATGGGCATAAAAGGGATTTGGTTCCCCTGACATTACAGTGATGTCAGTGGCTGGTTCTACAGAGGGGATCTCCATTTAT
The DNA here is from genome assembly GCF_963921795.1 of Nannobrachium achirus. NCBI lineage: Eukaryota > Metazoa > Chordata > Actinopteri > Myctophiformes > Myctophidae > Nannobrachium > Nannobrachium achirus. The sequence continues at coordinate 7,028,538 of NC_137826.1, read as the reverse complement.
GGGCATAAAAGGGAATGTATGTATGATGATGTCAGATATCATAGACGTCATAGGACTTTCACATAACGAATAACTGAGTAAGCATGTAAACCCGTAAAATCTATATTTGGGCATGGCTGATTTATGACCTCATCATGATGACACGAGCAAACACAGCTGAATTGTATAAATGATCAGTGCAGAAACCAACAGAAGTATTTGACCAAGACCTGTATTGTTTGGTCTCAATATATTGAATCCACTTTCACGATGTAAAGTCCAGTTCAACATTTCAAACACCAAAAATGGTAGTCTGACCTCACAAGCCCCATATTTGGACACGAACAACATATAACTCCATATATAGAGACATAGCTGCTGACATCAGTATGACATACCTTTGCCCTGCTCATATCTCCGCATCAGTATGACATCACACTGCTGACATCAGTATGACATCACACCGTACACAAATTACCCTTATATAAGACCGGCATTATCTACCGACAGATTAGTAACAATATTATGTCAAAATCGTCTAGGAAGGATGGTGTGAGTCATGCTGGCAGTGATGACCTGCCTCGGACCCTGCTTGCATCTAATCTGTCGGTAGATAATGCCGGTCTTATATAAGGGTCATTTGTGTACGGTGTGATGTCATACTGATGTCAGCAACGTACACAAAGGTTTGTGTACACATGTGGTGTGATGTCATACTGATGCGGAGATATGAGCAGGGCAAAGGTGTGACGTGTGACGTGTGACCGACCGACCGACCGACCGACCGACCGACCGACGGACGGCCGGTGGAGGTTTTGATACTAAACTGCGACCTACGGCCGCAATAAGCGACCGTTGGTCGCTTATCTCCACAATCTGTCGGTAGATAATGCCGGTCTTATATAAGGGTCATTTGTGTACGGTGTGATGTCATACTGATGTCAGCAGTGTGATGTCATACTGATGTCAGCAGCTATGTCTCTATATATGGAGTTATATGTTGTTCGTGTCCAAATATGGGGCTTGTGAGGTCAGACTTAGTGAGATTCGTCGGTTATCTCCATATATGGAGATAACATGGTAAAAAACATGGTTGCTATGGTAAACAGTTGGTTGCTAAGGTAAAAAAAACATGGTTGCTATGGTAAACAGTTGGTTGCTAGGGTAAAAAAATGGTTGCTATGGTAAACAGTTGGTTGCTAGGGTAAAAAAACATGGTTGCTATGGTAAACAGTTGGTTGCTAGGGTAAACAGTGGGTTGCTAGGGTAAAACCATGGTTGCTAAGGTGGTTGCTAACGTACACTAACAGACCAGCAACAACAGACTGTTGCCACAGCAACGTACACAAAGGTTTGTGTACACATGTGGTGTGGTGTCATACTGATGCGGAGATATGAGCAGGGCAAAGGTGTGACGTGTGACGTGTGACGTGTGACCGACCGACCGGCGGACGGCCGGTGGAGGTTTTGATACTAAACTGCGACCTACGGTCGCAATAATGATATAACAATATGTAATGCAATTTATCATTGCATACTGGAATGTTCTTTGAATACATTCAGTTATTGCTCCAACTGATCTGATACTCAGAGTTTAAATAACGGTTATGAAGGTATGTTTTAAAGGTGCATCAGTGATGATTGCGACCGTAAGGTCGCAGTTTAGTATCAAAACCTCCACCGGCCGTCCGTCGGTCACACGTCACACCTTTGCCCTGCTCATATCTCCGCATCAGTATGACATCACACTGCTGACATCAGTAACAACCAACCACAGCAACCAACTGTTTACCATAGCAACCATTTTTTTACCCTAGCAACCAACTGTTTACCATAGCAACCATGTTTTTTTTTACCTTAGCAACCAACTGTTTACCATAGCAACCATGTTTTTTACCCTCCATCCCTCCATATATGGAGATAACCGACGAATCTCACTAAGTCTGACCTCACAAGCCCCATATTTGGACACGAACAACATATAACTCCATATATAGAGACATAGCTGCTGACATCAGTATGACATCACACTGCTGACATCAGTATGACATCACACCGTACACAAATGACCCTTATATAAGACCGGCATTATCTACCGACAGATTGTGGATTTAGGGAGTCTTACTGGTATAGTAATATAAAATGTGTTATATATGATTGGTATTCAAGTGGTGGCACATGGGCCAAATCCAGCCTCAGTAGAGCTTTCTTGAGGCCCCTGGAACACATTCTAAATTCCAATTGAAAAATAAATGTACAAAATTAATATCAGGTGTTTGCTTGTACAGGATGACCATTTGAATGTTTTTGTCATAATTGTGTTACTATAACTTATCATGTGACACACACACACACACACACACACACACACACACACACACACACACACACACACACACACACACACACACACACACACACACACACAATCTAGGTTTTTGTGAGGACATTACATAGACTTCCATTCATTTTTATGCAAGTCCTGTGGCCTTACCCTAACCTCTATCCCTAAACAACCCATTCTCACCCCCTCTGCTTCACCCGTCCGACGCGTTCCCAACTCGCTTTCTGCTTCACCCGTGCGATGCCATGCACAGTCTCACACATAAAACCCACAGGACATAAACTACAAGATGACCTGTAGGATTTTATGAACTAGGGGAACCAACCCAATTTAAAATTGCAACATTCTTTCTTTTTAAAAACAAGATGGCGAAAGCACTTTTCTCTATACTGCATCTTAGGCCTTGACTTGGCCTAGGACAATATATTGAAGTCTTCACTCCCTAACCTAACCCTTATTAGGACCTACTATTGGTCCTCTCATTGTCTATTTTTTTCCAATTCTACTATACTTGTGAGGACATCTGGTCCTCAGTAGGTCACAAATGTAAAAGCACAGACACACACACACACACACACACACACACACACACACACACACACACACACACACACACACACACACACACACACACACACACACACACACACCCCTACCTTAAACAATTTACAATACATTTTGACCAGACACAATTATTAAAATGAGTATTTCACACGTTTGGGGAAAATACTGTACATACTTTTACTGATTTGCCTTAACCTTGTATATGTATGTTGTCTGCATTAAAATGTCCATGTGGATTGTATTGCTGCGACCGTAGGTCGCTATTTAGTATGAAAACTTGTAGCTCATGTCCATCTGTCTGTCACACCTCATGTCCATCTGTCTGTATATGGAGCATGCTCCATATACTGTATGGCCAAGACACAATTTCTTGACATTGTATTTCATAGTTTTCATGTATTCAGTATAATGTATGTTGTTTATTGCGACCGTAGGTCGCATTTACTACCAAAACCTCCACCGGCTGTCTGTCAGTCTGTCCGCCATGTCACACTTTTCCCCAACTCATATCTCCGCCACCGTTGCCCCAAGACATGCCAAACTTTGCACACACACTCCTTGCCTGCCAATCCACAACCTCCACCTCTCACGTCATACGGGCAGCCATAGTTACACCTGGAATGTTGAATCTCCATATCTATCAGATAAACCACCAAACTCACTCACTCACTCACTCACACACTCACACACTCACGCTCTAACGCTCTAACGCTCACGCTTATCTACGTTTATCTATTCACTCGCTTCAGCAACTGATCCCAAAGTTCACATGGTATTGGCCATTAGCATTATACCAACGGTGACGGAGCCCGAATTTCATTTCTCCCAAATTAAAGCTGTTTATTAGCGTTTTCTTTGCCTGTTGTCATGGTTACGGTCCGTTCCTCCAGGCCATGGGATCTGTAGCCCCACACACACACCCCTCTCTCACAGTTAGGAATGTGCATTCTCTCTCTCTCTCTCTCTCTCTCTCTCTCTCTCTCTCTCTCTCTGTCTCTCGCTTTTACCAGGTGCGTTTGATGTGTGTCTCATCTTCCAACGGGTATGAAAAAACTATGTGGAGCAAGCGCATTCATACTTCTATTCACCTAAATTTGCTGTTAAATTATTTGCATCATAAATATACACTCCTCCATGAGCTGCTCCTTACATTATGATGCTCCCACATATTCTCACGCACGCACCACAGTAACTTTCCCCACAACCCACACTCTGCACATATTTTGGAGCACATATCTTCGAACGGGTAAGGTCTAGTATGGAGATAACCTACGCATCACACAAAGTCTGACCTCACAAGCCCATACTTGGGCATGGACGACTTATATCTCCATATACGGAGATGGCCATATATGGAGATACGATGACATCACAGAGTCCACAGCTGATGATGTGGCGTGATGTCATACAATACACAAACGCCCGTATGACGTGAGAGGTGGAGGTTGTGGATTGGCAAAACCTCGACCAGCTGTCTGTCAGTCTGTCAGTCTGTCACACGTCACAACCGTTGCCCCGATCCATGCCAAATTTTGCACACACACTCCTTGCCTGCCAAACCACAACCTCACATGTGGTTTGGCAGGCAACCTCACATGACCCTCTTCTAACGCCACCATGAGGCCGATTCTTGCAAAACACATTTTTGGACACTGCTCCTACAAATTTTTACCTAAAATCACGCAAATCAGTACACACTTGGTCTACACTCATGTCTTCAACATAGATCTGTCCCATATAGCGCCACCATCAGGACGATTTTTTTCAAACACATTTTTGGACACTTCTTCTACAGATTTTGCCCTAAAATAACGCAAATCGGTACACAGTATGTCTACACTCATCTCATCAACATGGATCTGTCCCATATAGCGCCACCATCAGGCCGATTTTTTCAAACACATTTTTGGACACTGCTCCTACAGATTTTGCCCTAAAATCATGCAAATCGGTACACAGTATGTCTACACTCATGTCATCAACATGGATCTCTCCCATATAGCGCCATCATCAGGCCGATTTTTTTCAAACACTTTTTCGGACACTGCTCCTACACATTTTGCCCTAAAATCACGCTGCGACCTGGCGGTCGCTTATCTCCCGATTAGGGAGTCTTACTGGTTCTAATGGCTGAACTTATGATAGCAGGTGTGTCTACTGTCTGGTAATGAACCTGATGGAAGCTGAAGAAGAAACACATCCACTCTATGAGACTACCGTTTTTCTTTTGAATTAAAGTGATACCTGCTTTAAATAAATAAATAAAAACTAGTGCATCTGGATCTTACCAAGTTGGTGTTCATCATCATCATCATCATCTTCATCTTCATCATCATCTTCTTCATCTTCATCATCACCACCATCCTGTTGAACACATTCCTGAGAGTCACCTTTGTGTCTCTTCTTCGTTAAACCTTTTAAAAGTATCTTTTAGAAGCTTCCAGGATGTTCCAGCAGTTGTTTGTTCCAAAGAAGAAATATAGTCGTGGAAGTACCGCAAGACGCCAAGTCTCGCGCTACTTCCACGTCTCGTCGTCTCATCCACTTTGATTTTAGAGGAGTGGGAGAGATTTCAACTGAGTTCAGAGTTCAGCGTTTTAACAACAATGCTTGTATTTGTTGCTAACAGTGTCTGCGACTGATGTGTAGCGAGAAAATGGACTTTGCCAGAAAAAAATGGACTGCCGAAACATCCTGGAAGCTTCTAAAGGATACTTTTAAAAGGTAGGAACATCTTTTTCCCCCAACATTCTCCTTTAAGCTGTCTTGTGTATGCTGAGTGAATTTGAGGTTGATCCGATTAAAATGGCAGATTAAAATAATAATCTTTGCAATTACAATAGGGCTCAGCACTACTGTGCAGTTCCATGTGACCCACACATGGTTTCCAAACCGACTGTTGGGGAAACCGTGGGTTAAATAACCGTTTTTGTTCTTGGTTAAAGATCTTCATAATGTTTCATATTAAAGTTATAATTAAAGGAGCATGAAACCCCGCCTCTTAATTTGTTTTATGGGATTTCAAAATATGAAAAGAAATCTGAAATGTAGGCGTGGTTATCTGCTGCTGTGGGGGGAGGGGGCGGAGTAATGCGCATATCATTGTGTTCTATCTAGAGATGGGATTTATGGTTCTTTGAAGTGAGACGGATCTCTGGGATCCGTTCCTTTCAAAGAGCCGTTCAAAAGACTGTCTCATTCTGGTTACCATAGTTACTCTGTAGATTTTGATTATAATTGTCTCCACCAGCCGAAGGCTGAGGGAGAGTATGTTTTCCCCTCCGTCCGTCCGTGTGTCCGTGCGTCCATGTGTCCGTGTGTCCGTCCGTGTGTCCTCGCAGTTTGTGTGCAGCTAATCTCAGTCGCCGTTGGCCCGGTCGCTGCCAAAGTGAGCACACACATTCCCTGGATCCCAATCTAGAACCTCTGCCCTAAATTTTTCAAATGGGCTTTTTCTAGCGCCACCTAGTGGCCGATGTTCGCAAGACACATTTCTGTGCACTACTCTTACAGATCTTGTCCAAAAATCCTACAAATCGGTAGGCAGTATCTCGACAGTCATGTGATCGACACGGATCTGTCCGATTTTTCATATTCCATCCTGATTGGCTAAGATTGGCTTCCAAAGTTTGTAGGATTGAGCCGTTTGGAACAAAATGCCTCAAATCCCAAACGCAAAGTGCAATTATCATGAAATCGTGCACACACGTTCCCACTAGGTCGAAGAAGAAATGCCACTTAAAATTTTTGAAAGCAGCCTCATGGTGGCGCTATAACAGGCCGATTTGAGGTTTTACCTATAACTCCATCGATCAGTTTCAAACTTTGTAAGCACATTCCCTAGAGGCCAAGGAAAAACCCTTTCCCTGCATTTTTCACATCAGCCTTTTATAGCGCCACCAGGAGGCCGACTTAAGTAAAACACAATTTGTCCTATTATTCCTTGAGATTTTATCCAAAAATCATGCAAATCGGTACACAGTATCTCTATAGTCATGTGATCAAGTACGATCCGTCTGATATTTCATATTCCATCCTGATTGGCTAATATTGGCTTCCAAAGTTTGCAGGATTGCTCAGTTTTTGAACAAAATGCCTCAAATCATCAACGCAGCTTGCGATTACCGTGAAATTTGCCACATATATTCCCACTAGGTCAAGGAACAAATGCTACCTTTTTCAAATTGGCCTGTTATAGCGCCACCAGCAGGTAGACTTTAGCAAAACACATTTTTGGAACACAATGCTTCAAATCATGCATGCAGCGTCCGATTGCCATGAAAGATCTAAGGTGAAGAACATATGCCACCCTTTTTACATTGGCCTATTATACAGTAGCACCACCAGGATGCACAGCCTGGTGGAGACCTGTGCTCGGAAGAGCACTGCTTCTTGTTACAAATTCACTTCAACCCTATACATTTCAGCCATATAGGCTACATTTCCGCTATTTGAAAATAGCCGATCTACAAGCTCACAATGTGTCGCGTTGCGACGCATTGTGAGCTTGTAGATCTGCTACTTTCAAATTATTTTTCTACATTTTCTACATTGGAAAATCTGTGAAATGAGGACATTCTGCATAATGACTATTTTCTAATATTGGTATTTTAAGTGCATTTTGATACAGATACTTTTGTACTTTTACTCAAGTACATTTTAATTCCAAACTTCTACTTGTGGCAGAGTATTTCCACGTTGCAGTATTGATACTTTTACATAAGTAAAGAAACTAAGAGAGTACTTGTCCCATAAACACTGTCTGTTCATTAGAAAGGAACGGCTCCCTACTGCGAACCGGATCCCATATCGTTCATTTCAAAGAGCCGTTCAAAAGACTCGATTCGTTCGCGAACGTCCCATCTCTAGTTCTATCAAAGAGAAGCTATCGGGCGTCCGCACTTGTTGCATTTGCATTTCGGAAACAAATTTAAAACCAGCCATTGGAGGTGTAAAAAGTATAAAGATTCGGCAACTCCATGTTCTATAACCAGTTTAAATGTGCTGTCTGAGCTTTTATCCATGGTTTTTTAACGTTTTCCAGCCGTGTGGGGACAGACGGAGGCTGATGCAACATTTGGACGCTACGCTGTCGGCTATTGTGTGTGTGTGTGTGTGTGTGTGTGTGTGTGTGTGTGTGTGTGTGTGTGTGCGTGCGTGCGTGTGTGTGACACGTGTTTTGTGTGTGGTGACAGTGCGCGCATTGATTGATTGATTGAAGACTTTATTAGAAGTTTGCATAGGAAAAGGTACAGTTTCATGACGGTACAGTTCACTGGTACAAGGTCTACTAAAAGGAGATCCATGAAAAGACTAAGCTTATTTCCACTGGAAACCATTGAAGTATCTCATATAACATTGAATGACAGACAAATAGAACACAGTACTATGCAGTACAATAAAATTCAACCTAAGTAATTTCAGGCACATAAGACCATATCTCACAACAGATGCAGCTAAACTCTTCATGCACGCAATGATTTTTTCACACATATCATACTGCTTCACAACCTGGTCCCAGACCAACATCACAACCATGAAACCTATAGAGTCACTCTACAACCAGGCGTTAAAAACACTCGATCAAAAAAAATGGTTACCACCATTGCCATATAGTACAATTTATTTAACTTTGAAAGTTTTAGACATTTTATGGATTCCTGTCTTGTGTTCAAGGTTCTCAATGGGCTTGCACCTCCACCACTGAAACGGTTCATAAAACCTTGTGAAAGTTGTGGCAGAACAACAAGGGCTACTACCAGGGGGGACTGTGAGGTACCATCCAGGCAGAGCGTGTTTGGTAACACAGTTCTCTCTGTTAGAGCCTCCAATCTATGGAACAGTCTCCCGACTGAAGTAAGACAGTCCTCCAACTATCTGACCTTCAAGTTCAACCTCAAGAGGTGGCTTAAATCAAATCAAATTTGTAATCATGAGTAATTATCTGCTCCATCTGTTACTGGAGTTGCTCATAATTGGCTAGTATTAATCCCTTTAACAATTTACTATTTTACTATTACTATTTACTATTACTATTTACTATTACTATTTACTATTACTATTTACTAAAATTTTACTGTTGTCGGCTCTGGCCGTAAGAGGTGTCTTAGAGCAAGTCAAACTTACAATCATGGGTAACTATCGGCTCCATCTGTCACTGGAGTCACTCAACTTGCTATAAGTATGTCCCCTTAATGTTGTACTGCAGGGGTCTTCAACAGGGGGTCCGGGACCCCTAGGGGGTCCTCAGAGTTACTACAGGGGGTCCTCCAAATCTTTGTGTGATAGAAACCCTTTTCTCCTTTTTTATATTAACCACTTGAACCCTAGTGTCCATATTCTGGGAACTTTAGCCAAGATTTTCAGCAAAGAGGTTTGGTGTAGAGGGGAAAAAAGATCACTCTAAGTACAGAGTGAAAGGTCAAGTTTATTAAGTATTGACAGTTCAAGTGGTTAATTATCTAAAAATACAAATTGTCTTAAATCCAAAATGCACCGATGATAAATTATAATCTATGAACAGGTTGTGGGGGTCCCTGCTTAATCTCTCTCTCAACTAAGGGGTCCTTGGCCTGAAAACGTTGAAGACCCCTGTTGTACTGTACTGTTTTGTTATGTTTTGTTTTGTACTGTATTGTATGTATTGTATGTTTTGTAAGGATAGCCTTACCATCACTTTTGTACAGCCTGCCTCATCTGGCTCATTTACATTGACGTTGAAAAACACAATGTTGATCAATGTGCTTTGTCCCTGACAAATAAATAAATACATAAATAAAGTAGATATGTAAAGAAAAACAAAAAAGAAAACAGTAAGTCTAAACAAGCAGTATATACAAAGAAGGGGCAGGGGAGGGGAGGGTTGGGCTAGGTTAGTTTTTTTACCAGTTGCGAACGGCTGCTGCCTGTAAGTGGTTTTTCAGGGCAATTTTAAAGGATGCTAGTGATCCACACTCCTTTATGACCTTCGGTAAGGCTTTCCACATTTTGGTGGTATAGCAGAAAAAAGAGTTTGACCCTTTGTTGGTTTTGACTCTGGGTTGAAAGTGATCTGTGGCGCTGCCTCTGGTGTTGTAATTATGGACATCCTTAATGTTTATAAAGTATTTTGACAGGTACTTGGGTATCATAGAGGTGTAGTGTATCTTGTACACCAGGCCCATTGCAAGTTGCTGTACTCTGTCATCTACTCTGAGCCACCCCACTCTTAACTGGTGAGTAGCGGTGAGGTGAGTCTGATAGGGAAGGTGAAGTAGGACCCTAATTAGTTTATTTTGGGCTGTTTGGAGTTTAGTTTTCAGGGCTTGTGGGGCGTCACGATACCATACGTGGACTCCGTAGTCAAAGAGGGGCTGGATTATTGCCCCTCAGTGTGTTGAAATTGACCATTGGGGCGATCCTCTGTAGGAAACGAGTTCGTTGGTTGATTTTATTTATTACTTTAGAAGTCATCTTTTCACTGGAAAGATTAGCTTCAAGGATACATCCTAAGTAAGAGATTTCGTTTTTTCGTGTTATGACCTTGTCACCCACTTTGATTGTGAAGTTATCGACTTTTTTGAGGTTATGATTTGATCCAAAGAGGATGGACTCAGTTTTTCCCAGGTGAATTGATAATTTGTTGTCATTAAGCCATGTGCAGATCTTACTTAGTTCAACCTGCAAGTGGTCCTTGCCCGAGACTAGGAGAGCCGAGTCATCCGCGAACAGGAACAGGTTGCAGTCACAAGCAGATGCCATGTCGTTCACGTATATTAGGAACAACAGAGGTCCCAGTATGCTACCTTGAGGAACACCACAGCTTACTGGGAGGGGGGGGACAGGGTACCGTTAATCTCCACCACCTGTTCCCTCCCCACCAGGTAAGATTGCATCCAACTCACTGCTGCGCTGTCAAGACCGATGGCTATTAGTTTCTCAATCAGAATAGAATGATTTACGGTGTCAAATGCCTTCTGGAGGTCCATCATGACCATGCCGCTATATTTGCCATCATCCGCTTCGCGTTTGATTTGGTCAGTCAAATAGAGAAGGCATGTGTCAGTGGAATGAGATTTTCTGAATCCAGATTGGAACTCGTAAATCAGATTATTCTCATCGAGATATCTTGCTATCTGTTCGTAGACTATTTTCTCCATGACTTTGGATATGGAGCTAAGAATGGAAACGGGACGGTAGTTTCCAGGGTCTAGTTTGCTACCTTTTTTATCCAGGGGGGTTACTTTTGCTAGTTTGAAGTCCTGTGGGACATGACCCTGTTCGATGGAAAGGTTAATTATGTGGGTAATGATCGGTGCAATGGTGGCGGCTGAATCTCTGAGAAATCTAGCTGGAATTTTATCAAGGCCAGTGGCCTTGTGTTGAGGTAGGGCGCTCAGTTTTTTAAACACTTCATCAGTTGTCACTGTGGCAAGTTTAAAGCTGTCTTTTCTGACGCCCAGTTTATTGTAGAATTTCTTAACAAATTTTACACCATACCGCCCAGATGGGGCGACCAGTCTTTCGACCAATGAACGGGCCATGGTGGTAAAGGTTTTGTTAAGATGGGTAGCCACTTCGCATTTGTCAGAAATGAGAGCGGCGTCCGTTTTTGATGTTTATGCTGTGGCATATGGTTTTAGGTTTTAAGCCTAATTGGTTGTTAAGCAACTTCCATAGGTCTCGTGGTTTGTTTTTGTATTCGTCGATTTTGTCGTCGATGTAGTTTTTTTTGACGGATCTAACTAGGGCGTTCGTCTGGTTTCTAAGTTTCTTACACTGAGCAGTAAGATGCTTGATTTGGATATTGAGGTCAGGGTTGAATTTTTTTCTAAGCTCACACACTAAACGCCATGTCCACACACTAAACGCCATGTCCACATCATGCACGAAAAATAGCCGCGCTATATTTCTTTTCTCCTCTATAACTAGAAGTACACAGAAATAGCTACAGAGACAGCAGAAAGCTCTGAATCCCCAAGCCTATGGGCAAATTGAACCATATCACTGCTCCCTATCACAAGTGACTCATTTATATAATATATATTTATAGAAAAAGTGATTTTGTGTTTCATGGCCCTTTAAATAACAGACCTTCTGTTCAGATGCAGATGTGTTGTCATTGGTGAGTGGGCCTACTTCCTCTTGGTGGGGGTCTTCCTGGTTGAGCCCCTCCTCCCTGGTGTTTCCACCATCTGGTTGAGGAGGAGGCGGTAGGTTCTCCTCCCTGGTGTCTCCATCATGTTGAAGTGGGGTCGTCTCCATCTCTCTCCTCTCAGAGTCGCTCCCCTCTTCCTGGTCGCTCTTCTGCTCTTTTTCTGCTCTCTGAACCAATAGTTATAGCCAAAAAAGGAACAATCAAGTATGGACCAATCAGAAGAAGTTTGACGCTTTGCTATGGACACACCATTTTAAGAAAACTCAGGCTTTTGATAACTTTTCATCATTAAAAGGTGTCTTGTGTATTCTGTTCGAGTTTGAGGTTGATCTGATTATCCCTCTAGGAGGAGTTTGTTAAAGTATGCCCTGTGAAAATGGCAGAAAATGCAATTGCGTAATTGAGCCATTAGGCCACAACCCTTTTTGCCCATTTTTAAATACGTAATTTTCAACCACTTGTGATGTGATGTGTGCAAAGTTGTACAGCTTTTGGAGTATGTTTTACGCCAAAGGAACGCAATTCATTATCAGGAATAATAATAATAATAATAACTAGAAAATATTGTTCCTTCGAAACAATTGTGGGCTCGCTTCAAGCCAGAAAACAATGGCTATAAAAGTACAAAATGTCAAGAACGCAGGCAGTGCTCTCTTTGACGTTACTGACGTCAAAGATTGGTCCATTTTGTTCCAAAAATGTGTTGTGCAAAAGTTGACCCGCTGGTGGCGCTATAACAGGCCAATGTAAGAAGGGTGGTATCTGTTCCTTGACCTATTGGGAATGTGCTTGCAAGATTTCACGCACATTGCAGGCTGTGTTCATGATTTGAGGTGTTTTTGGCTTTGGCCACTTTATCGCTGCTTGCAGCTATATTTATTATTATTATTATTTTTTTTGTGTGTGTGCACTTCATAGGCATATTAGATAAAGGTCCTTCGATTGTGTGTAGAATGTTTCAAGCAAATTGCTAAAAGAATCCTAACGGGTTTAAGCGTTTCACAAACTGCTCAAAATGATATACCGCCCCCCTTTGGTCAATTGGTTTTAGTGATATTTGGACTAACACTCTACATCTTTGCCAAATGCCATGAACATGTTACTTTGCATGTATGATTTAGAGGCAGAAGAATAATTTGCATAAAACTGCAATATTCATTGAATTATTAAAAAAGCATGTTTCAATTTAAAAAAAAAATCCGATCTGACAGATCTTTAGATATTGATCCAAAGTTCATGTAAAAAAAGTTTTGTGGACGTGACGCGAAAATTCCAGAATAAAAGCGGGTTTAAGCGTTTTACAAACTGCTCAAAATGGCGGAAAATCTAACGGCGGAGCTTACTCAACAAAGACACAGATGTCTTCCGCTTGAGTCAAAGCACGCGTGTAAGCAAGTTGCATGTCTTCAAACGAAACGAGGCATGACTTATGCCCGTTTAAAGTTTGAATTTTCAAACGCTTCGTATAGCGCCCCCCTTTGGCTGATTGGAATAAAATTGGTTTCAGTGATACTTTGACTAACCCTCTACATCTTTGCCAAATGCCATGAACGTGTAACTTTGCATGTATGATTTAGAGGCCGAAGAATAATTTGCATAAAACCGCAATATTGACTGAATTATTAAAAAATATATTTCACTTTAAAAGAAATCCGACGAGACTAGTTTGACCGTATTGGTCCAAAGTTCATGTGAAAAAGTTTCGTGCGCGTAACGCCAAAATCCCAGGAGGAGATAGATTTTTACAGTTTTTCATATAATTCAAAATTCTGGGGGATCTAAAGGTCAGAGGTCAAAAGTCAGAGCGTAAAATTTGTTCGGCATGAGGAGACGCATACGTGTATACAGGTTTCATGACTGTACGTATAACAGAGCATGAGCTCTATCTGTTCAAAGTTCGCACTTTCGAAGTCCTCATACAGCGCCACCATTTGGCCGATTGCTGTAAAAAATAATAGCACACTTCGCCACTGTAAGCTGAACACATTGATGTTTTTATTTTCATTTTCTCACTAAGTATGTAGGAGTAGAAAGGAACCGAAGTTCCCGTCTACTGATTGCCTGATAGATAAATAAATAATGACAATATCTAAAGTGTGCTCGCCTTACAGGCGAGCCCACAATAATAATAAGTGTAATAATAATAATAATAATGATGACATCAGGGATCTCCATTAGGTCTGTGGATCTCCATCACTGGCAATTCGATACGAATCTCGATACACTGCCAGCGATAAGATATATTTGCGATACATTGAAATCCTGCCGATACGATGCACTACGATTCACCCCTGTTCCCGATATGATTCCCGATTCAATGCGATTTGTCTGCGATTCAATCCTGCACAATGCAAAACGATACGATGCGATACAATGCGATTCGGATACTACATAAATACTACATGAACAAACCGATACAACTGTGGAGTTTACCAATCCAGACACGCAGCGAACGATACACCACGATTTCAGCCGCCAACTGTTCGATCGATACACACTGAATGAACCGATTCACTTGTATCGCACATGTTTGTACCACGATTACGATACGTATCGATTAATCTCTGCATCCTTAATCTCCATATGGGCAGAATGTGATGTCACAACAATGTTGTCACAACAGGTCAGCAGCTATATATATTGAGGCGTTTTCATAGTTAACTACATGTGTTCCAATGCAGTGATGTTAATAACCCTGCGTCAGGCACGCATATTTTTTTATCTAACAAGTATGCTCTGGAATTTCTTCTGAAATTAATTTATAGTTCCCCATGCAGATTTGCAGCCCCAAGTATTGTTAAAAATGGGTTTGCTAATCTATTTGCTTTGCTGAGAAAATGTATTATTTTGTGTGTGTGTGTGTGTGCGTGCGTGCGTGCGTGCGTGTGTGCGCGTGCATGCTTGGCTAGCAACAGTGGTGGTTTTACTTGAAATAAATAAATTGAAATTTGACTAAAAGTAGGCTACTCATCCATAAAATCCAGTTTCACATGTTTCCGAACGTATTATTTGAAAATAGCCATGGCTGATGTGGTTAATGTATACTTTCCAAAGTAACTAAAGCTTCAAATAATTGTAGTGGAGTAAAAGTACAATATTTGCCTCTGAGAGTAGAAGGACTGAACATTGGAAATACTCTAGTAAAGTAAAATTACCTGAAAAATGTGCTTAAGTACAGCACTTGAGTAAGTGTGCTTAGTTACTTTACACCACTGCCCCTACACTGGACACTGGTACACACTCAGTAACCACTCCAGTTAATTTAAAGCTTTAATTTTAAGCTGTTAATACTGTTAATTTAAGTCTTTTACTGTGTGTGAGACCTAAACTCATTCTCACAATAGATAGGCTAGTCCTCATTACTTCACATTTTAAATAGGGTAGCCTACTTAATACCTTTTTTAATAGGCACACCACAAGAAAGAAAATAAAAAAGACCATTACTGCGTAATCAACGCACTACATTATAAAAAACATTAGCCAAATTGTAAAAATATAAGAAAGAGACAAACATTTTATAAGTAGCCAATCTACGAGCTCACAGCGCTCAAAAATATTTTATTGGGACCCATACATTTGTTTTCTGGGACCCACTTGAATGACCATCCGTGGGTTCCGGGACCCATTATATTGAAAACCTAGTAACATCACTGCAATGGATCCAATATAGCTATTATTTTCACACAAGCTCATATTAATATTTTTCATTGGTTGAATATTTATAAAATGCACAGACACACTTAACCACTTTCACACACAAACACAAAAGCAAAACTAGCAGAACTTCAAACTCACAACACGTTGCAACGCTGTGCGTTGTGAGCTTTATTAGTATGGTGAAGTAGGACATTCATTTACGGGAGGGGTGGGTGGTGGGGGAGAAACACAAGAATTTACATAATTATGGAATTATGAGGTTTCTGCTAACAGCAATGATTATATTCTGACCTGGACTGGGTAGTGGATGGACCTCAGAAAGTGTTCCTTATGAAGCCCCTTGGACTGGCAGGCAGAGCACAGGTCATAGTCAGGACACACTGTACACTGATACCTGGTCCCCACGATAGGATCCATCTGACAGCCATCACACCACGAACCAGGGTGCTGGATGTTAGGATCTGGCAAACAAAACAAGAGAAATGTATTAGTACTAGAAGTTCGGGTGGCTTCGCCTCCATCATTCGAGTGTTTGCACATGCCCCTTGCTCACACACACGCTCTCATGCACACTCTCATGCACGGCTGCTCCAAGCCATCACGTGTGTGTGTGTGTGTGTGTGTGTGTGTGTGTGTGTGTGTGTGTGTGTGTGTGTGTGTGTGTGTGTGTGTGTGTGTATGTGTGTGCACGTGTGTGCCTAGCTAAGAGACATTTGTCCCCCTCTAGTGGCAATGAACTGCAGGAGCTACAAGACTGCTAGACGATGAATTGAGTATAAAACTAGAAAAAGTCATATGTCCCGGGCTCCATATTTATTAGATTTAATCATAGTAAAATAACAAAGCAGTACAGTTGATTGTATGCAGTAGAACTTCTGAACTTACCTTGATCACCCAGCTTGGACCCTTGGATAGAAGAGAAAGATTACAGTTTACAGTTTAGGCATTTAGCAGACGCTTTTAATCCAAAGCGATTTATAATAAGCAGGTAAATACATATCACTATAATAAGCAAGATAATATGTCAGTACTTTAACAACAATATAACAAATGCATATGAATATCAATCTAGAAAAAATATCAATCTAGAAAAAACTACAGAGTGAGTCTGTAGTTCTAATGGAAGCTACAGAGTGAGTCTGTAGTTCTAATGGAGGCTAGGGAGTGAGTCTGTGGTTCTAATGGAAGCTAGGGAGTGAGTCTGTAGTTCTAATGGAGGCTAGGGAGTGAGTCTGTGGTTCTAATGGAAGCTAGGGAGTGAGTCTGTAGTTCTAATGGAGGCTAGGGAGTGAGTCTGTGGTTCTAATGGAAGCTAGGGAGTGAGTATGTGGTTCTAATGGAAGCTAGGGAGTGAGTCTGTGGTTCTTAGTGCGACAGGGAGTTTATTCCATAGTTTGGGGGCCAGGAGGGCAAATTGTCTAGGACGAGTGGATTACAGATATAATACACATCATGTAAAACTCTTACAAACACTATAGAATTACTATGATCAATATATTGGCAATGTCTTTGACATTTAATTATAAATACATAGATGGATGATATATCAAGACCCCTGTGAAGTTGGCACCTCATATGATGAAAACATGAATAGGCCTATAAATGGTGTCATGCTTTAGTGCTGGATTAGTGCTGAATTGTGCCCTACATTGTATAATTGTGGGCTCGCTGAAAGGTGAGACCAGTATATTATACCAAATCTTTATAGGTCAAGTTTATTCTCTGCATAAAAATTACCGACAGTACAAAGGCAAGGCCTTTAGCAAATGAGGAGCAGCGTTCTTGGTGACATCATCACCAACAAGTGTGACCTTTTATAAATAACAACATCCATCCATCCATTTACAGGGAATCGTGTGCTATTATTTTGCTAAGAGAAAGGTTCTATAGTTTAATTGATATTAATTTATTAGTGAATTAATTTCCCCATTGACTTATAATGGGAGCAGAGTTCAAGTATTTTTCTCTCAAAGGTCTTAAGGGCTACAGTTTTGTAATTTGGAGAGGGGATTCATAGTGCTTCTAAGGATTAATTGAAAAATAATTACATCAATCGGCCAGATGGTGGCGCTATAACAGCCCACTTTACGTTTCGGCCTATAACTCTCTAACCGTAGGTCGGAAAATTCATTCACCACTCCCTGGTTATTTTATCCACCCATGGCCACGATGCCATTTGGTCCCAACAAAAAGTATTTATTTTTACCGTAGTTCCACTTAACTGGGTAAATGCAAGGTACATATTCTAGTTACTGGGTAAACACTTAGTAATTACTAGGAAATGTCATGGAATTGACCCATGCTTTCTTTTACAGTACAGTTCAACTGTAACTACTGGGTAATTACCTGGGAAAAACCCAGTAACCAGATTTCTAGTTACTGGGTTAATACTGAGTAATTACCAGGTAAGGTCATCCAATTGACCCACGCTTTACTTTACAGTACAGTTCAACTGTAACTACTGACTAACTAATTACATACTTATAATTACCTGGTAATTACCTTGTAGTATCCAGGAAAATACCTGGTAACTACCAGATAATACACCTAGTAATTAATAAGTGTATTACCAGGTACTTAACATGTATTTACCAGGCAAATACTTAATATTACCTGGTAATTACCTGGTAGTTTTCAGGAACATAGCAGGTGTTTAGTTTTACCAGGTAAATTACTTGGTAAAATACCTGGTAGTTACCATGTAATTACCTGGTAAATAAATACTGGGTATTACTAATAGTTACCTGGTAATTGCCTAGTAGTTAACTGGTAATTACCGTACTGTAAAGTAAAGCGTTACCAATTATTCTTCTGCCTCTAAATCATACATGCAAAGTTACACGTTCATGGCATTTGGCAAAGATGTAGAGGGTTAGTCAAAGTATCACTGAATGTCATGACTCGTTTCGTTTGAAGACATGCAACTTGCTTACATGCGTGCTTTGACTCAAGCGGAAGACATCTGTGTCTTTGTTAAAGTTATACTATGTAACTTTTTTTATAAAACATATCTTAAAATTGTCCTAACTATTAAATCGCTAAAGTTTTAGAACCCCCACTCTGTTAATTTCAGCTCCCAAAGCCTTTTCTTTATATGTGTTCTACTGAGCCCTGGTGGCCGTGACCGGGGCTGTTTTTCCCGGCAAAATTACGTCATATGCATCATTCTGTACACGTGTCTCCCTACCGGCCAATCAAAGCCCAGATCATACACTGCTGAGCTCTTCAGGAAGTACACTGCAGTGTTTACACTGGGCTAGGAGTCTAGCATGTAACTCCCCAACCGAGGCTCGTAGAGGGACACGAAAGACCTCGATGGATAGGTCTCGGCGAGGCGAGGCGGACGCGGTGGTCTGAATGCCCGGTCCGCGGCGAAAAACGGCCGAAAAAAGCAGACGCGACCGCGGTTTGCTCTACTGCTACTGACCACTAGTTGAGCAACTTACACAGTATAGCTTTAAGTAAGCTCCGCCCTTAGATTTTCCACCATTTTGAGCAGTTTGTAAAACACTTAAACCCGCTTTTATTCTGGAATTTTCGCGTCACGTGCACAAAACATTTTTTACGTGAACTTTGGACCAATATCTAAAGATCTGTCAGATCGGATTTTTTTAAAATTGAAACATGCTTTTTTAATAAATTCAATGAATATTGCAGTTTTATGCAAATTATTCTTCTGCCTCTAAATCATACATGCAAAGTAACATATTCATGGCATTTGGCAAAGATGTAGAGTGTTATTCCAAATATCACTAAAACCAATCTTACCCCAATTGGCCAAAGGGGGGCGCTATATCATTTTGAGCAGTTTGTGAAACATTCAATTTAGATGAAACATTCTACACACAATCTAAGGACCTTTATCTAACATGCCGATGAAGTGCACAAAATAATAATAATAATAATAATAACTAGAAGAGAAAATTTCTAAGAAATTTTAAGTGTGCCTGCAGCTCGCTAAGTCTGTGCAACCTTGTGTAGCGGTTGGTGTTAGCATTAGCGTTATTTCATTTGACGCAACCCGCGTGTCTGTATGACAAACGGTTCACGAGATCAAGGGTCACTTCCTGTTTGGTGAGGGGCACTTCCTGTTTGGCGAAATAGGCCCCAATTAAGGTCATGGACGATTAATGAATTAAAGCTGCAAGCAGCGATGACCAGGCCCTCGCAGCTCTACCCACGTCACAAGGCCAGCAGCCAATCAGAAACCAAACAGGAAGTCAGCCATTTCGACTAATTAGTGGCGTTTTGGAGCATTTTTGGCCGTTATCACGGGTCGCACTTTAACGACAGTTTTTTGAGAAAAAATTGTTTTGTGAGAAAAAAAAATTGAGAAAAAAACTTTTTTGAGAAAAAGAAATTTTGAAAAAAAAATTGTGAGAAAAAAAAAATCTTGAGAAAAAAAAATGTGAGAAAAAAAAATGTTGAGAAAAAAATAATTTTGAGAAAACAATTTTGAGAAAAAAAATTTTTGAGAAAAAAAAAGATTTGAGAAAAAAAAATTGAGAAAAAATGTTTTTGAGAAAAACATTTTGAGAAAAAAATTGAGAAAAAAAAATTTTTGAGAAAAAAAAATTTTGAGAAAAAAAAAATTTTGAGAAAAAAATTTTGAGAAAAAAAAATTTGAGAAAAAAAAAATTTGAGAAAAAAAAATTTTGAGAAAAAAAAATTGAGAAAAAAAAAATTTGAGAAAAAAAAATTTGAAAAAAAAATTTGAGAAAAAAAATTTTTGAGAAAAAAAATTTTTTGAGAAAAAAAAAATTGAGAAAAAAAAATTTTGAGAAAAAAATTGAGAAAAAAATTGAGAAAAAAAAATTTGAGAAAAAAAAAATTTGAGAAATAAAATTTGAGAAAAAAAAAATTTGAGAAAAAAAAAATTTGAAAAAAAAATTTGAGAAAAAAAATTTTTGAGAAAAAAATTTTTTTGAGAAAAAAAAATTTGAGAAAAAAAAATTTGAGAAAAAAAAATTTTTGAGAAAAAAAAAATTTGAGAAAAAAAAAATTGAGAAAAAAAGAAAAGGTATGACACCAGCCGCAAGTCTGTACGACAAACGGTTCATGAGTTATAGAGGCACTTCCTGTTTGGTGAAGGGCACTTCCTGTTAAAGAGGGGGCGAGGCTTAATCAATTACAGCTCATCCCTATTGGTCGGAAAAAGACCAAAGTTGTGTGAGCATTTTACATTTTAAATGACGTTGCTAGGCAAAAGTATGGCAGAGTTATGTGGCGCCAAAGTTTCTGGGTTTTTTCGGAGTCCCCCATTCAAAGTCAATGGAGTTTTTGGGCGTTGTTTTTTGCGAATTACATCGCAATCGTAAAGCGGATCGGAAAGAAAAGTAACAGCACACCATTCCCGGCCGAGCCGCACATTTTGATGTATATATTGCGGGGGTGGCGTAAATCGTGCGGCAGTTATTACGTGCCGAAGTTTCCCCCATTCTAAGTCAATGGGGTTTTTTGGCGTCGTTTTTTGCGAATTACGTCGCAATGGTAACGCGGATCGGAAAGAAAAGTAATAGCACACCATTCCCGGCCGAGCCGCACGTTTTGATGTATATATTGCGGCGGTGGCGTAAATTGTGCGGCAGTTATTACGTGCAGAAATTCGTGGCGAAAGACTTAATTAATGACTTAAGTATGGCGGATTACAATAAGTGTTTTGCCATTGCGTTGCATGGCAGGCACACTTAAATATAGCTGCAAGCAGCGATAAAGTGGCCAAAAACACCTCAAATCATGAACACAGCCTGCGATGTTTGCGTGAAATCTTGCAAGCACATTCCCACTAGGTAAAGGAACAGATGCCACCCTTCTTACATTGGCCTGTTATAGCGCCACCAGCGGGTACATTTTTGCGTAACACATTTTTGGAACAAAATGCCTCAAATCACGCATGCAGCGTCCGATTGCGTCAGTAACGTCAAAGAGAGCACTGCCTGCAATCTTGACATTTTGTACTTTTATAGCCATTGTTTTCTGGCTTGAAGCGAGCCCACAATTGTTTCGAAGGAACTATATTTTCTAGTTAGTGGGCTCGCCTGAAAGGCGAGCACACTCTAGATATTGTCATTATTAGTGTGGTTGCCCAACAGGGCAACACACTATAGTTCTAGGGAAACTTTATTATTAGTGTGGTTGCCCAACAGGGCAACACACTATAGTCCTAGGGAAACTTTATTAAGTGTGCCTATGCATAGCATGGGCAGACTTATTGTTATCACTCATACTTAAGCCGGACACACACACACACATGGATTTCCCCAAAGTTTGGCACGCTACTCCTCCCACAGTTTTTGCACCACACACTCGCGCCATATATCAAATCGACCGGCTTACTCGGGAATCGTGTGCTATTACTTTTCTAAGAGAAAAGTTGTATCGTTTAATTGATATTAATTTATTAGTGAATACATTTTCCCCATTGACTTATAATGGGAATCGCAAAAACTCACATTCTATTATTTTTCTCTCACAAACCATAGGGGCTACAGTTTCAAGACTTGGAGAGGAGGTTCATAATGATTTCAAGGATTAAATAAAAAATAATAGTGTCATTTGGCCTCATGGTGGCGCTATAACAGCCCACTTTACGTTTTGGCCCGTAACTCTTGAACCGTAGGTCGGAAAATTTAAATTATTTTTTCCCTGGATTCCTTGGGTTGAGACGCATCTCCCCATATAGGCCACGCCCATTTGCGCCAGGCTAGATTTTCCGCCATCTTGAATTTTCTCCAAAACACACTTTTTGCTCCTTTTCCTACATATTTTCTTCAAATGTCTTAAAAAGCGGTACACATGATCTATGAAGCCATGCGATAAACATAGTCAAAGGATATTTCGAAAGTCCATACCGTTCGTTCGTAACGCGCTTCCAAAGTTAGCGGGAGGGGCATGTTTCGCAAACAATAGCCATAAATCACAAACAATAGGTCGAGTCAACACTGAATTTCAACCAAAGGTTAGGGGTGGCATACTCAACGAATCCCCAAAAGCATTTCCACTTGGCCACATGGTGGCGCTATAACGATAAACATATTCAAACGATATTTCGATAGTCCATACTGTTCTTCCGTAGCAGGGTTCCAAAGTTAGCGGGAGGAGCCCATTTTGTAAGAAGTAGCCATAAATCACAAACGAAACATCCAGTAAACACCAAATTTTAACCACAAGTGGCGGGCGCTATACTGAACATATACCCAAAAGCAAAATAATTACTTCACTCGGCCTCATGGTGGCGCTATAACGGCCCACTTTACGTTTTGCCCCGTAACTCTTGAACCGTAGATCGGAAAATTAAAATTATTTTTTCGCTGGATTCCTTGGGTTGAGACGCATCTCCCCATATAGGCCACGCCCATTTGCGCCAGGCTAGATTTTCCGCCATCCTGAATTTTCTCCAAAACACACTTTTTGCTCTTTTTCCTACATATTTTTTTCAAATGTCACAAAAATCGGTACACATGATCTATGAACCCATGCAATGAACATACTCAAGGGATATTTCGATAGTCCTTACCGTTCGTTCGTAACGCGATTCCAAAGTTAGCGGGAGGGGCCCGTTTCGCAAACAATAGCCATAAATCACAAACAAAAGGTCGAGTCAACACTGAATTTCAACCAAAGGTTAGGGGTGGCATACTCAACGAATCCCCAAAAGCATTTCCACTTGGCCACATGGTGGCGCTATAACGGACCACTTGCCTCGTAACTCTTGAACCGTAGGTCGGAAAATTAAAATTCTTTTTTCCCTGGATTCCTTGGGTCAAGACGCATCTCCCCATATAGGCCCCGCCCATTTGCGTCAGGATAGATTTTCCTAGCCTGGCGGGGCCCGACGTCATACTGCATTCACTCACTCATTCCTTCTACAGTATAACGTCTGGACTTCCAGGTATTGGCAGCGAGTATACTGATTATTTTCTGATCGGGGCCAATCAGTGACTGCTTCCGCACTACAAACGTAGCTGTCTTTCCTGACAACAAGTGAAAAGATTTCCCTGATTGGTCCATGTGTAGACGGTGACGTAGATAATAATAATAATACATTTTATTTATAAGGCGCCTTTCAAAGCACTCAAGGTCGCCGTACAACAGTATAAAAACAGCAGATAATACAAAATAGCAGTTAATACAATATAAAAACAGAAGTTAAAACAAATCACAAAATCACAATAAAAACAGAACAATTAGCAGCAGAGTAACAAAGAGGTCAGGCATATGCCTGCCTAAAAAAGTGGGTTTTGAGGTGGGTTTTAAACGTGGGGAGTGATTCACAGTTTCTGATGTCGGGGGGTAGGGAGTTCCAAAGGTGAGGGGCAGAGCGGCTGAAAGCTCGTAACCCCATGGTGGAGACACAGGCTGAGGGTTTGTCAGGGGGGGTCAGTTGGATGGCAGACGCAGATCTAAGAGACCGGGAGGGAATGTGTATGTCGATGAGGTCAGATAGGTATGGAGGAGCGAGGTTATGGATGGCCTTGAAGGTATGGAGAAGAATTTTATAGATGATGCGTTGTTTGATGGGAAGCCAATGGAGTTGATACAGAACAGGGGTGATGTGATTGATGGCAGGGGTTCTGGTGATGATACGGGCAGCAGCATTCTGGACCAGTTGGAGTTTACGGAGGAGGTTTTGGGGGAGACCATAGAGGAGGGAGTTACAATAATCCAGGCGGGAAGTGACGAGGGAGTGAACCAGGATTGCAGCACTGTTGGGGGTGAGTGAAGGGCGGAGACGGTTGATATTTCGGAGGTGGAAATAGGCAGACCGGATGGTGTTATTAATATGGGAGTGGAATCATAGGGTATTGTCGAGGACGACACCCAGACTCTTAACCTGAGGGGAGGGGGAAACCGAGGAATTGTCAATAGTGAGGGAGAAACTGGGCTGCTTGGTGAGTGTGGATTTGGAACCAATGAGGACTACCTCGGTTTTATCACTGTTCAGTTTGAGGAAGTTTGAGGTGAACCAGGCTTTGATTTCCTGTAAACAGGCACTGAGGGAGGAGGGTGGGAAGTTGGAAGAGGGTTTGGAGGAGACATAGAGCTGGGTGTCGTCCGCGTAACAGTGGAAATTAATGTTATATTTGCGGAATAGCAGTCCGAGTGGGAGGAGGTAGATAATGAACAGGATGGGGCCAAGGACAGAGCCCTGGGGAACACCGGAGGAGATGGGGGATGGATGGGATGTGAATGATTTTAACTGAATGAACTGAGTACGGCCAGAGAGATATGAATTAAACCAGTCTAGGGGTGTATCTGAGAGTCCAATGGAGGCTAATCGGTCAAGGAGGGTGGAATGTGAGATGGTATCAAATGCGGCGCTCAGATCGAGGAGGATGAGGATGGATACTAGACCAGAATTTGCTGCCACCAGGAGGTTGTTTGTAATTTTAATAAGAGCTGTTTCTGTGCTGTGGTGGGGGCGAAAACCGGACTGGAACTGTTCATAGAGGTTATTGTTGGAGAGGTGGGCCTGGAGTTGTGATGCTACTGCTTTTTCCAGGATTTTTGAGAGAAATGGCAGGTTGGAAATGGGACGGAGGTTATTGAAAATGTTGGGATCTAGACCAGGTTTTTTCAGTGATGGTGTAACAGCTGCGGTTTTGAGGGATGATGGGACGGAACCAGAGGTGAGGGAGGAATGGATGATGGCAGTTATCAGGGGCAGCAGAGAGGGGAGGGAGGCTATAACGAGGGAGGTTGGCATTGGGTCGAGTTGGCAGGTGGATGGCTTGGATTTACGGATGAGTTTTGATAATTCTGTGGCAGAGGGGAGTTGGAAGCAGGAAAAGGGTACCGAAATGGGAGGGCAGGGAACGAAAGGAGGTGGAGAGCTGGACGTATGATGGGTCAGTTGCTGGTGAATAGTGACTATTTTTGTGTTGAAAAATGACATCAGGGTGTTACAGTGGTCAGTGGAGTAGAAGTGTGGGGGGAGTGAGTCAGGGGGGCGGAGTGAGTTATTGACCACTGCGAACAGGGCCCTGGTGTTCCCAGCACCAGCAGTGATTTTGTCTGCAAAATATTGAGATTTGGCTGAGGAGATGGCGTTTTTATATTGTAGAATGTGGGCATGATGGATCTGCTTGTGAATAGTCAGTCCGGTTTTATTGGAAAGCCGCTCCAGCTGACGTCCTTTGGCTTTCAGTTGGCGTAAATGAGGGGAGAACCACGGAGCAGAATGGTGAAATGAAACAGTCCGGGTTTTGAGGGGGGCAAGTGAATTTAACAAAATTTGGAGACCATCAGTGTATGTGGAAACAAGTTGATCCGGGTTGCATGGGGGGGTGCTGATGGGGAAACTGTCAATACCTGTTGTGAGTTCTGGAAAAATTAATGTTTCTGATATTACGGAAGGACATAGTACGTGGCGGTTTGGTTTTGGACAGGGTCAGATTTACATTAAATGAAATAAGCTTGTGGTCGGAGATGGAGAGTTTGACACCAGAACAGTTGGAAGGAATTACACCAGAGCAAGAGACTAGGTCCAGAGTATGACCTTTATCATGAGTGGGAAAATCAATATACTGTTTAAGACCAAAGCTGTCCAGGCAGGAGTTGAAGTCATTAGTGAGAGCATGCTTAGTATTGTCCATATGAATATTTATATCGCCAACCAGAATTATATTAGGTGAGAGTGAACAGATGTGGGTGAGAAATGTGGTAAATTCATCAATGAAATCCTTATTTGATTTGGGTGGGCGGTAAATGTTGACCAGAACAGTTGGTGTGGGTCCGTTTAGTTGTAGAGCCATGGACTCAAATGAAAGGGACACAGGCAGTGTAACAGCTGAGACCTTCCAAGTCTCGCGGTGTAGTATGGCGAGACCACCTCCCCCTCTGCCGTTGCTACGAGGAAGCGAGGTGTAAACAAACCCAGGAGGAACAGACTCATTCAGCTGAGAGAAATCATCAACATGTTGCCATGTCTCAGTCAGACAGAGACAGTCATACTTGCGGTCACAGATTTGGTCCTGCACTAATTGCCCCTTATCAGTTAGGGAGCGGACATTAAATAAACCAAAGTTAACATCTGAATGCTGGTTGGAGAAGCCAGCGGTGGTTAGGGGGCATAGGGGGATTGATATTAAATTTGATAAAACTACAGAGCGTTTGATAGATGGATTATTTAACCTAGGACCAGTCCTAACTTGGATGGAATGCATTGGTGAGGCGATTTGGGGATACAATTCCACTCCCGGCCAGTAGGGGGCGATGGGGAGTTTAGATGGTGAGGAGTAGAGAGCTGGATGACCAGAGGTGACCGAGGAAGAGGGGGCCGGACGTCAACACAGAGCAGCGTGGATGCATGCTGCAGCATTTTCAAAACAACAATGGCTGCCCTCGCGATGCAACAAGTGTAACAGTTAACGCTCTAACCATAAAACAAGCAATAAGTGCAGTTATTTCAGAGTTGGAATCAATTACAACAATTAAAAAGGAACACGGGGGATGCGTTAGTGGAGTTTATCGGCCGAAAAGACGTGTTTTTTTTGCCGTTCTTCCAACTGGCTGAGAGATGTTCTGCTACGCTGATTGGTTAGAGGAGTTTGTCTGTCAAGGCAAGTACTTCCGCCCACTTTTCAAGCTGCCAATAGGCCAAAGGCCAGACGTTATACTGTAGAAGGAATGAGTGAGTGAATGCAGTATGACGTCGGGCCCCGCCAGGCTAAGATTTTCCGCCATTTTGAATTTTCTCCAAAACACACTTTTTGCTCCTTTTCCTACATATTTTCGTCAAATGTCACAAAAATGGGTACACTTGATCTAGGAAGCCACGCAATAAACATAGTCAAGGGATATTTCGATAGTTCGTACCGTTCGTTCGTAATGGGCTGCCAAATTTAGCGGGAGGGGCCCGTTTGGCAAAACATTGCCATAAATCACAAACAAAAGGTCGAGTCAACACTGAATTTCAACCACAGGTCGCGGGTGGCATACTCAACAGATCCCCAAAAGCATTTCCACTTCGACCCGTAGGGGGCGTCACAAACGCGCAAAACGTAACCGTTTCGTGCCAGAATGCGTTTTTCAGGTGGAACGACCCTCTCAAAACTTAACACAGACAACTTGGTGGATTGCCTCACCATCCAAACACGCACATTTAGCGAGCTGCAGGCACACTTGTAAAAATTGACTCTGTCAATTCTAGTTCTTTTTCTTTACTTCTAGTGTAACCAAAAGTTTGGCGCGCTACTCCTCCCACAGTTTTTGCACCACACACTCGCGCCATATGTCAAATCGACCGGCTTAATCGGGAATCGTGTGCTATTATTTTGCTAAGAGAAAGGTTCTATAGTTTAATTGATATAAATGTATTAGTGAATTAATTTCCCCATTGACTTATAATGGGAGCCGAGTTCAAGTATTTTTCTCTCAAAGGTCTTAAGGGCTACAGTTTCACAATTTGGAGAGGAGATTCATAGTGCTTCTAAGGATTAACTGAAAAATAATTACATCGATCGGCCAGATGGTGGCGCTATAACAGCCCACTTTACGTTTTGGCCTATAACTCTCTAACCGTAGGTCGGAAAATTAAAATTCCTTTTTCCCTGGATTCCTTGGGTAATGACGCATCTCCCCATATAGGCCCCGCCCATTTGCGTCAGGATAGATTTTCCGCCATTTTGAATTTTCTTCAAAACACACTTTTTGCTCCTTTTCCTACATATTTTCTCCAAATGTCACAAAAATCAGTACACATGATCTCTGGACCCATGCGATGAACATATTCAAGCGATATTTTGATAGTCCATACCGTTCGTCCGTAACAGGCTTCCAAAGTTAGCGGGAGGGGCCCGTTTCGCAAAAAATAGCCATAAATCACGAACGAAACATCCAGTCAACACCACATTTTAACCACTAGTCCTGGGTGGTATACTCAACAAATCCCCAAAAGCATTTCCATTTCTACATAGGGGGCGCCACAAACGCGCAAAACATAACCATTCCGTGCCAAAACACGTTTTTCTGGGGGAACGACCCTCTCAAAACGAAACACAAACGATATCGGGAGCGACGTAACAACGCAATCGCCTGGCGAAACTCGTGGGAGGAGCCTATTTCTTAAAAACAAGAAACCATATCCTTACATCAAGAACGCAGGATCCCAACGGCACCTTTTCGAATCGCGCGTCGCACGGCCCCGACGGTATCCGTCCAGAAGTCCTCTCCCTCGGGCCCCGGGGTTTTCCTCGGGGTCCCGAAGGCGCATCCCCGCCGCTCGCGCCGGGGCGGGGCGGGCAACCACACTCGCAATTTCACAAATTGCACATTTTCTAGTTAGTGTGGTTGCCCTAACAGGGCAACACACTATAGTCCTAGGGAAACTTTATTCTTTCGTTCTAGATAAACTTTTTTTTCGGCGCGTTTCACGGCCCACAGTTTTTGCGCCACACACTCGCGCCATATGTCAAATCGACCGGCTTCATCGGGAATCGAGTGCTATCATTTTGCTAAGAGAAAGGTTGTATAGTTTAATTGATATTAATTTATTAGTGAATTCATTTTCCCCATTGACTTATAATGGGAATCGCAAAAACTCACATTCAATAATTTTTCTCTCGCAAACCATAGGGGCTACAGTTTCAAAACTTGGAGAGAAGGTTCATAATGCATACAAGGATTAAGTGAAAAATAATGACATCATTTGGCCTCATGGTGGCGCTATAACAGCTCACTTTACGTTTTGGCTTATAACTCTTGAACCGTAGGTCGGAAAATTAAAATTATTTTTTCCCTGGATTCCTTGGGTCATGACGCATCTCTCCATATAGGCCACGCCATTTTGCGTCAGGATAGATTTTCCGCCATTTTGAATTTTCTTCAAAACACACTTTTTGCTCCTTTTCCTACATATTTTTCCAAATGTCACAAAAATCGGGACACATGATCTATGGACCCATACGATAACCATACTCAAGCGATATTTCGATAGTCCAAACCGTTCGTCCGTAACAGGCTTCCAAAGTTAGCGGGAGGGGCCCGTTTCGCAAAAAATAGCCATAAATCACGAACGAAACATCCAGTCAACACTACATTTTAACCACTAGTCGGGGGTGGTATACTCAACAAATCCCCAAAAGCATTTCCATTTCGACCCATAGGGGGCGGCACAAACGCGCAAAACATAACCATTCCGTGCCATAACGTGTTTTTCGGGGGGAACGACCCTCTCAAAACGAAACACAAACGATATCGGGAGCGACGCAACAACGCAATCGCCTGGCGAAACTCGTGGGTGGAGCCTATTTCTTAAAAACAAGAAACCATATCCTTACATCAAGAACGCAGGATCCCAACGGCACCTTTTCGAATCGCGCGTCGCACGGCCCCGATGGTATCCGTTCAGAAGTCCTCTCCCTCGGGCCCCGGGGTTTTCCTCGGGGTCCCGGAGGCGCATCCCCGCCGCTCGCGCCGGCGCGGGTCGGGCAACCACACTCGCAATTTCACAAATTGCACATTTTCTAGTTAGTGTGGTTGCCCTAACAGGGCAACACACTATAGTCCTAGGGAAACTTTATTTCTTTGGGGGGTCAACTTTATTTTGACGCGTTTCACGGCCCACAGTTCGTGCCATATGTCAAATCGACCGGCTTCATCGGGAATCGTGTGCTATCATTTTGCTAAGAGAAAGGTTGTATCGTTTAATTGATATTAATTTATTAGTGAATTAATTTTCCCCATTGACTTATAATGGGAATCCCAAAACTCACATTCAATTATTTTCTTTCTCGCAAACCATAGGGGCTACAGTTTCAAAACTTGGAGAGGAGATTTAAAATGATTTCAAGGATTAAATAAAAAATAATAGTGTCATTTGGCCTCATGGTGGCGTTATAACAGCCCACTTTACGTTTCGGCCTGTAACTCTTGAACCGTAGGTCGGAAAATTAAAATTCCTTTTCCCCTGGATTCCTTGGGTCATGACGCATCTCCCCATATAGGCCACGCTCATTTGCGTCAGGATAAATTTTCCGCCATTTTGAATTTTCTTTTTGCTCCTTTTCCCACATATTTTCTCCAAATGTCACAAAAATCGGTACACAAGATCTCTGAACCCACGCGATAAACATATTCAAGCGATATTTCGATAGTCCATACCGTTCGTCCGGAACACGCTTCCAAAGTTAGCGAGAGGGGCCCGTTTTGCCAAAAATAGCCATAAATCATAAACGAAACATCCAGTCAACACCACATTTTAACCACAACTTGCGGGTGGGATATTCAACAAATCCCCAAAAGCATTTCCACTTCGACCCTTATGGGGCGCCACAAACGCACAAAACGTAACCGTTTCAGGCCAAAACGCGTTTTTCAGGGGGAACAACCCTCTCAAAACGAAACACAAACGATCTCGGGAGCGACGTGACAACATAATCGTCTTGCAAAACTCGTGGGAGGGGGGCGGGGCGGGCAACCACACTCGCAATTTCCCAAATTGCAAATGTTCTAGTTTATCTATCAGTCAACAGTTCTCCTCAAAACTTCAGTATCTTACTACTCCTACATACTTAGACAGAAAATGAAAATAAAAACATCAATGTGTTCAGCCTATAGTGACGACGTGTGCTATTATTTTATACAGCAATCGGCCAAATGGTGGCGCTGTAGGAAGCCTTCGAAAGTGCGAACTTTGAACAGGTATAGCTCATGCTGTGTTTGAGGTCCAGCCATGAAACCTGTATACACGTATGCGTCTCCTCATGCCAAAAAACTTTTACGCTCTGACTTTTGACCTCTGACCTTTAGATCCCCCAAAATTTGGAATTATATGAAAAACAGTAAAAATCTATCTCCTCCTGGGATTTTCGCGTTACGCGCATGAAACTTTTTTTCACATGAACTTTGAACCTATATCTACACAGGCTATGTGGTGAGAAGTTTGTACGTTAAATAATGATTTTTTAATAATTCAATATATATTGCGGTTTTATGCAAATTATTCTTCGGCCTCTAAATCATACATGCAAAGTTACACGTTGATGGCATTTGGCAAAGATGTACAGGGTTAGTCAAAGTATCACTGAAACCAATTTTATTCCAATCGGCCAAAGGGGGGCGCTATACAAAGCGTTTGAAAATTCAAACTTCAAACGGGCATAAGACATGACTCGTTTCGTTTGAAGACATGCAACTTGCTTACATGCGTGCTTTGATTCAAGCGGAAGACATCTGTGTCTTTGTTAAGTAAGCTCCGCCCTTAGATTTTCCGCCATTTTGAGCAGTTTGTAAAACGCTTAAACACGCTTTTATTCTGGAATTTTCGTGTCACGTGCACAAAACTTTTTTTACATGAACTTTGGACCAATATCTAAAGATCTGTCAGATCGGATTTAAAAAAAAATTGAAACATGCTTTTTTTTAATAATTCAATCAATATTGCGGTTTTATGCAAATTATTCTTCTGCCTCTAAATCATACATGCAAAGTCACACGTTCATGGCATTTGGCAAAAATGTAGAGTGTTAGTCCAAATATCACTAAAACCAATCTTACTCCAATTGGCCAAAGGGGGGCGCTATATCATTTTGAGCAGTTTGTGAAACGCTTAAACCCGTTAGGATTTTTTTTAGCAATTTGCATGAAACATTCTACACACAATCTAAGGACCTTTATCTAATATGCCTATGAAGTGCACACACACAAACAATTATAATAATAAATACTAGTCCTTACCCGTTCAAAGATATGAGCTCCGAAATGATGTGCAGTGTGTGGGTTATGGGGTGTGCACTGTGCACACAGTATATGAGGGATGGAAAGTAACTTTCTGGTGCTTGCATGATAATATGTAGGAGCATCAATGTAAGAAATACCCGTTTCGTTTAAAGGCTACAGAGATACTGTGTACCGATCTACATGACAACATCTGAAAGAGGGCCAGCCAACACCCCCCCCCCCCCCCCCACACGCGCACACACACACACACACACACACACACACACACACACACACACACACACACACACACACACACACACACACACACACACACAGAGAGAGAGAGCTGGTTAAACATGTTGCCCCATGCTAGATGCAGAATAGATATGCCTCATGCTAGATGCAGAATAGATAGTAGTTACACCATAAAAATGCTAATATACAGCATATGATTTGTGAAAGTGACAAACGGGCTTCACAGTTATGTCAGGTGTGTTCATATGCTAATGGTGATGCGATTTCAGATCAATTGCTCCAGCCACTGAGGAGAAACGCTGTGACAGACACTCAGACAGACACTCAGACAGACAGACACTCACTCAGACAGACATTCGCAAAATTATAGTATAGATAGCTGCAAGCAGCGATAAAGTGGCCAAAGCCAAAAACACCTCAAATCATGAACACAGCTTACAATTTGCATGAAATCTTGCAAGCACATTCCCAATAGGTCAAGGAACAGATACCACCCTTCTCACATTGGCCTGTTATAGCGCCACCAGCGGGTCAACTTTTGCACAACACATTTTTGGAACAAAATGGACCAATCTTTGACGTCAGTAACGTCAAAGAGAGCACTGCCTGCGATCTTGACATTTTGTACTTTTATAGCCATTGTTTTCTGGCTTGAAGCGAGCCCACAATTGTTTCGAAGGAATAATATTTACTAGTTTTAAGCTGATCTTTGAGGTAGCTCCTCACTTGCAAATATCGATGAAATTGATTTCTAGCAATTCCATATTGATCTACTAAATATTCAAAAGAGACCACCTCATCTTCCTTGTACATTAATAGAATCTTGTGAGACCTTTCCCTTCCCATACCTTAAAAACTTGATCCATAGTATTTAGAGTGAAATCTGAGTCCCGTGACATTTCTCTCATAAGAGTCATTTCTTGTTCTTTGACTTTACTTATTTTAGATATTGTTTTCCAAATTTTGAAAGTATTGTGTATGGAGTGGTTGAGTGTTTTAATCTGTGCTTTATTAACTCATCTGGTGCCGATCCCGAACTAGTTCGGCTTTATTTCAATCCAATACAATCTTTTTTTTATTAATTCACTTACCCCGAGCTGCTTGTAAAGTCGTGGGTGGTCCTGGCTCGCTAGCCGCTAGCCAGCTAGCCGTTCTACTCTGTCCGACGATATATTCCATTAAAAATGGTTTAAAATACATTTTTGAGCTCCCCAATGTTCACCCGATGTTCGGCGCCGCTTCCGATGAGTACACGAGTGTGCCGATCCCGAAGTAGTTCGGCTTTATTTAATTAAATGAATAAAATGATAAGAGGCCTTCTGAAGCCTGGCTTGATTTTTGTAGCTACTAGCCGAAAGCTAACAACGTCCCGGCCGGCCGTAATTTGCGAACGCAATCGCCAATCTCCGCCTAATCCAATGAAAGACCGCATCTTTAAAGGCTTATATCTCTTTTTTGTGTTTTAGGAAAGCGGCGCGAGGTTTATTTACGGCGAAATCGCCCAAAAATGATCTTTTAGATGAC
The DNA here is from genome assembly GCF_963921795.1 of Nannobrachium achirus. Classification (NCBI taxonomy): domain Eukaryota; kingdom Metazoa; phylum Chordata; class Actinopteri; order Myctophiformes; family Myctophidae; genus Nannobrachium; species Nannobrachium achirus. The sequence goes on along the minus strand of NC_137826.1, from coordinate 6,994,417 downwards.
AAAATGGGAATAGCCATTCTGTTAGCATCTTCATCCGGGACATTTCCATGCCGTGCATGAACGTGAGCACGTCAGGTCCTGGAAGCTGAAGTCCTGGAAGCTAAAGCGCTCGCCTATGAGAGATGCGCTGGCATTCTTTGGCCCCTAGAGGGCGCTGGCACTCAAAGAGTTAAAAGCTGTGAAAATCAGAGTACTGAGCGACTCAACCAGTTTAGACTCCATAAGCTTCCATTTAGGATTCATTTTATTGTTCGTCCAGATCAGGATAGATTTAATCTGTGCTGCATAATAGTAATACATTAAATTAGGTAATGCCAACCCACCTCTGTCTTTGTTTTGTTGCAATGTTTTAAGTTTAACTCTTGGCTTCTTTGCGTCCCATATAAACCTTCTCAACAGTCCCTCCCAAACATGAAAACATGTAGGTGGTATGTACAATGGCAGGTTTTGAAACAAAAATAAGAATCGTGGAAGAACGTTCATTTTAATAATCTTAATTCTTTCCAAAAGGGATGAGGGTATTATTCTCCATCTACTGAAATTTTGTGTTATGGCATTTTCCAGGGGCCCATAGTTACAGTGATATAGTTCATCTAAATTATTGGGTATGGTTACTCCCAGATATCTGACTTTGTTCTGATCCCATTTGATATTAAACTGTTTTTTAAAATCATTTTCCAAGTGACCACCCACTAACATAGCTTCTGTTTTATTTAAATTTAACTTACAGCCTGACATCACACCATATGTTGTTATTTCATTTAGTAGATCAGGTAAGGACTTATACATATCTGTTAGATACACTATGATGTCATCTGCATACATTGCCAATTTATGCTCTTCTCCCTTTATGATAACTCCCTTTATTTTATTGTTTTCCCTGATATGTTCTGCTAAAGGCTCAATGCACAAATTAAAAATTTGAGGTGATATCGGATCTCCTTGTTTTATTCCTCTTTTCAGGTTAAATGTCTTGGAGAGCATCCCATTAACTCTCACTCTTGCGTTTGGTTCTTTGTACATTCCTCCCATTCATTTAATAAATGTTTTATGAAAACCAAACTTATCACATACTCCAAATAGGAAGGACCAAGAGACTCGATCAAAAGCCTTTTCGGCGTCTAAAGTTAATGTCAGCATCTGTTGTTTCATTACTACCGTTTCATCTATAATGTTAAGAGTGCGCCTCACATTATCACTTAAAAGACGATCCTTAACGAAACCTGTTTGATCCAAGTTAATTATATCTGGGAGTACAACTGAGAGTCTATTGGCTATAATTGAAGTGAATATCTTTTGATCTACATTTAAGAGAGATATCGGTCTGTAAGATGAACAATTTGTCAGGTCTTTCCCTTCTTTTGGTATAACAGTAATAATTGCTGAGTTACAAGTTCCTGGCCACTTTCCTGTTTGTAAAATGTCGTTAAAGACTCTACATAGAATAGGCAGCACCAAAGATCTTATAGAATTCATTAGTGAAACCATCACTTCCAGGGCTTTTTCCAGTTTTAATTTTCTGTATAACCTTTGTAATTTCTGCCTCTATTGGCTTAACTAAATCTTTATTTTGTTTATCAGTTACTGTAGGAAGTTTTAAAGGTGTTAGATACTCTTTAATTCTTTGCATACTCACATCTACTGTTTCTGGGGTATAGAGATTTTGATATTAGTCCCTGAAACATGCCGCTATGTTTAATTTGCCTCTCGTAAGTACATCATTCCCGTCCCTAATTGTTACTATTGCAGTTTTTTTCTTTCTGCTTCTTTAATTTTGTTGCTAATATTTTTAGCGCTTTTGGACTATTATTAGTAGGTTTGCCTACACAGCATGAGATCTTTTTCGATTTCTTGTAATTCAATTGTGTCCAAAGCTTTTTTGGCTTGTTTCAATTGTTTCTGTATTTCTTTATTAAAATTTCTTTCATGCTGTTCCTGTAGTCTTTTTATTTTGTTTTCCAACATGACGTCTGAATTTTTAAGGGGGGAACACAATTGAGAGCAATTTATTTTTTGTGGTTTTAGTGTTTTTTGCTAAAAGAAACCCTCAGATGCTACAAGTGTTTGTCATTTCCCTTAATTTAACTAATATGTCACTATTAGACTTACATCATAAACACCTTTTGTAAAAAAAAAAAAAAAGAGACTTACATCATAAGCCTGTACATCAGAAATACAGGCATGTGATTGTATGCCTCATGGGATAATTCTGGCATTTTCACTTAGGATGTAATGCCAATGAATATAATTACTTTTTTTGACATGGCGATCGGTCAGAGTTTTGTAGTCTGTGATTCCCTGGCCTTTTTCTCAACCTCTTTTTAGTCAATGAATATTTGTTTACCCCAAAATAGCGAAAAGAATGGATCTACAAACTCACACGTTGCGATGCTTGTAGATCTATTATTTTAGCTATTTAGCTCAAATAGGTTTAATTCATCAATTCTTTTGACATTGACACATCTTATTTTTTTCTGAAATAAAGCCTCTGCAGTACAGTATCAGCATCTCATCTCCCCTAACATTAAGGGTTGTGGATTCAGGCCGGCGTCCCCACGGTTGATGCCTTGGGCTGGAAGAATGAACAACAATATTGTTTTGTATAATAAACAAATGTGCAAATGTGATGTAAACAAACCGGGATGGATGCAGATGAAATCCCTAAGTCTTAACATTCCATGTGTGAAACCTGTAGCAATTAAGTCTCTTTTATTCTGAATAAAATAATTCAGATTTTGATCGTAAAAGCATATTGTCATTACCGTCTTGGTTTAGAGTATTACCAGAGTAGTTGCTGGTATTGCTAGAAGTTTCACTCTTTCTCTCTGGAATTTGTGACCTAATGCAACACTGTCTACATTTCCGAACAGTATTTTTCTTTTACGGATGAACATGACTTTATATAATTTTCATCTATAGAAAATGTGAAACTGTCATTTTAATTCATTTCAAAGACGCCGCATTAGCATCGCAAATCATTCTTCAACTACAGTATAGTGTCAACTGATATGTTTGATATACTAGCCATTATATTACCAGTTTAGAGTGTTTGAGACTTTCTATGAAGTTCTACTTTCTGTGTTATATTGGTATAACGCTTCAGATATATAGATTTTATAGATTTTTAAGCACATTCTGTGCACCAGCCTGACAGGGGACTTCAAAGATGCTAAAGGTTTAGCAAGCTTAAGGCACAATTACATTATTGCACAGCAATTTATCATTATTGAGTGACCTAGTTTAAGCTTAATGACCGATGTGACAAAATGCCCCACAGAAAATTCTAACTTTACACTTTAAAAAAAGGGAAAAAGAGAAAGTTGTTCTAAAATTAACCCCAACCTTTTTTCTTCATGATCAAAACGGAGACTCCAACCAGCAGGATGAGGATACCAACAACAGCAAGAACACCACCAATAGCTGCGATGTTTGTTCCAAGGTCGTCACATGTGACACACATTGAGACATCTAAAATCCAGAAAGAAGAATATACTGTACTTACAAGACACATTTTTACTGATAACATTCGTCAATACTATGTAAACAGGGTCTTGCTCTAACAGAGCATGCACGCTCAGAACCTTACCCTATAATTAAAGATTAAATAAAGTAAATAAAAACTCAACTCTATCCATTTTAACATCTAAAAAGGCCTTTATTTAATTGTTTTTGCATATAGTGTAAACAAGCCTCTTACCCCAATCCTTGACTTCATACATTTTGGACGCGGGGTGTTTGACCTCACAGTTGTATATTGAAGGGTCGCTTCTTTGAATCTCCATATGCATCTTGATCTGGTGAGTGCCGTCGCCGTTGGGTCGGACACCTGTGGATTGTATGCTGTCCAGTTCATTCACCTCCTGCCCATTTCTCCTGATGTTCAGGGCCACGTCTTTGGGTAAGAAGCCCATCGCCATGCAGTGTAAGATGAGTGAGTGTGGATTCTTGCTCTTTGTGTCATACACATGGACCTCTGTTCGATCTGGGAAGCCATGAGGACAACATTGAGTTTTGAGAAGATATACCTGTATATGGGCATTGTAGGGATTTTTTATTTTTTTATTTAGTCATTCATTCATCATTATTCATATTTGTCAAAGGTTATTTGTGTGTGCTAATACCATGTACTTAACTCATTGACTGCCAAGGCCCGAGTTTCCCGAGTTATTACAGTAGTCCCAGGCTGCCAGAGCCCGAGTTTCCCGAGTTGGAAGCCATTTTGAAAAAAAAAAAAAATCAAAATTTTTTTTTATAAAAAAATGTCTAAAAATGCCTCAAATGTATTAGGCATGATCGCAATTGTGAAATTGCATGTGTAGCCCCATAACAAACAAACACATCTTTCAAAATGTCAAAAATGGCTGTTTTGTCTGACTTTGAAGGCTTGTAACTCATGAATGCCTGAACGGATTTCCAAGCGGATTTTTTTGTTTGAAAGCTGTTAAAAAGTACTACACATATGATGCATATATGGTGCATGGGCGTGCACGATCCGTGCACTAAAAATTGATCCGTGCACTAGAAATCTAGGATAGTGGCAGTCTGGTACTTGGGGGCCATCTTGAAATGGCATTCAATGAGTTAACATCTAATATATAAAGCTGAAAAACAGGCTACTGCATATCACAGGCACAACATTTTGCAGAACATTTATAACAGAATGTATCAACACTAGAGGTTCGCGGCCCTTCGGGCCGCTCACATCTAGAGTCCACGCCCGCTTCTTTACTAAAAAAATATTTTTTTTCAAAAAAAAAAATTTTTTTGAAAAAAAAAAAGTTTAAAAAAAAATAAATAAAATAAAAAATAATAATAATAATAAATAAATAAAAAATTTAAAAAAAAAAGAAATTAAAAAAAAAATTGGGGGGGGGGGGACTATTGTGGCGGAACTATTGTGGCGGAACTATTGTGGCGCAGAGCACGTTTCCGGTCGGACATATTTGACCGCCGGACGCACTTCCGGTTAAGAACTCCGTGTGCCACGTGATCAGTCCTAGCCAACCTCCCTCTGTTGTAATTCGATACACTGCTCCGCTCAGCTCTCACTTCTCTCTCTCTCTCGCTTGCCCGCCCCCCCTCCCCTGTTGCCTCCTCTCTCTCGTGCTTAGCGAATGAGCAGACGGCATAGGGTTATGGGCGGTATTAGAGTTCTACCGACATACATCTGATCTAGCTACATCTGATCTAGCTATGAGTTGAAGTCGACGTGAAGTGGGCGTGAATGGGCTTGGAAGTGGGATGCGGCTCTTAAAGGAATGTATATATAAGATTGTGCTTTACATCAAATCTATATTTATTTATGTATTTCCAATGAAAAATCAGGGATGCTCCACTTAACCAAATTTTTATTTTTCTCTCATCCAGAGCACCTTGTAACCTTGTTTTGAAAAGTACTACAATAATAAAGTTTATTATTGTTGTTTTGTGATCATTTTTATCTGTCCTACCTATAAAGTGCTTTGAGTTGTACACACATGTATGTGTGTGAAATGTGTTAGGGTTGTGTAAAATAATACTCACTGCTGTCCAGGAGTTGCGCTTGCCTGTAATCAACAAATTTAGTTAACCAGGTGGCGACACACTCCCTCTCCAGGTAGCCTTGGGTGTAGTCATTCAGCACCTTTACCTCGTCCCACTTCCGCTTGGTGGGAAGTGCAAAGGAAACTGCAGCGATCCAGCGCTTATTGGCATCATCAAAGGCCAGGTAGTCGTCACCGTCATAGGCGTATTCATCCATGCCGCTGATGAACTTGAATGAGTTGTCTTCGTTTCTCTCAGCCTTACAGCCGTGCCTCCACTGAAGAGTGTGCAAAGCTGGAGAAAAGGGAAAAGAAAAAGACAGGGGGATTAAATGTAAAAGGTATCATACCAGAGCAAACAGTCTTGTAGTTTTTTGTAGTTTTTGTAGTTTTGTTTTATACTATACTTTTTGCTGCATAACATTCAGAAAATAATGCACTTATTACCACTCAATTAATTTCAATTCAATTCCACTCTGTCATCTCAATTAAAAGTAACCCTAATTAAAAGTAACCCTATTATATAGCTAAACGTATACAGTGTTGTTATACAGTGTATAAGCAGTTGTTATACAGTGTATAACAACTGCTTGGATTTCTAACCGGTGTCATTCTTGTGTCCATTTCGTTCCTTGAGGATATCCAGGTTGTCTTTGAACCACTGCTCCTTGCTCTGGCGTGACTGGGAGCCTTTGTCCCAGTAGTCCTTGTCCAGCCTCTCCTCCATCCACGGCTGCATGGGGACCTTTTTCTGAAGCGTGCTGTCATAGTAGTCAATCATCCTGCCGTCCAGCAGGCCCATGGCCGTGAACTCATGGATCCCTGGTTGGTTGATGGGCTTGGAGAATGCTGTGTAGATGTAGGTGAGCGAGTGGGTATCTGGAAGTCCAAAAAAGAAGAAATAAAAAAAGGAGGAGGAGTAACAGAATAAATACCATGCAGTAAGCAAACAGACACACAGTGTTGGGGAAGTTAAAGTTACATGTAACTGAGTTACGTAACTAAGTTACATTTTGCTGTAACTTGCTGGTAACTGAGTTACATTCATATTTCTGTAACTCGTCAAGTAACTGAGATACTTTTTGGGTAATTTTTGGCTCAAGTTACAAGTTACAAGAAGTTACAAGCGAAGTTATAATTTTACATTTAAGTTTTGTTAAGATTGACGAACAAATGTCATGTAACAGTTTAATTAATATGTATAGCAAAGGTGTAGCTATCACTATACAAGGCACCAGTCTTTTTCTATTTTTTTACAGTTAAGTTACAGTTTTGCAATTGAGATGTGATCAAATTGAAGATCAAATGTTATGACTAATGTACAGTATCCTCAACAGATCCTCTTTTTTGTGGAATTTTATTTTAGGAACACAGATGTTTACAAAAGAAAATGTATAAAAATCAGTTGAGAGGCATATTTCTGCTGGCATGTGGCTTTTTTAGTTTTTTGTATATTTTGTTTCATGTACACCAAATGTACATTCTCAATTTAACACTGAAAAAAGTAACTCAAGTTACTCAAGTTACTTTTTCTATGTAACTTCAAACTTTACAAGTTACTTTTCTCTAGGGGTATAACTTTAACTTGATCAAGTTACTGCCATCATGCCATGGTGAGTTATTTATAACTGTACAAGTTACACTTTCAAAGTAACTTCACCAACACTGCAGACACACATCAAGATAAATATTATACCAGTAAGACTCCCTAATCGGGAGATAAGCGACCGTTGGTCTCTTATCTCTACAAATAGGCCAAAAATTAGTTGTACCAAAATCGTCCTGATGGTGGCGCTAGATGGGACAGATGCGTTTTGATTACATGACTGTAGAGATACTGTGCGATTTGCGTGATTTTAGGGCAAAATCTGTAGGTGTCCAAAAATGTGTTTTAAAACATCGGCCTGAAGGTGGCGCTAAATGGGACAGGTCCATGTTGATGAGATGAGTGTTTTGCAAGAATCGGCCTCATGGTGGCGCTAGAAGAGGGCCATGTGAGAAATGAGGGGTGGGGTCTCCGCGCCGCCGAGGCGGACGAATAGGTACCGGCCCCGGCTCTCCCGGTCGCTCCTAGCCTGAGTTAAGGCATTTTATGTGAGCTGCAGTGGAGGGGGTCCTCCACTGGGGGCGCCACCACTTTTGCATCCGTTCTGGAGCACCAGGAGTCGGTGGTCCCCGGGAATTCCCCGTGAGCAGCCCCGTTGGGGTGGTCATTTGGTAATTTTTGCACATTTGGTTCGGGTCATTTTTGCACATTTTTTACACCTGGGGGTCCCCCAGGGACTTGGGGGTCCCTGGAGCTCCGGGGGTTGTAGTTTGGCAGGCAAGGAGTGTGTGTGCAAAATCTGTCATGGATTGGGGCAACGGTTGCAGAGATATGAGCAGGGCAAAAGTGTGACGTGTGAAGTGTGACTGACAGACTGACGGACTGACGGACTGACGGAGGGACGGACTGACAGCCGGTGGAGGTTTGGATAGTATAGGAGTGCAAGTAACTGCGACCTACGGTCGCAATAATATAATGAGAGTGGTCTATTTCTGGTATTCCAATTTCTCTGTGCCTAGTCTGATTATTTGTTGGACTTTACATATGGGCCACTGGGCCACACACAGACACACGCGCACACACACACACACACACACACACACGTGCACACACACACACACACACACACACACACACACACACACACACACACACACACACACACACACACACACACACACACACACACACACACACACACACACACACACACACACACACACACACCCCTGGTGGTCCGCAGACCACACCGGTTGAAAACCCATGAATTCTGTATTCCCTCAAAAAAGATTCTAGAACACAACACGTAGTACTGGTGATTTCCTTGTTCACTTTTTACTTTATAGCCTAAGTAGGCCTACTGAACGCCTACAACAAATATACACAATTTAGGCTAATCATCAAACGTATATGGCAACTAATTGGGGACGTGTTTGCACGTGTATATAGCGACACCCATTCCGTAAAATACGGATTTGTCCCGTATTTGAGAATGTTCCGTATTTCCCAAATGCCCCATGTTGGCAGAGTAGCTATTTCTGGTATATATTTATATACTCGAAGTGAAAAATACAGACGGAGGATAAAATAACTTCACACAGGGAGGCATCAGCTTCATGCTGGAAAACAGCTCACACAGAACTGTGGCATTTTTTATTTTTTCACTTTAAATACTCTTGAGGCTAACAAGCACTTCCGGTCCCGCCCTTCACAATAATAAATCAATATAATGGGAGAGCATATCTCGACAACACCCCCACTTGATCTCACATTATATACATTTTTTTTCTTGCTCTTCTTCACAATACAATACTTTAACTCCAAATACATAAATAGATCTTCAGCATTCAACTCACATTTTAAACTGTACAATACACATTATTCAAATACTCTCTTTTTTTCCCTCTCTCTTAAAATAAAATTCAAACATATTTCTCCAAAAGTCTCTTTCAACATATCCAAATCAATATCACAGTTAAATACATGCTACCTTCAACTAATCAGTTCATCACCCCAAACAAATGAACACTTCTTTTTCTTTTTCCAGTTTCTTCTACCACCCCCCCCCCCCCCACACACACACATCGCAGGGTGGTTTTGCAGGCTGCATAACGGTGTGTGGAACTGTGGCAGTGGCCGCACCACTGCTGCTGGCGATCACACATTTTTGCGACATGGCCTCTCACACCACATCGATAACAGCGCCGCCGGTCACCTATAGTCGCCCACTTAACATTCGGCCGCATCTGAATCCCCATGTCGCAGTCGCCCTCCTCCGCTGCCGCCGCATGCCTCCTCTCAATGTCCTCACCTCTGAGCTTGGTCCTGGACTCGGAGAAAGGCACTGGCTCTTTGCTTGCATAGTACTCTCGGGGGATTCTGAGCGCCTTGCGTCCATCGTCAGCCGCTTCCCGCATAACAAGCGACACACTTTTGTCATCCAAAACTTGAATCAGCTCAGCGTAGGCCAAGGCATTTTTCTCCTTGTCTTCACCCGTCTCGGGTTGGTTTAGAATGGTTTTCTTCAATCCTCGAAGCAACAAACAACAACAACTAACACCTCGTAAATAAATGGTATTAGCTGGGCCCATAACCTGTTTGCAGAGTAGCTATTTCTGGTATATATATACCAGAAATACTCGAAGTGAAAAATACAGATGGAGGATAAAAATAACTTCACACAGGGAGGCATCAGCTTCATGCTGGAACACAGCTCACACAGAACTGTGGCATGTTTTATTTTGTCAACTTAAATACTCTGAGGCTAACAAGCACTTCCGGTCCCGCCCTTCACAATAAAAGTTCAGCAACACATCACAATAATAAATCAATATAATGGGAGAGCATATCTCAACACCCCATAAAGGTCTGTCACTCAAACACTGAATTTAACCATAATAATGAACTGGCAACACTTGCGGGAGGCAAGCAGGACATCCTGCGAGCGTAAACATAAAACATCCAGTGGCTCGGTGCGGTGGCTGCGCCCGGTTACGGTCTTTCAGTCTGTGTCCATGGAGTCCACTTGGGGGGCAGACCTCCATTCAGAAACACCCCCACTTAGAGGCGGCTGCTGCCTATGCAGTCATTTACGCTGCGTTGCGGTGAGCACCGTGGATTTACCCCACAAGTGAGCTACAAGCTTGAGTGTTTAGTTATTTAATAACAACACTCTAATAGTTCACAGAAGAGATGTCTGTGTAAATTCAATAGGAGACGTTTAAAAACACAAAAAGCACGAGCGCACCAAACTCTCTGTGTGCGCCTCTGTCAGGTTGGTGGGAGGAACCAGCAGCCACCAGCAACCCCTCTACCAGTTCAAGATAAGATACAATAAGGTGACATGAGATGAGATAAACCTCTATTGATCCCGAGAAGGAAAAGGAAACACATGAGAGGTATTTTGAGCTCACAACGTGTTGCAATGTGACACGTTGTGAGCTTGTAGATCTGCCATTTTAAAAATTTGAACATTTTTTTTTGAAACATTTCAACAACACAAATCTTGAATGACCTGGCAAAAATTATTATAAACTAGAAAAATGCTCCTCGGAGCACGGGTCTCCGCCAGGTCAGGTAGGATATTCATACAATTACATTTTTCATATTTTGGAAACCGATTTCAAACTGCAAAAAGCTTACACAATATTGTGTGTTAGTTATAACTATTCTTTGTATTTCAGGGGCTCAGGACTTTAAAAATAATTTTTCGCCACGCGGCAGTGCCGCGCGCCCGGAACGCACGCCACCGCACGGCCAGAAGAGGTGTCCCTTATTTCAGTTTCTGAAAGGTGGCAACCCTACTAGTCTAGTACATAGAAGGGGTTTTCATGCACCCCCCGGAAATACATTTCTAATCAGTGTTTCCTTATTGGAAAAAATGTGCTGAAAATGATTAGCTATGTTAAAAAGTTGTCAAAATGTCCCTACTACCCCAAAACCCCCCTTTTGTATATTTCTCTGGTGAAATTGGGTAAAGCCAAATATTAATTCACTAAAATTACATAAATAGACATGGAAGTCTGAAATTGGGCATGGAGTATCCTGACACATAGGGGTAAGTAAGAGAATAGGATTTTGGGGCGTGCTACTATTGTATTTGTAAATATGAACAGCATCATCCCCAGAAACACACAAAAATATACTGTCCGATTGACAAACAACAACATGGATGATTAATTTCCAGCACTTTATGGTGAATATCACTGCCTCATTTGTCTTTAGACCCTATCCCTAAGCTTCGATGTGAGCCCAAGATGACCTTTCTATCTTGAGAATTACTCTTTCTGTAGCCAACGTTCTGCACTATACCTCAAATCAGAGAAAATTGGATATTTAGTCAGTAGCTTTCCAGAAGCCCTAGAAGTATCATGCAACCCCCGGATATATATTTCTAATCAATGTTTCCTTATTGGAAAAAATATGCTGAAAATGATGAGCTATGTTAAAAAGTTGTCAAGATGTCCCATCTACCATATTTATGCAAATTAGTGCCGCCATTATTGAAAAGTCAACTGTCACTATGTCTCAGCCAATATTGCACTAAAATGATCAAATAAGGTGTCTAGACCTATGTTTTGAGGGTCAAGGATCTCATTGAAACTATTCTTAAAGTGGCCACACCTTGTTGGTGTGAAAATCAGTCCCGCCATTACAATATAATCACATTTCCACCAAGTAAGAGATACTGTATAACTTTACAAATAAGGTGTCTAGACAGATGCAGAGTGTTTTAACCAAGCTACTGTATATACGCATGTGCACACACACACACACACGTGTGCGTGCGTGTGCGCACACACACACACACACACACACACACACACACACACACACACACACACACACACACACACACACACACACACACACACACACACACACACACAAGCCTGCCCTATGCAAAACAAAATTCACACAGTCAACCAATGACATTTAGTGGGGGACCACATTAGTGGTCTAGATGCACTACATGGGTCTACAGATGCACTAGAGTCATCTATAGATGCACTACAGGGGCCTACAGATGCACTGCAGTGGTATAGAGATGCACTACAGGGGTCTACAGATGCACTACAGGGGTCTACAGATGCACTACAGGGGTCTACAGAAGCACTACAGGGGTCTAGATGCACTACAGGGGTCTACAGATGCACTACAGGGGTCTAGATGCACTACAGGGGTCTACAGATGCACTACATGGGTCTACAGATGCACTACAGGGGTCTAGATGCACTACAGGGGTCTACAGATGCACTACAGGGGTCTACAGAAGCACTACAGGGGTCTACAGAAGCACTACAGGGGTCTACAGATGCACTACAGGGGTCTACAGATGCACTACAGGGGTCTACAGATGCATTTCAGGGTCTACAGAAGCACTACAGGGGTCTACAGATGCACTACAGGGGTCTACATAAGCACTACAGGGGTCTACATATGCACTACAGGGGTCTACAGATGCACTGCAGGGGTCTACATATGCACTAGAGTGTTTTACAGATCACAATAATTGTCTACAGATGCACTACAGTGGTCTATAGACCACTGGTGTGATCTGTAGACCCCTGTAGTGCATCTGTATACCACTGCAGTGCATCTGTAGACCCTGAAATGCATCTGTAGACTACTCTAGTGTATCTGTAGACCCTATAGGGGTCTACAGATGCACTACAGGTGTCTACAGATGTACTATAATAGTACATCTGTAGACACCTGTAGTGCATCTGTAGACCCCTGTAGTGCATCTGTAGACCCTGTAGTCCATCTGTAGACGACTCTAGTGCATCTGTAGACCCCTGTAGTGCATCTGTAGACCCCTGTAGTGCATCTGTAGACCCTGTAGTGCATCTGTAGATGACTCTACTGCATCTGTAGACCCCTGTAGTGCATCTGTAGACCCCTGTAGTGCATCTGTAGACCCCTGTAGTGCATCTGTAGACCACTAATGTGGTCCCCCACTAAATGTCATTGGTTGACTGTGTGAATTTTGTTTTGCATAGGGCAGGCTAGTGTGTGTGTGTGTGTGTGTGTGTGTGTGTGTGTGTGTGTGTGTGTGTGTGTGTGTGTGTGTGTGTGTGTGTGTGTGTGTGTGTGTGTGTGTGTGTGTGTGTGTGTGTGTGCGCACACACGTGCGTAGCTACATACAGTAGCTTGGTTAAAACACTCTGCATCTGTCTAGACACCTTATTTGTAAAGCTATACAGTATCTCTTACTTGGTGGAAATGTGATTATATTGTAATTGCGGGACTGATTTTCACAAGGTGTGGCCACTTTAAGAATAGTTTCAATGAGATCCTTGACCCTCAAAACATAGGTCTAGACACCTTATTTGTTCATTTTAGTGCAATATTGGCTGAGACATAGTGACAGTTGACTTTTCAATAATGGTGGCACTAATTTGCATAAATATGGTAGATGAGACATCTTGACAACTTTTTAACATAGCTCATCATTTTCAGCATATTTTTTCCAATAAGGAAACATTGATTAGAAATATATATCCGGGGGTTGCATGATACTTCTAGGGCTTCTGGAAAGCTACTGACTAAATATCCAATTTTCTCTGATTTGAGGTATAGTGCAGAACGTTGGCTACAGAAAGAGTAATTCTCAAGATAGAAAGGTCATCTTGGGCTCAAATCGAAGCTTAGGGATAGGGGAAGTTTTCTAAAGACAAATGAGGCAGTGATATTCACCATAAAGTGCTGGAAATTAATCATCCATGTTGTTGTTTGTCAATCGGACAGTATATTTTTGTGTGTTTCTGGGGATGATGCTGTTCATATTTACAAATACAATAGTAGCACGCCCCAAAATCCTATTCTCTTACTTACCCCTATGTGTCAGGATACTCCATGCCCAATTTCAGACTTCCATGTCTATTTATGTAATTTTAGTGAATTAATATTTGGCTTTACCCAATTTCACCAGAGAAATATACAAAAGGGGGGTTTTGGGGTAGTAGGGACATTTTGACAACTTTTTAACATAGCTAATCATTTTCAGCACATTTTTTCCAATAAGGAAACACTGATTAGAAATGTATTTCCGGGGGGTGCATGAAAACCCCTTCTATGTACTAGACTATACGTGTATATCACTAGACACGGTTTATAAGCCGAAAAGCATATAGGATCTCCTTTTAGTTGACCTTGTACCAGTGATTTGTAGGACTACTGTCATGAAACTGTACCTTTTCCAACAGAGGCAATAAAAACATGTTATTGCACCTATTGCGCAGTAACAAAAAAACGATTTAGTTTCACTTTCGACATACAGTAAGTAACAACATTTTATGTAGCCAGGCTACTCACCACCTCCATTCGCTGGGTGAAACCACATATGTGTCAAAAACACAAAAAGAAAGGCAGTAGACTGAACCATAACTGTAAAACTGATATTATGTCTGTAGAGAGTAGCCTTCAGTGCTCTATCATGTACCAGAAATACTGGAAGTGAAAATACAGACGGAGGATAATAAAGAATAAAATAACTTCACACAGGAGGCATCAGCTTCATGCTGGAAGAAGTCGACACACTGACCTGCTTTATTTTGACACTCATTAAATACCAAAATCTGCTGTGATGTCATTAGCATTTCCTGTTAGTCAGTTTCACAATAAGAGTCAGTAATAAATACAATAATAAATACAATTGAGGTTATATCTCAACACCCCACTTGACTTCACATTGGATTTTTTTTTCTGTTTCTCTTTTCTTTAAAAATCACAATAAATATACAATTCAAACGTAGCTGTAAGCATCATTTTGACATTATCACGTTTTCATTTTAGCTGCAATAATCAAATACACATGTTACTTTCAAACCATCACCATACACATTATTAAAATACTTTTAAATAATCATCTCATGATCCCAAAACACCTTTTTGTCCTCTCTCTCATTATCATACAATTCAAGCAGGTTTCTCTAAACAGAATGAAAATTTATTTTTATTTTTCCAGTTTTTATCCCCCACTGCTTTCTTGCCCTCAAACAGTTGGGTTACAAAGCATCATTCCTGTTCAGTGATTCAGTTTCCTCATTCATTGCAATACTAGACTTCAAGCCAGAACAGTAGTCAACAGATACATATAATCGGGGGATATCTTTAGAAATAGTGTCAAATCCTGGAATAAATTCCTTACCAAAAGAATTCTTCATCAACGTGTTTGTAAAGGTGTCTAGTAACACATCTCACAAAGACTGAAATTCAGTTTCCCTAGGAAAATCTTTGACAGCTAGGGTAATTCTGGGTCTCATTCACTCACTATACACTATACTATAGGGGGAAAAAATCACTCCCAAAAATATGCTTTAAGTGGGATGTGAGGGGTCTAACTAGGTGTTTTTAATTATTCTGAATCCATTGCAAGCATTTGTTTTGCACCAAAAACATTCCTTGGGCTAGAAATGGACCCCCATACCACTGTGAAAAGTGATGACTCATCACTAAACCATCATTTTATGGGCTGTTTTTAGCCCAATGAATGTTTGTTTGTGCAAAACAAATGCTTGCAATGGATTCAGAATAATTAAAAACACCTAGTTAGACCCCTCACATCCCACTTAAAGCATATTTTTTGGGAGTGATTTTTCCCCCTATATAGTGTATAGTGAGTGAATGAGACCCAGAATTACCCTAGCTGTCAAAGATTTTCCTAGGGAAACTGAATTTCACTCTTTGTGAGATGTGTTACTAGACACCTTTACAAACACATTGGTGAAGAAATGCTTTGGTAAGGAATTTATTCCTGGACTTTTTAACTTTTTCGCCGCCGTTGACAGTCCTCACCGTCATTGAAAGGGTTAATACCATGGCGCCGTTGACGGTGAGGACTGTGAATCTTACTGTATATACAGTAAAGATATTATTACTTACTTAATGTCGCTCCGGTCCCGCTCGCATCGGTAATGTCGGCGATTTGTTTACAACGCACGTTGGGCGTGCACGCGAAGTGAAGCTCCTCAATGTTAAGTCAATGGAGAGGCCCATAAAGAAACTTCATTTAAACAAAATAGCCATTTTGAGACATTTTGCAGCAGATCTAAATGTAAACAAGGCACAAGGCAGGGCGCAGCCATCTTGCCTCTTCTTGTCCCACACTGTCATGTGACTAGATGACGTAATCGTTGCCGTCAAGTGATAATCCAAAAAAACAAAAACAACCCCCTTCCAGCCCTTCAAAATAATAGCGGCGGCCTATGGAGGAAACCGCGTGGCACCGAGGCACCAAGCAACCTTCAGATTAAGAGGCACTAATTGTGTTAAGATATCCCCCGACTAATAGTCATTTGAAGTTTCTAGTTTTATCCTCCTCATTCTAGGTGGGTAACGTGTAGTTTTACATTTAGTCTCAGACTTGATCTGGTCTCTCTGAGGTGCAACTAATGCAGCCTCAAAAAATAAACATACATGTGTGTCTCTCTGTGTCTGTTTCTCTGCACACTTAGACCTGCGCTTCTGCACCCGTCTGTAGGCATTACACATAGACTCGACCTTCTGCATAGGCCTGTTGTAACAACCATTACAACAGTCATCACCATCAAACTCATTGTTCACAGTGTTCAAATAGTACAGACTGTTGTGCACATAAATGTTAAACTTCGTTTAACCATCTCTGCACTTCAGAACACTTACCTTTCATGAAGATGACAGAGGCACCTCTGGGGATTGCTGCCTGCACAGAGAACATGTCTTGCGGGTATGTAGGGGTGATGTACAGGGCCTGCCTCAAGGTAGATGTGTGGCATTGCCCCCTGCTGTCGATCATGGTCACCTGCGCATCACCTCTGCACTCTGCCACTCCACTGCGTCTTGTATGCAATCAGTCTTTGGCTGGAAACTGTTGTCGAAACTCTTAAACTTTTTAATGTCTGCGATGATGTCAACCATCAGACCTGTCTTCTTCACACGATGTCCTCGTTGAACCCCAACATCACCGCCACTCACTCAGAATGAGTACTCGCGACCACTGCCGCGGCTGCCGCCGTACCCCTCCGAGACTCTTTGCACATTGTCTCGCTGGCACCGCTGCCGTCTCCTTCTGCAGGCTGTGTACCGGTGTGTGGCACTGTGGCAGTGGCCGCACCACTGCTGCTGGCAATCGCACATTTTTGCGATATGGCCTCTCACACCGCATCCGTAACACACGCTCCCAGCTGATCCCCGCCGGTCACCTGTAGTCGCCCACTTCACATTCGGCCACATCTTAATCCCCATGGCGTAGTCGCCCTCTGCTGCTGCAAGCCTCTTCTCAGTGTCCTCACTTCTGGGCTTGTTTTTGGACTTGGAGAAAGGCACTGCATAATAGTTTCTCAGGATTTTTAGCGCCTTGCGACCATCATCAGCTGCTTCCCGCATTACAAGCGACACGCTTTTGTCATCCAAAAACTGGAGAAGCTCTGCATACGCCAAGGCATTTTTGTCCTTGTCGGTCTTGTCTTCTTCACCCTTCTCTGGTTTGTTTAGGATGGTTTTCTTCAATCCTCGAAGTAACAATTGCCCCAAAAATCTCGTCTCCCAAAGTTCATACTCATCTCATCGTCAAAAACCAGCCGACTCCAGCGGCTACTCCTACTCGAAATAGCCCACATGGCTGTTGTTGTTAGCCTAGCACGGATAGTCGGCTACAAACATTTCACCTCGTAAATAAATCTGGTAGTACCTGGACCCATAACCTGTAGTCTGTAGAGAGTAGCCTTCAGCGCTCTATCATGTACAAGAAATACTCAAAGTGAAAATACAGACGGAGGATAATAAAGAATAAAAGAACTTCACACAGGAGGCATCAGCTTCATGCTGGAACCTGTCGACACACTGACCTGCTTTATTTTGACACTCATTAAATACCAAAATCTATTTGGCTGAGTAGGTATGTCGGTGTCTGTGTGTGCTCAAGGAATGCAGGTGTGTTTAAGCCCGTAGCCCAGGGGTGTCCAAAGTGCGGCCCGGGGGCCAAATGCGGCCCGAGGACAATTTTTATGCGGCCCCCGGCTTCATTCCTAAATTGTGCTATAAACGGCCCGCCAGCACCGTCAAACAAGAATATTTTCCCAGAGTATAATCTGTCAGGATTGTTTCCTGTTGTCTCATTCTGAAGGGGTCAAAGAAAGGCCATGTATTGTATTTTTACCTTGCACGACTGGTTACATTTGGGTGTTGTTCAGAGCACACACCTGACAAAAGACCACTGATATAAATATCGATGATGATAGTTAAATACAATATTTTAATTGCGATGCACATGTATGTGACTTTGTTATGGTCCAACCGAAAGTACATTTTGCCAGGAAAGTCGGCCCTTGGGTGTTTTAATATTTTATAATGTGGCCCCCTTTGAAAAAAGTTTGGACACCCCTGCCGTAGCCCAATCAGGGACCAGCAATTCTGGCAACGTCATCATTAACAGCCAGTGAGGGACCTGCATTCCTGGTGATGCCAGTGGTGATGTCACTGGCATCGCCAGTGGTGATGTCACTGGCATCGCCAGTGGTGAGCACACCTCATGGCGCGCTCTGTTGGCAGAACTTGGCACACAAGTAGGCCATACTGTACATGGCCTACTTGTGTACAATGCACAAGTTGGCACCTCGACAGAGTGCAGTTCTAGTTTTCTTTGTGGAGCTTCCATCCTCACTCACAAAAGACCTGAGGTATTTGAAGTCCTTTACTTCTTCCAGTGTGTGTGTGCGTGCGTGTGTGTGCGTGCATGTGTGTGTGTGTGAGTGAGTGTGTGGGTGCGCACGAGTGTTTGTGAGCGTGTGCGTGTGTTTGTTTCTAAGAAGTAAAAGGACAGAGGAATTGTAAAAACAATTCTAAGAGTCATCTTCAACAGGATGTGGTCTATCTTATACTGTGTGTGTGTGTGTGTGTGTGTGTGTGTGTGTGTGTGTGTGTGTGTGTGTGTGTGTGTGTGTGTGTGTGTGAGTGTGTGAGTGATTGTGTGTGTGTGTGTGTGTGTGTGTGTGTGTGTGTGTGTGTGTGTGTGTGTGTGTGTGTGTGTGTGTGTGCACGCATAGGCGCCGATATTCTGTGCAAGCCACTGGGTGCAGAACCCTGGGTGCAGAACCCAATCAACAGGATGTGGTCTATCTTATACTGTGTGTGTGTGTGTGTGTGTGTGTGTGTGTGTGTGTGTGTGTGTGTGTGTGTGTGTGTGTGTGTGTGTGTGTGTGTGTGTGTGTGTGTGTGTGTGTGTGTGTGTGTGTGAGTGTGTGAGTGATTGTGTGTGTGTGTGTGGGTGTGTGTGTGTGTGTGTGTGTGTGTGTGTGTGTGTGTGTGTGTGTGTGTGTGTGTGTGTGTGTGTGTGTGTGTGTGTGGCATAGGCGCCGATATTCTGTGCAAGCCACTGCAGGTGCAGAACACAAATCAAGCCCCCGTGCGACAGTGCAGTGGCTGGAGACGTGCCGTGTGTGTGTTTCTAAGAAGTAACAGGATGTGGTCTGTATATAGTAATACCATAGAGTTATAATAAGTAGGTCTATACTGCAGGTCTGAACAACATGAGTTTTTTTTTAATTCTCACACCAACATCAGCTAAACTCTAGCTGCTAGAGTATCATTCTGTCATCAAGCACCGATTATTATACTTTTACACCACTATAGTTCTTAAGATAAAACAATATTCATGGTCATAGTTATTATTTTATTATTAAAGATGGAATCTCTTTAGACTGAAGGGATTATTCATTTATTTAGAATAATTTGAAGAAATCAAATAATGCAGCCATTCATCTGCTGTCATTAATGTTCTGTTACAGTCAGACTATTGCCTATCATTAAAATTAATTTGGGGTTGGTTGGCTGTGGTACCTACCGTACAGTCCGACTCCCACCTGACTGCAGAAGAAAAACCTACAACCATTGTCAAAAGCTGAAGTAAAACCTACAGCCATGGTCAAAACTACAGTATAGCGTTGTCCCCCCAGTGCGACAAGGTCGCCTTGGAAAACAAGGAAGTGCTGATTAGATAGAAAAATCCATTTTCTGATACTACAGTACGTCCCCTATTTCTCGCTTAAAATATTTTTAAAAACATTCTCGAGAGCAACGTTTAGCTCTAAATGTCGCTGTGTGTTTATTTACATGGCTGACATGTTGGATACAGCGCAAGATTCACGCAGTGCAGCTTGACTGCAGCAGGTGCTCTGAGTCTTTGATTAGGCAGCGGTCTGTTATAGAGCGGAGCGGTCTGTTATCCAGAAATAACAGACCGCTGATTTCAGCAACTGACCAATCAGAATCAAGCATTCAAACAAGACGGGTAATAAAAGGAGATATGTTTGATACCATGGTGCGATTTGAATAACATGATGACATCATTGATCTTGTCGTTTGCCATAATGAGTCTGAGGGCACAACTCCTTCAGTCACCCTTTGCTCTCAGGGCTTAGGCCTGGCTCCAGACCATAGACCACGCCCACTGACTGAGTGGACTGCCTGGCTTCAGTCTCAAAATCAGGATCGTCAAGGAGGGCTGGCCCGGTCCCCCAGAACAGGAAGCCGCTTATCTGATAATGCAGCTGTGCTAACCCTAACCCTGGGTTGCTACCATAGAGTTATAATATTAATAGAGAGGACACATATATCCCCGCCCGTCCACTTGCATTGAGTTGCTCACCCAGCGCATGAGGCGTTTTCACCCCTCCATCCGGGTAGTAAAACGTGACGTAGTGGGTCTACTGTGACGCATTTTGCGTCATCGAATTTGTTCATGGACGCGCTTGGGCACAAAGTCATGAACGAGCACTGCCACTGTGAACGCGCTGGGGCTCAAGTCATGAACGAGCGCCGCGAGTACGAGCTCTGTTGGTTTAGACGGTTGAGAAACGCTCTCTAGTGGGGAAGAAAGGGAAACGCCGCCCAGTACAGCTCCTCTCCCCGGTTGAGAAGCACTCTGCTCGGATTCGATCTTACGATACGTCCCGCTGGACTGAGGCATCGCCTGGAAGTGTAACTCCACGTTGAATTAATTAACCATTGTGTATTTCATGGTTTAACCTAGGGGGTCCGCGGGGACACTGCAGGGGGTCCGCGAAATTGTTGAAAAAAAAAAAAAACGTTATATATTTTTTATTTTTATTTAAAAAAAGAAAGAAAAATAATAATTTGTCTTTAAATATAACAAAAAGACATGATTCTGTCTCTTTTGAATAGCTTGTATACATGATTATTGTGCAATTGACAGATTGTTAGTGATAGATTGATAGTATTGACATTGGTTCTCAGTTATTAAGGTATGTTTATAAATGGAAGTGGTACAGCCATGCACTTGTACATGCATGTTGGATGGAGCAGGGACCCCCAAGGTAGGGGGTCCCTGCTCCATCTCCCCATCAGTTTGGGGGTCACTGGCCTGAAAACGTTGAAGACCACTGTAAACAAACAAACAGAATGCATTTCAAATAGATCAGTGGTTCTCAAAGTGGATTCCAGGGACTCTGTGGGGTCTATACAAGTGTATACTGACAGTGTACAAATGGAACCAACATTTGGTTAATTTGGTTCCATTTGTATGCTGTAAAGAGTTAAGGGGAGACCTTGAAAATGTGAAAGTTTGAGAAACACTGGAATATTACCAAAGTGGAATCCATATTAATAACCAAGTCCATTGCTTGAAGTTTCTGAGGTAAATTAGTTAATTTATACCTCTATGAAATTAACTGTTATGGTTTATACACACCATTGACAATGGTCTAACGTTTTTACATGTGAAATTCATTCAAAAAAGTGTGTTATTTTGTGTCATATGGTCCTGGCCTGTGGCCATCCTGGCTATAGTCCAAACCTTTTACATATAGCCTAACTAGAGTATTAACTAACCCAATTAACCAAACCAAACCTGGTTCAGAGACCACAGATAAGTTTATGAATACTTTATAAATGTAGATATTATAATGATTATGATCCAATATTTATCAGACAACCAACAAATGTATCACAAAGGATTTATTTTGTATAAACCAGAAGTAGGCCTACTAGAGGTCACACATTAAAAAAACTCATTCTGGTCGATGTTCAAAGTGTTAATGATTTATTGATACATGAGATCCTAGAAAGCACTTGGCTTATTTACACAGGAAACCACTTAGGAATCTCATACAACATTGAATGACAGAAGGATAGAACACAGTACTATGCAGTAGAAAAAGAAAACAGTGCAGGAAAATTATATACAGTAGATATTTACAATAGAAGGGTCAGGGGCTGGGCACGGTTTGTTTTTAACAGTTACGAGTGCTGCCTGCTGCCTTTCGGGGCGATTTTAAAGGATGTTGGGATTTACACTGCTTTAAGGCCTTCGGTAAGGTGTTACACATTTTGGTGGTATAGCAGAAGAACGAGTTTGACCCTTTGTTTGAGTTGACTCTGGGTGGACGTGATCTGTGGTGCTGCCTCTGGTGTTGTAATTGTGGACATCCTTAACGCTTTCAAAGTATTTTGTCAGGTACATGGGTATCTTAGTGGTGTAGTTTATCTTGTACATCAGGCCCATTTACAAGGCATTGGTTACAGAAATGAACTAAAACTAGGCTTTAGAACTGTACAAAGTGAAAGGACAAACAAAAATGACATCACATTTGCTTGATGACAGCGTGTTTTTTAAAACGGGGTTCCCACACATTTTTACCAATTAATTTCCAAAACCTTTCCAGAATATTTAACCCAATTTCCAGGCCTATATAACAATAATTCAGCTCAATAACAAGTCGCTTACTCCTATGCGCAATGCCCAAAGACAGGTAGTGTATGCCAGTGGTTCTCAACCTTTTCAGACCATGACCCCAAAAATAATCATATTTTAACTGGGGACCCGGCACCCTGACGAGCACTAGTTGAGGAATTTTGTATAACACTGTTCTATTGTTTGTTTGTTCTATCTATTGGAATTGGCTGGGAATGTATTCTGTTGTTTCAGAAATGTATTTTCAACATGGTATGAACAATGTATAATTATAATAAAGCTCTATATTCTGATAGCAATCATTACCATAAGAGTATGTGTACAGCAACAGGTGTCTGTATCTCCAGCTGTATAAACTGAAAATGATTTTAGGTGGGTTGACAATTGTATCACTGTACACTGATTGAGTGTACAGTGAGTGCTCCAGTTCCAATGTTGCATGCTCACTTGTTTATCAACTATCATGACATAAGTTCTTGCTTTGGATAGAAGTGGTATTTTGGACTCTCCCATTATTTACAACAGGGGTCTTCAACAGGGGGTCCGGGACCCCTAGGGGGTCCTCAGGGTTACTATAGGGGGTCCTCCAAATCTTTGTGTGATAGAAACTTTTTTCTATTCCACTTGAACCCTAGTGTCCTTATTCTGAGAACTTTAGCCAAAAATAGCCGATCTGCAAGCTCACTGTGAGCTTGTAGATCTGCTATTTTTGGCAAAGGGCTTTGGTGTAGAGGGGAAAAAGAGCAGACTAATTACAGAGTGAAAGTGAAGCTTATTAAGTATTGACGGTTCAAGTGGTTAAATATCTGAAAACACAAATTGACATGAATCCAAAATACACTGATGATTGTGCAGTCAGGCGATTAAACTATATGGAATCTATGAAAAGGTTGTGGGGGTCCCTGCTTCATCTCTATCTCATCTGGGTCCGTTGCCTGAAAACGTTGAAGACCCCTGATTTACAATATGAACCTGTGTTGTCATTCAGTGTGGTAATCTTAGCATTTTGCATGGATTCCTTGGGTGAAACGAGTCATAGTTAAAGTTACTGGTCTGTTCTAGACAAGCCTATAGAGTTGTGTTCTGTTCCAGAAACAAGTTTAAATATAATTCATATAGTAGCTACAGTCTGAAATAGAGTATTTTTATTAGATGACAGTGTCTTGACATATAGAGACATTCTTTGAAATCCACATTAGATATTATATATATATACTCTATGCATTAGATGCACTTTGTCCAAAATGAATACATTTAATTACGCATTTGTAAGTGTCACAGACAGAGTGATGGAGACAGGCCATGAGACAGACCCACTTATAACTATGAGACAGACAGGCCTACTCAGAAATGGCTTTCGCCTACTTGTGGGTTATCAAACCATGTATGTATCGCATTTAAATTCCATTTTGATAGTAAATCTTCATTAACATTTCACGTAAAGCTTCTATTTAAAAAAAAGATCGGACTTTTCAGAACCCAATGCAAAGTCAATGGCAGACAGCCTCTGTCAAGATGACAAAACGCGAAAATCGTAATAACTAATACTAATGAGTAAACCAACAGTTTTATAAGAACAATATTGTTGTAACTAAGAGATTCGGGAAGGTATCTATATTTAATAAACACAGAATAAGAAGTAATAAGAAGAAGTCGCTATGGTTATTTCCTGGTTTAATGCGGTCTGCGGTGCGGTGCTCTCCGCTCCGGAGAGGAACAGAGGATTCAGCTGTCTGGTAGTGATGTGTCGTTCATGAGTGATTCGTTCAAAAGAATCGAATCATTAGCATGACTCGTGAACGATTCGTTCAAATCCCTGAAATGGGTCGTTCACACTTTCGTTCACACCCCCGCCCCTCCCCCTATTAGCCCCGGCCGGCAGACAGGACGTGACGGCGGGCTGCTCGCGACGAAATAAAAACGCTCCCGCGATTGTGTTTTTCACGGGGCGATCGCGCTATGAACGAGTCTTTTGAACGAATCTTTTGAACGGATCATTACCGTGAACGTGAACGAAATGATCCGTTCACAGAAATGAACGGGATTGCCCATCACTACTGTCTGGAGTGGAGGGGGTGGAGCCAAAATGCGCGTTCATGAGATTACACCCAACTGCAGTACCTCAAAACGGCCAACATGTCCTTTTGGTTTCAGGGCGCCCCCAGGGTTCTGGGGGCTTGGTTGCTACCTGCCCTACCAGAGTCAGCCAACTCTGGTAGGGCAGGTAGCAACCCAGTCGCTATAGACAACATTCGTATAGCAACGTTTTTTGACGATAATACGTTAATATCCAAACGTTTTCATGTTGCGACTGGGTAGGGTAGGGGGAGGCAGGGGACTCTGAAGGATACTGAGGTGCCTTGGAGCGTTTGAACATCCTGACGGATGGTTCTGAGGGCGAGACTCTCTGGCGTGCCCTGTAAGCCAAGCTTCTCTGCTGCTGCTGGAAGGACATTGTGCGCTCGGCCCCGTCGTCTAATATGGCGTAGGTATCTAGTGTGCGTTTACCGTGAAGCAGGATTACTCTGATGACCTTCAGCAGTACACGGTTGTGTACGGTTGTGCTGTTGACCTCATGCAGAACTTGCAAATGTCTGCCCTGGCAGATGCCACAGGGCTTTTTGAGGGTACACTGTGCCGCCTGAAGGGACCTTCCGCAGCGCCAGCATCTGTTGTTGGAGCGAATCCACTCTGTGATTTGGACCTTAGTGAGGCTCTGGATGGCTGAACACTGGTTCAGGTAATGTGCAGCATTGTCGCAGTAAGGGCAATAAACCTTCCCCTCAGAGGCAGGGGTTACAGCATCTTCAGCTCCATGGAGAACAGATGTTGGACGCATTCCCTGACGGCCTGACTTATGGGTCAACTGACTATCAAAGTCTTGGCACCAAGACTTGTATTGGAGCCACAAGGCAAAGTCCTGAAGTAGTCTCGGCCAAGGGTCTTCAGCAGTCCCACCAACGACTGAACCTGCAAGGTAAACTTCTCAAAAGCAGCAGCATCACCGTGGCGAATGTCAGAGGAGTCCATGACACTAGCAATCTTCTTCAGCGCCACTTGGTGCGGCTGGCTGTACCTTTCATTCAGAGCTTATTTCAGCTGCAGCAGGCCTTGCTGAACCAAAAGGCTGAACCAGAATGCTCAGAACGGGCGAAAGTCCTCTGGCATTCTATTTATTTTCATAATCTAATTGAACTGCCTCTGGTGTTTGAACCACATTTAAAGTGTGTCAAACATTTCACAATACATAAACAATAAATAACATCAAAACATTTTGAAAATAGCCCGATTTACAAACTCACAGGCAGATCTCCTCTGTTTGTTTTACATAACCTCCGACACATCATTTGTCTCAGAGCTTTGTACACCCTCAGACAACCCTATCTTCAAACCAGTCCATGGTGCATTGCTGTTAGATTGTAGAAAGAAGACGATAAATCACGAGCTGACCAAATCTGACCAATCACACAAGGTGCTCACATCGGTGCCTCTGCGGTGATGTTCGGCTAGACAATCTTGGAGGTGCTAGAAATGCCGAAATGAACTTCGGCAGGACAACATGTTTTTTTTTCTTTTTTTTCCCTCAGCTATGATGTCATGTTCTCATTGATCTGCTGAAGCTGAAAAAAGGTTTGACTTGGCTTGGAGTATGCTGCAGGCTTCAAGCCTTGAACTCCTGCTCAGGGAAGTTACTTGTTCCAACAATGTTACATTCTATTCAACATTAGTTTTGTCTCTCTCTCAAAGTGTATCTGAAAGAATTTGTAATCAGTTCACCACCAATATGAATGTGCTTTTAGACCATTGTTACTCTCTAACAGGGTGGCAACGGTTCAGAGTATGACTGTATATTTTTGAAGACGTACGTTTATTTTCTTAATAAATTATTTTGTTGTCTTTCATTCATTAAAGAAATTGACATTGCTTGTTCTATGACGTTCATTTTTGCCATATTACTTAGTGATGAACAGAAGGGTCAAGATTATATTTATCAAAATAAACCCGTTTCATTCACTTGTGTTGTTGGGTGTTTTCCTCACACACAAAAAATAAATAGATGCAAATGATGTCCATTAACTATACTTTAAACCTGGCATCCATATTTTGGGCATGTCAACTGATACATTTCAGAATTATTATCTATAAATGCGAGAAGTCTCTGCGTGTCTGTCTGTCTGTCTGTCTGTAATCCGCGTATCTCGAGAACCGTTCGTCCCACCGGCTTCAGATTCGGCACGCGCGTTCCCCGCCGCGGCGCGGAGTGCAGTGCCGGGCCTCGACCCGACCCGCCACGCGGTTTTCCCTAACCAGCGCGAAATGTTCAGAATCTCCTTATGCGGGGCTGATTGTTGACATCAGGCTGTTCCGGAGGAAATCGGCGCAAGCGCTGACTCATTGTGACATCACTTCATAAAAGGCTCTGACATCACATACGCCACATGAGTCAACACAAAATGCCATGGTTACGTATTGAATGTCATCAGTATGAACCGGTCGTCCCACCGGCTTCAGATTCGGCACGCGCGTTCCCCGCTGCGGCGCGGAGTGCAGTGCCAGGCCTCCACCCGACCCAACACACGGTTTTCCCGAACGGGCGCAAAGCGTTCGGAATCTCCTTATGCGGAGATGATTGTTGACATCAGGCTGTTCCGGAGGAAATCGGCGCAAGCGCTGACTCATTGTGACATCACATCATAAAAGGCTCTGACATCACGTACACCACATGAGTCAACAAAAATGCCATGGTTACGTATTGAATGTCATCAGTATGACATGTTTTGATGTTCCTATGGGCATGAATGGACACAGGCAAACATATGGTCAAAACGGGTCTTATGACAACAGGTATAATGGGGTTTGCATTAAAGGGTAGGGCATTCACAGAGATCTCCATATACTGTATGGGCATAAAATGGACGCCCATATGTGGAGCTGATGTCTGACATCATCAGCTCCACATCTGAGTTATCCGGAACCGGCACTGTGTCTGCAGAGATCTCCATATATGGGCATAAGTGGACACAGGCAAACAGACAGATAACTCCATATATGGGCATAAATAGACACAGGCAAACAGATGGTCAAAACAGGTCCTACAGAGATCTCCATATATGGGCATGAAATGGACATTGACAGATATCTCCATATATGGGCATAAATGGACACAGGCAAACAGATGGTCAAAACGGATCCTATGACAACAGGTATAATGGGGTTTGCATTAAAGGGCGGGACATTCATTCCCTATTTACATCGTTCCCGAGTTGGCCAGGTTGCCGACTAGACACTCGGCCGCATATCTCCATATATGAGCATAAATGGACACAGGCAAACAGATGGTCAATACGGGTCATACAGAGATCTCCATATATGGGCATAAAATGGAAGTAGACAGACAGATATCTCCATGCATGGGCATAAATGGACACACGCAAACAGATGGTCAAAACAGATCCAATGACAACAGGTATAATGAGGTTTGCATTAAAGGGCGGGGCATTCATTCCCTATTTACATTGTTCCCGAGTTGGCCAGGGCGCCGACTAGACGCGCGGCCGCGGCCGAGCTTCTAGTTTAGATAAAAATATCAGAAATAAACCTACAAACTCACAGTGCAATGCCTGGCCCATGCATTGTGTGAGCATTATTTATTATTCGTCATAGGACGAAGTACAGTAGGTATATAGGCCAGTAAACCAATTATGTAGGCTACTAGCGGAGATAGCCAATCTGCTAACTCAACACTTCAATGCGTTGTGAGCTTTTAGATTGCTGAATGTTGTCCTATTATGACATCACATGCCTTATATAGGGATGTTAAGATGGTTTCATGAGGTCACGGTTGTACTGAGTGACACCACCATTGTCATCATGGGCTGGCTGAGGCATTGGCATGGAGGTTAAGATACAGTAGGCCATTGGTTCTCAAAGTGGGGGTCCTATATCCATTTATATGTTGGCTAAATATTATACAAATATTCCAATAATTACAATTACTTGTACTGCTTTGGAAAAAAAAGGAATACAAGCTTGTACATCTGCTATTAGTTTTTTTTTAAAAACTTTTACAAGATTGTACATCTGTTTTTTTATTATTATTGGAATATTTGAATATATATATATATATATACTGTATATATATATATTTTTTTTACAAATCTTCTCTTCTGAGAGTCCCTGACACAAAACCTTGACAGATGGGGTTACGCGGCCAGATAAACATCAATTTGGGGGTCCCGTCCTTAGCTTGGCACATAAAGGTTTGAGAACCACTGCAATAGGCTACTCATGTCCAGAACCATATTTAGCCTTCTGCCTGCTGTCCTAGAATTAAATCCAGTCAGAGCTTTTCCAATGCCAATTACCTCAGCCTTCTATGTAGTTTGTTGTCTTTCAAAGGGAAATAGACCTAGAAATATTTCTTATAAATATTTCATGGTCTTTCTCTTGAATTATTGACCCCACATATCAGGTATTAGTTTCTGTTCCTCTTCTTTCAAGACTGTTGAGCCTGCTGTAGTAAAATGTGACTCTGTAGCATCCATGTATGTGTATTGTGAACAAAGTGAAAGGGTGATTTCAGCTTGGTTTCATTTACATCTTTAATTTCCTCATGAAACATGGGTTACTACATAGTTATTTTAAATTAACTGTAACATCATGAATAAATCAATGTAATTACATCAATAATAATAATAATACATTTTATTTGTTTTGCACTTTACATTTGAAAACAAACCTCATAGTGCTACAGAACAGAGATAAAACATAAGATAAAAACATTTGCATCAGGTAAAAGATAAAAGGAACGGAAAGGCCTGGTGTTATGAATTGACCGTGTTAAATCCTTGTAGGATGTTTGAATTTGAGCTTTTAGAAGATTCATACCAACGTATTGCAATCATTGTAATGAACCCATCCTTCAGTCCTCTGGAGATCTGAAGCCACTAGAAAGAAAGTTAAAGAAATTTAGATGTCTTGTCTTGTCTTGTCTTGTCTTGTCTTGTCTTGTCTTGTCTTGTCTTGTCTTGTCTTGTCTTGTCTTGTCTTGTCTTGTTTTGAATAGGAAAACATATTCAGTGTACAGCACAATACAATGCTTTACTGTCCATCACTGTTGCATCAAATTGAGATGATCTGAGCATTAACATCAATGGATATTACTGTACCAGAGCCCTATATCTAAAATCACAACAGGCTCTGTTTGGGTCATCCATATCTGTCAATATATTTGATTCTAAGTCATGGCAACATTAAACAGACAACTAACTCGTCGAGTACAGTGCAAGCAAATCAGGTCTGTTTTACTAAGCATAGAGGGTCTACAGTAAGTGGTTATGTTACTGATCTCTAGATGTTACTAACCTCTACATTTCTATGGATCAGGATTTCATTCAGGTTCTTGCCCAGTTTTGGAACAACAGGGATGAGGATGATTCTGTGAGGAGATAGAAACGGTTCAGTAACTACTGTAGTGATCATAGAGAACAACCTGGTACTGTACCTACTGTATGGAACCAGGTTGGTTGGTGTGTAGGATAATGATTTGGCTTTGCGTGCTTCATTCCCACAGTCTCCATTCTGTATAGGCCTACCTGTGCCTTTGATCTCCATGGACCCCCAGTAGACAGGTTGACTCCAGTCACTCCAGTATATGGACTCTCCACAGTGTCTGGCCACCCTGAACCTCACCTGGAGCTCATAGCGGGAGTTACTGGAGGGCAGGTTGGTACAGTAACTATTCATGCTGAATCTAGAACTCTGAACACAAGGTGGAAAAATGTACAGCAAGAGAGGTTGGAATGAAAGCAATGGGGCAGTATTTCACTGGTTAAATGAATAGACGACTCAATATGAATGAAAGAAAGAGAATACAAATATGAATAGGGGGGAAAAAAAGGCAACATAAGGACAAGATTATGCGATTCTGATTCTGATTCTTCATAAAAAATTCTAGCCTTCGGTTATTTTCGTAATAATCCCATGCCTACCTCCCATTTGTTGTAGTTGGTTCTGTAGCGAACTTCATTTTCCAGACATCTGTACCAACCATTGGTGTGATCCCAATAGAAACACAAGTTGTTGGAGTCATTCTTAACAGTCACGTTGACTGGAGGATACAGCTTGACTGAAAATGTAACACAGAATTAATGATACAAGGCAAAGAACCAAACAGTTGAGGAGAGTCCACCGTAGCATTAGGAGTCTCATATTAAGCCTATAATTTCCCCAAAATGTTAGCCCTAATGTATTAGTTCAACAGAGCTACATTTTAATGTTGTCCTCTAGTGGTTCAGGCCCAGGGTTTGAGATATGATACATGAATTTCTTAATTGAATGTTTAGTTGCTGCGAAAGAAAAATACTTAGAAATAATCATAAATATAATGTGCTATTATAAACCTATGAAAAATTCTTGGAGCAAGAAACAAAACTTACCTTTGGGTTTTAAGTTGTGTGTCTGGAGAAAACTGTCATTGCCATGGGTCAGCTTTGTGTAAAAAGGAATGAACCTCTGAAGATGTAGCTTGTTGTATGGCTGCTTACATCCAGTAGTAAAGCCATTCTCTGAGGTATAGGATGTACACTCTTGGAAATGATTATCTGAATGGAACCTGAACACATAAACATGATCAGTCATTGAACACACACACACACACACACACACACACACACACACACACACACACACACACACACACACACACGCACACAGACGCACACAGACGCATGCGTGCGTGCATGCTTACGTGTGTGTGCATGTGCGTGCAAAACAAATCCTTTGCTAATGCATGATCCAAAGTGTCCAAAGCTCTGTGATGAAGACTCTAACCTGCTGTAGAAGGTGTAGTTGACCTCTGTGTTCTGTCCATCCCAGCTACAATGGACATAGTCCAGATCCACCAGCAAACAGTTCACATCTACACTCACAAACATAGACAGTTCAAACCACAATAATTACATGACAATGCACCAAATATATTGTGTAGGAGCTATTATATTTGCACTGGATTGGATTATTGATATGTGATAGATCAGATAATAGATCAGTGGTTCTCAACCTGTGGGTCAGGACCCCCAGGGGGGTCCCCAAATTATTTTGTGGGGGGTCCCCAGGTGATTAACTTAATGTGCAACGTTGTTTTCACTAGAAAAGACCACACCATCAAACAGTGAACCAATTGAGTTGTATTTATTGAACAATTGAGACATGGAAATGCATTTGGTACGATGGAAGCTGTTGGAGGAATAGAGAAGTTGTTCGTTGTTGGCTGGGAGGGCGAGGTGCCTTTGGGATTGAAGGCAGGCCAAAATGCATAAAGTTTAAATATATAGAGGGTATCTGCACATTTCTAAAATGGCAATTTAAGGACTTTTTAATACCTCTAAAATGACAAATTAATCAGTGAACAAATTGTCAAATATTAGAGGCAGAAAGTGTGAAAATAGACGATCTACATGCTCACAACGCCTCGCAACATGAGGCGTCGTGAGAGCATGTAGATCTGCTTTTACACAATGTATTGCCTCAACTCTGTGTGTGCTCGCCAGGGTGGGGGGGTCCCCAGTTAAAATATGATTATTTTGGGGGTCGCTGCCTGAAAAGGTTGAGAACCACTGATATAGATGAAGGCACCGCATTGGCACTTTGGTGGAGGGAGTGTCTTGGTATAGGTGAACAAGTAATGGTCCTCACCTACTAACCTCAAGGCTGGTTTGGCCGTGGGGCCTGGGGTAGGGTGAACGTTATGTGTGTGTGCCGTACGTGGGTTTTTCCTCACCTGCCAATGAGGAGGCCCCACCGGGAGGACGTAACACCTCTGTCCCACTCCTCTTTTTCAACACCCCTTGCCAGTCAGTGGGGGGTGTTGAAAATGGTATACCAAGACTATTGCTCTCCAAGGACCCCCAGTAGACAGGTTGACTCCAGTCACTCCAGTATATGGACTCTCCACAGTGGCTGGCCACCCTGAACCTCACCTGGAGCTCATAGTGGGAGTTACTGGAGGGCAGGTTGCTACAGTAACGCTTCATGGTGAATCTAGAACTCTGAACACAAAGAGAAAGATGTACAGCCAGAGAGGTTGGAGTATAATTAAATAATGAGGAAGTATTGTATGTTGCAGTGGTTAAAAGTTATAAATAAATGGATGATTTGATAAAAGGTTGACTTTTTGATCCATTGAAAGAATTTGGGCCTTTGGTTATTTTCTGATCAATTTCATGCCTACCTCCCAGTTGTTGTTGTTGGTCCTGTAGCGAACTTCATTTTCCAAACATTTGTACCAACCATTTGTGTGATTCCAATAGAAACACAAGTTGTTGGAGTCATTCTTAACAGTCACATTGGCTGGAGGATACAGCTTGACTGAAAATGTAACACAGAATTCATGAAAATAGGCAAAGAAACAAACAGCTGAGGAAAGTTCACATTAATAGCATTAGGAGCCTTCTATTAGGCGTCCTATAATTGTATTTCCCACAGAGATAAAGTTTAATGTTGCCCCCTAGTGGCACACTTGAAGAAGCCTTGACATTTAAATGGCATACAGTAAGGTTTGAGCTCTGGGGCTCTATTTTCGTCCATGCCTTACCTACCCCTTATCCCTACATCTTTCTTTTTTTTGCAATTTTCTTACTATTTTGAAAAACATTTTTTAATATTTCAAATAGCTGATCTACAAGCTCACAACGTGTCACTGTATTTCATCTATTTGAAATATTTGTATATGGTTTTTCAAAATAGTAAAAAAGGCAAAGAAGTTTAGGGATCAGGGGTAAGTAATGGACGTAAATGTATGGTTCTGTTGTTTACACAATTTTAAAATTGAATTTTTAGTTGCTGCAGAAAAATACCTCTTAGAAATCATTATGTGCTATTATAAACCTATGAAAAAGCAGGAACCAAACAAATGATGTTACCTTTGGATTTTAGGTTGTGTGTCTGGAGAAAACCGTCATTGTCATGGCTCAGCTTTGTGTAAAAAGGAATGAACCTCTGAGTTTCTAGCCTGTTGTATGGCTGATTACATCCAGTAGTAGAGCCATTCTCTGAGGTATAGAATGCACACTCTTGGAAATGATTATCTAAATGGAATCTGAACACAGAAACATGATCAGAGATTAGTCATTGAACATAGCCAAAAACTAACCCATGAAGCTCTGTGATGACTGATGAAGACTCTAACCTGCTGTAGAAGGTGTAGTTGATCTCTGTGTTCTGTCCATCCCAGCTACAATGGACATAGTCCAGATCCACCTGCAGACAGCTCACATCTACAATCATAAACAGACCAGTTACAACCAAAATAATGACAAGGACAACAAATGCACCACAAATGTTGCTTTCTAATTCAGGGGTCTTCAACGTTTTCAGGCCAAGGACCCCTTGAGTTGAAAGAGAGATGAAGCAGGGAGGGACCCCACAACCTTTTCATATAGATTCCATATAATTTCGTTGTTTAACAGCACAATCATCAGTGTATTTTGGATTCATGTCAATTTGTGTTTTCAGATATTTAACCACTTGAACCGTCAAATACTTAATAAAATTGATCTTTCACTCTGTTCTTAGTCTGCTCTTTTTCCCCTCTACACCAAAACTCTTTGCCGGAAATAGCCGATCTACAAGCTCACAACGCCTCGCAGCCCTCACCCCCTAGGGGTCCCAGACCCACTTTTGAAGACCTATGTTCTATATTGGTATATGATTTCTGCGTCACCTACAAACATTTCCCAAAGGAAAGTATTGTTGACCGTTGACTGTTTATACTAGGACAGGTACCAGTACTTCTACGAGTCTATACATTTTCCAGAGCCCTGCCATGTAGCTGCAGTGTTGGCACACACACACACACACACACACACACACACACACACACACACACACACACACACACACACACACACACACACACACACACACACACACACACACACACACACACACACAGTTAGGGATGGAGCTCGTAAATTTGTATTGATAATGAGCATCTTATCGATCCTGCTTATTGAACCGGGCTTTTATGGATCCCACTATTGAGCATTTTCTAATATTTTGTGGAAGAAGTGAGACAAATTCAGATAACAATAACAGAACTGTTATCTTTTTTTTCTTTTTTGCCAGTTGTTGTGACTGTGAGTTTGTGGCTGAACACCATCTACAGTATTAAGATGACAATTGCCAACAAATATTATCATTAAATATCATTAAAACAATCATTCATTAGTGTGCAATAAGTGTTAGATGGCTTTATACTATGAATGAGGCTACTGTAATAAGTCCTTAATCACCTCCTGTGATTGATTGATTGATTGTTTAAACATGATGTCATGGGCTGCTATGCTCAATAACAAACTTGATAAGCCCAAAGCTTATTGGTACTCAATACATTTGTTATCGGGTTTGTAGCGGGCCCTTGTTTCGAGCCCCATCCCTACACATACCGGTAGGTGTCGCTTGACACCGCAGTTATGGTTGCCGTTCTGAGAAATCAGTCTATAGATGCATTAACATAACTTGCAGCGCATAAACTGACATCAAGGGGAATTATCAACGTTATTATCTGAGAAGCCACAGTTCCCTAATCTACTTTTATCTTTGTAGCCTATCTTGTATGTTGTCACCGCAAGCTGTTTAAGAGGTTCAGTATGAAAAACATCTATTTCTGGTGGATTTACAGTATAATTTAAAACAAATCTGAATTAATAAAAAATAACCACATTTACTAACCTGGGTTTCTTCTTGCGATCACACTGCCAGCCAGGCAGAGAAGGAGAGCAAATCCAGCAGGTGCCATGGTAGAACAGCGACCATGCAAAACTAACTGTAACTTTATAGTCTTCTTCACTTTCACTTTTATATTTACACAGCTGGGGAGGGGGGGGGGCATCATTGGGGCCCTTTGGGAACATTTGACTTCAGTCACAGACTAGTAAACACAACATATTGATCATTGCATGAGGTTGCAACATTAATACACAATGATTCCGGTAAAGCTTGTCATTATGAAAGTGACCTCCTGTAGTGTGTACAGTAAGTTATGATACTTTTGTATGCTCTTGCCCCTTCGTGGAATTGCTTCAGTAAAACTGTAATCCTATTGAATTCTCATAATTTTATTGAAGTTTTGTCATTATTCAAAATAACTACATTGACATGTTTTCAACAGTTGCTCAGCATTTGTCCCAAAATGATGACATGCAATAACAAGATATGATTTTGAATATTTCGATTTTAGGACTGGGGTTTGCAAAGGACCTTGAATGCAGTGGGTAAGTACATGGTTATGTACAGAGTGACATAAATGAACTTGCAGTACTTGTCCAACAAGGGATAGGATAAAAGACTAAGAGCATAACTACTGTGACACAGCCAACACAGTTGCATTGGGCCCGGGACATTTAGAGTTAGGGTCCACCTGTGTCTTGAGTAAAATAAAATAATATACATAATGTACAATTTACATTTATACTGAATACATAGATGCTGGCAACATGACCGAATTAATTTGGGTGGAGCCTGGTGGCTGCTGCTAGCGCCAACAACAGGAAGTCAGAAGAGGCTTGGACTTTTTGATCGATTGAATACTTTATGAATACTTAAAGACATAACATACAAGAAATCCTCCCCACTAGCAATAAAAGGTAAATGGTGCATTTATATAATGCCTTTATCAAAGGCTCTTTACATAACGGTAGATTGTGCATTACATTCACCCATATTCATACACTGATGGGCGATGCCGATGGTGGAAGAAACCATGCAAGGCCTGCTCATGGGGAGCAATTAGGGGTTTGGTGTCTTGCTCAAGGACACTTCGACATTAACTCTGGGGGAGCCCGGGATCGAACTGGGAACCTTCCGCTTGCCAAGCGACCACTCTGAGCCTTATGTACAGAAAACAATTGGGGAGGGGGAGGGGGGACATTTCTGGTGTCGAGATAGAAGACCTTTCTAGGACCAGTTGCAAATTGCTGACAGGCGCTCTCTTATGTCGGGTTTGAAGGAGGGTAAGGGGTCACATAAAAAATTATCACTTTTGAATGGCTCACCAACTCTGCTGCATGAGCTGCTGCGCTCCTCACAGTCACGGCAGGTGCAGCTGATCCATGAACGGGCCTGTCGGGCTCAGGCCCAGGGGCCCAAAGTTCATGGAATTGGGTCAACTGAGACGCACTTTTCCAGTAGCCCCGTAAACCATCTTCCTCTGGAAAGCTACATTCCATTTGCTCTCAAATTGAATCAGAATTTCAGGAGAAGGAACCCGCGCCCCCTTACAGGTTTACTTACTTTTCCTTCCAGAATCCTGAATTCTGGAAGCTGAACCAAAAAGACCCCTTTGGTTTTCTCAGTTTACTCTTAGTTAGAAAGGTGTTGTGAAATGCTTTGTGGTACATGTAGTTCTGTTCTCCGTCGCTATGTGCATTTGTTGCTGATAAGGCAAATACATGCTTCCAGTTGTTACACAACTCAGATTTCAGTTCAGCAATTCTTGTGAAATGCTTTGTGGTTTATCAGAAAGTACCCTTCCAAGTAAGTTGCAGTAGACTAACCTTTCTTCACATGTGCCATTTTTGCTGATGAGACGAAAGCATTTTCCATTCGACTTTAATACCATTAATAATTGCGTAAAATGTGCGTGGTGGGTTTCCTCCCTGATAAAAACTTTGGTGTGGGGTTTGTGGTCAGTGATCTCTAGAAGCAATGGTAAAAAGTGTTGAGGTAACCTGAGAGGGAGGGTGTGAAAGCTCCGTGGCTGGTTTTCACTGAATTCATTACCACATCCTTGCCATAGTCAGACTAGGTGGCTCATTTCCACTTAATGTGACTCAGTCATAAGGTTAAGGTTAGCTGTGCCGTCTTGTGGAAGTAGCAGTGATTATATAAAGCTCTGAGTCGCACATTTAGTCCTATTTTTTTCCATTAGATATGTTGATGGACAAATGAAATACAAGGGCTGGGAAAATCGATCCTTGCAAGTTGCAAGTTGCAACACATTCTCACTCCCAACTCATAACATACTGAGGCTTGGTCAGGTCCTCCTTGCATCATTGGGCAACACATTATGTGATATGGCTTTAGCTTTAGCTGGGTTTTTTAGCGTTGCTTCAGAGTATGTGATGTGCAATGCAGACTCAGTGTTCAAAACTCCAATGAAAACACTCAACGAAGGCACACTATCAGAGTGACCACCATGGCATTGTGCGTTCTGTCCTCGACTGTATGGTAAGCAAATGGAGTAGGCCTACGTTAACATAAAATTATAATGGCGGGGGGGGGGGGGGGGGGGGGGGGGCTGAGGGGAGAGGGTAGCAATAACTTTATTAGGAAAAAAACGTGGCTTACTAGTAGGAGTAGGCCACGTTGGCGAAGCACATAGGAAGAGGATGTATTGATGAGAAAATATAAATGTGGTGCAACTACTTAGTACAGTGTTTTTGGCAACAAGTGTTTGAAAACAAAATGGTCATAACATAGTAAGTATAAATTGTTATTTTGTGAGTAGTTCACGCCCAAAATGACTTTTTTTTCTAGTGATCAATCACCACCATGGACACTTGAGTTCAATAATATTTTTTTGTATTTTTGTACAAGACAAAAAAATATTCTTGAAATCAAGTCTCCATGGTGTGAAGAATCATCATTTTGGGGGTGAACTACTCCTCTAACAGACATTGTCTTCGGCCATCACTGGTGTGATGATATCTTGGCCGTATCTCCAGTTCTCGTCAGTGTTGTCGGCTCCTCCGGGAGCACTGGTCACGTCACTATGTGCGCACATCAGCGGAGGCGTCTGTGGTGGTGGGGGGGGCTTGTGGTCAGTGATCTTGAGGTGAGCACAGCATCTTTTAGCTCGTCTGGGAGGGAATGAGTGGCATCTCGGTTTCGCTCTTAAGTTGTTGCCGCACACCTTGCCACAGACTACGTGGATTGTTTTCCACTTAGATGTGAACCTGTGACTCTTCATTCCGTTATTCAATACCTATATTTTTATACATCACAGCATTTTCACACCTGACACAGACACAGAACCAGAGTCCAGGTTAGTTTCCATGTGCTATAATGCTGTCATGCCAAGTCACTTAATCGACCGGTCAGGAGCCCGGCCAATGATGGAGTCATTCACTTGCTTTCTCTCCTTTACGTGGGGAGTGGACCAGAGTGCTATTTGTATTTTTGACGTTTTTGAAGTCTTTGAATATTTCAAATCCTTCTGAGGTTTTTGAAAAACCTATGTCAGTGGTGCTCAAACTTTTTCATGTGAAGGACCCCCAAAATGATATGTATTTGGCCACGAACCCCCATCTCAAAATATTTAGTTCCAGGGACCCCCCAGAAGCAAAATTTGAGTTACAAATGTTCGCTTAAAAAAGTACATAGTATATTGAAAAGATTTGCACACATTTTCACAACTTTTCAAAAATAGCAGATCTACAAGGTCGCAGTACGGGTCTCGTGCCACGCTGTGAGCTTTTATACTATTTTTCAATAGTTATACAAATAGTTAAGGGCCCCTCCACCTTGGGCCCTAGTAACTCAGTCCCCCCCCCCCCCCCCCTGACGCCCCTTGTTCCTGGTACCTTCATGTCTCATCCGAGCCACGACGACCTCAACTGCAAAACACTGAGGAATGGACAAATCTGTTCAGAGGCCTGTCAGCGAATAGTCAGC
This sequence comes from Nannobrachium achirus, assembly GCF_963921795.1. Classification (NCBI taxonomy): domain Eukaryota; kingdom Metazoa; phylum Chordata; class Actinopteri; order Myctophiformes; family Myctophidae; genus Nannobrachium; species Nannobrachium achirus. Next base: position 6,954,984 of record NC_137826.1, on the reverse strand, counting down.
TGTGTGACCAGCCGTAAATGAGGAGAGCCACCAAAATCTCAGTCATCACGGTTTACTCGACCAACAGGAGATGTAAAGAAACATCAGAGGTTTCAGTAGGCCTAGTTTAAGAGACACCAGCATATCCACACAGGGTAAAGGCCCATTCCCACTGGGCCAGATAAACAGATAAAAAAATATCTTTCTCCATTCAAGTGGATCGTAAGATACTGATAAAAAAAAAAAAGATATCTGTTTTTTTTGACATTTTGTTTATCTGGCCCAGTGGGATGGACCTTAAGAGAAGAAACATTCTACTGTAAAACATGTGACAGGAGTTTCAATAGTCACAGCATGTTCAATGAACATGCTCTTTTTATAATAATTTCCCACATATAACAAGTTACTGAAATTCAACCACTTGTGTTTGCTACTGACAAATGCAATTAAGTTCAAACATAAAATCACAGAGGCTTATGTTCCCTAAAGATGGCCAAAATGTTTGTAGGATTTTTACCCAGAATTTCAAGATAAAGCTTGTTTCTATAGTGGGAAATTGACATGATAGTTCAGTTGGTGATAAAAGCATGAAATTTGGCACAATTCATCCGGCAGCCATATTGGAAAATATGCCACCATATTGGAACCTAATGTTTTTCTAATCTTGCCTGGTCTAGACCATATTCTCTTATATCAAAATGAGGGGGAAATCAAAGATTTACAGCCTAAGCAAAGTGATCTTGTCCAAAACGTAGGTCCAGTTACAACCATTTTGAAAACTCTCTGGCCATCTTGGAAATGTCAGAATTTTGCGTGGCCAGAGGTTTGATTATCAAATAGGATCATATGAAGGTCATCTGTGCCAAATATCATGCTTTTATCACCAACTGAACTATCATTTATTGAAATCAGCAATTTCACACCTCACTAATCATGCTCCATTTCCATGTAAAAAACACCTACTCCGTAACTAATCATGCTCCATTTCCATGTAAAAAACACCTACTCCATAACTTTCAGTTGACAGGAAGTGGGCTGTGTCAGGTGCATCATTTTGTCACATATATACAACATACATGTACTGCCAGTCTCTATTCTGCCATGGCCCCTGCTGGACTGTTTCTCCTTCTCTACCTGACTGGCAGTGTGATTGCCAGGGACACCCCAGGTTAGTAAATGTTGTTCTTTTAATCATTTAGGATTAAGTTGTTATTGCAGTTTTAACTGTCTATGTTTGTGTTTGTGTTTGTAGATGTGAGCTGTCTGCTGGTGGATCTGGACTATGTCCATTGTAGCTGGAACACAACAGAGGTCAACTACACCTTCTACAGCAGGTGTGTGTGTGTGTGTGTGTGTGTGTGTGTGTGTGTGTGTGTGTGTGTGTGTGTGTGTGTGTGTGTGTGTGTGTGTGTGTGTGTGTGTGTGTGTGTGTGTGTGTGCGTGCGTGCGTGCGTGCGTGCGTGCGTGCAGTGGTTGATCTCTGATTCGGTTTCTGTTCAGGTTCCATTCAGATTATAATTTCCAAGAGTGTTCATCCTACACCTCAGAGAACGGCTCGACAGGGTGTGATCAGCGATACAATGACCTAAAAAGTGAAATATTCAATACTTTTTACACAAAGCTGACACATGACAATGACAGTTTTCTTCAGCAACACAACCTAACATCCAAAGGCAAGCACATTTGATTATAATATAACGTTTATAAATAAGGGACATAAAACATTGTATTTATAGTATTATTATCTTTAGCAGACACCAGCCGCATCAATCTAATTATCTTATTTAAGAAAAAATAATAATATAACAATCTCCAATGTCAAGTAATTTCATTCTTTATGAGATACCTCAGGGCTCCTAAAGCTATTATTGTTAACTGTTACTTTACCTCTTTTTATTAAATGTGTGTTACCTCTTCAGTCAAGTTGAATCCTCCAGTCAGCATCACTGTCAAGAACAACTCCAACAACATGTGTTTCTATTGGAATCACACCAATGGTTGGTACGACTGTCTGGAAAATGAAGTTCGCTACAGGACCAACTACAACAAATGGGAGGTAGGCATGGAATTTATAAGAAAAGAAGCAAATGCCCAAAGGATATCATTTTCATAAATGTAAGATTTGTAGATTCACATAATCATGTCTATGTCTCATCATTCCTCTTTTGTCACCTTTCTTTCTTTCTTTCTTTCTTTCTTTCTTTCTTTCTTTCTTTCTTTCTATCCTATTTGTTCGAAAGGTTCACCTTGTCATATAATCTATTCATTTTGGAAAATTTATCTGGAGACTTCTGTACGATCTCAATGCTTTCCTTATCGTCCAACAACCTGTCTCTGTTGTACCCTTGTCTCCTTGTGTTCAGAACTCTACATTCAACATGCAGAGTTACAGTATCTACCAGACCTCCAGCACCTCCCATTATGAGCTTCAAGTGAGAAATGGGCCATGTATTTAAAATACACATTTCAGTTATTCTTTAATATACTTCTGGGAACAGTATTGTTTCGTAACTAAAAGAAACAAAATAACTGACAAAAATGTGATAATAGTAAATGTACCCCTATTGATTCCGGATGGGGACCAAAATGCATTTGGGTCCCCATCCGGAATCAATGGGGGTACATTTATTGTAATCAAATTATTGTCTTAGGAATGCCACAAATACAAACAAATATTATTGAACTCAAGTCTCCATGGCATGAGTAATCATTAGAAACATTTTTTGGGGTGAACTAGTACTCCTTTAATTTTCGATTAATTAATTTCAAAGCCTGTAATTAATTAGATTAGTGTTATGCTGGTCATTTCATTGTGGAAACCAGCAAGTTCACAAATAGGAAGTCTGCATCTTCTTGTTCCCTGTGGAAGTTCTTGACTGCCATGTGTTCAGTGTTCCAGATACACCATGCAGAGTTACTGTACCAACCTGCCCTCCAGTAACTCCCGCTATGAGCTCCAGGTGAGGTTCAGGGTGGCCAGACACTGTGGAGAGTCCATAGACTGGAGTGACTGGAGTAAACCTGCCTACTGGGGTTTTATGAAGATCGGAAGCACAGGTAGGCCTATAAAAACTAAAACGACACTTGGGCCGGATCCAAAATGTAATATATGACTAATCAGTGTGTGAGATTTTTGTTAATATCCATGAGTGTGAAATGTGAAATACATACTAAATTCAGGAAATATTAGCCTACACTGTAGGCTAATATTGGTGACTGTTGCATACTGTAGGCCCTACAGTATGCAACACTGCACATTATGCTATTAGTATTTTGCTGAAGCAGATGGGTTTGCTCAGTGTCATGTTCCCTGTATGTGAGAGCGAGAGCATGTGAGAGAAATGTGGGCACCAGGAAGAGTGGGCACTCTGTGTGTGTGTGTGTGTGTGTGTGTGTGTGTGTGTGTGTGTGTGTGTGTGTGTGTGTGTGTGTGTGTGTGTGTGTGTGTGTGTGTGTGTGTGTGTGTGTGTGTGTGTGTGTGTGTACAGACAACTTATACCTGTACATACAGCCCCATGTTCAGACATTTAACCAATTTGAAAGCAAAAATCTTTTGTTGTTTGTAGATGTGAGCTGCTGGCTGGTGGATCTGGACTATATCAATTGTAGCTGGAATATACAAAACACTGAAGTCAACTGCACCTTCTACAGCAGGTTAGTGTCTTCATCACAGAGCTTAAGTGGATGGTTGGAAGACAAATCTAGAAGCAAAGTGATTGCCTGTCCGTGTGATTATGTTGCATCACAGATGTATCTACGGTTAGACACTCACACACACACACACACACACACACACACACACACACACACACACACACACACACACACACACACACACACACACACACACACACACACACACACACACACACACACACGGAATATGGAATCCATATAAAAGAATAGAAGAGGGATGTAAACAAAGTCAGCCTGACAATGGCCAAAATCATTATTTTACGCTTTTTGTCGTCATTTTTTAAAAGAAACACATATGAAGCTCTTTTTTTTTTAAATATTTTCGTAACATTATTTTTCTGTTTTTCAAGAAAAAGTTGACTATAGCTCCTTTAAGTAAAACATGTGAGTAGTACTTCTTCCATCTTTAAGGATGACTTAAAGCTGGCAAGTGTCAATTAACTTTAGGTCTGGAAAAGTAATTGGGAGCCTCACGTAAGTGAAATTCTCTTCTCCACTCTGATCCACCCAAGGCTACTAGTCTAGTAAATCTAGGGAAAACATACACTCAGGTTGGACAACATTTTATTATTTAGTTTTTCAACTGATTCTGTTAGGAAATTAGGTCTACTAGCCAGGATAAAAAATCTACCATGATCTGCTCACTGCATCCACTCACAGTGGCCAAATCAAGTTGGGCTCCCATCGACTTTCTATACAGGAGGAAAATACCCAGAAAAAAGAATCAGCTTTAAGTAGGATGTGAGGGGTCTAACTAGGGGTTTGTCATGGTGCTGAATCCATTGCAAGCATTTGTTTTGCACAAAAAACATTCCTTGGGCTAAAAATTGCCCCAGAAAATGATGGTTTAGTGATGAAAAGTGATGAGTCATCAAAGAGATCATCTTTTGTTGGCGTTTTCTGGGGCCAATGAATGTTTTTTTTGTGCAAAACAAATGCTTGCAATGGATTCAGCATCATGACAAACCCCTAGTTAGACCCCTCACATCCTACTTAAAGCAGATTTCTTTTTCTGGGTATTTTCCTCCTGTATAGAAAGTCGATGGGAGCCCAACTTGATTTGGCCACTGTGGGTATTTGCAGTGAGCAGATCATGGTAGATTTTTTATCCTGGCTAGTAGACCTAATTTCCTAACAGAATCAGTTGAAAAACTAAATAATACAATTTTGTCCAACCTCTGCCTTAATTTTATCGGACTATACTGACATGGCCTCTGATCTCTGATAATGTTTCTGTGTTCAGGTTCCATCCAGATAAGGATTTCCAAGAGTGTACATCCTACACCTTAGAGAAAGACTATACTACTGGATGTAATCAGTCAAATTATACGCTAGAAACTCAGAGGGACCTTATTTTTTACACAAAACTGACACATGGCAATGTCAGTTTTCTCCAGGAGCACAATCTAACATCCAAAGGTAAGATCATTTTAGTCCATGATTCAAGTATTCCATTGATTTAATGAGACATGGCACATGGCATATTGTTTTCTTAATTATTTTACTTTATCAACCCTCAGAAGATTCAAACACTTTTTCAATATTAAATGTCCCAACGCTCAATTTATTTTATGCTAAATGTCAAGCTGTCTCCGGGGGCAACATTAAACTTTCCCTCTTTATGAGAGACATTATCTTAGTGTTCATTATCATCATTAACCTCAGGACTCCTAATGCTATTATGCACTACCCTCAAAGTTTTGCCTCTTTTCACTAATTCTGTGCTAAACTTTCAGTCAAGCTGTATCCTCCAGTCAACGTGACTGTTAAGAACGACTCCAACCTGTGTTTCTATTGGAATCACACCAATGGTTGGTACAAATGTTTGGAAAATGAAGTTCGCTACAGGACCACCAACAAATGGGACAACAAATGGAAGGTAAGCATTACCCCCCCCCCCCCCCCCCCCCCCCCCACACACACACACACACACACACACACACACGCACACACACACACACACACACACACACACACACACACACTTTTTTCTTTCTCTTATTCCTTTCAGGCCTCCACTCAGCCTCTCTTGCTGTAAAATGTTCTCCTTGTGTTCAGCATTTTACAATCAGCATGCAGAGTTACTGTACCAACCTGCCCTCCAGTAACTCCCACTATGAGGTCCAGGTGAGGTCCAGGGTTGCCAGCCGCTGTAGAGAGTCCAACTGGAGTGACTGGAGTCAACCTGTCTACTGGTACTGGGGGTTCATGGAGAGCATTGACAGAGGTATAATACCAGTAAGACTCCCTAATCGGGAGATAAGCGACCGTTGGTCGCTTATCTCCTGTCACACTTCTGACATCAGTATGACATCACACCGTACACAAATGACCCTTATATAAGACCGGCATTATCTACCGACAGATTAGTAACAAGATGTCAAAATCATTGAAGGTTTACCCTACTAACCAACTGTTCCATAGCAACCATGTTTTTTACCTTAGCAACCAACTGTTTACCCTAGCAACCAACTGTTTACCACAGCAACCATGTTTTTTTTACCCTAGCAACCAACTGTTTACCCTAGCAACCAATTGTTTACCATAGCAACCATGTTTTCTTACCCTAGCAACCAACTGTTTACCCTAGCAACCAACTGTTTACCATAGCAACCATGTTTTTTACAGGGCCTGGGATTGATGACATCAGAAATCTCCATATATGGGCATGAAAGGGATTTTGTTTCTGGAAATATGTCTGTGGGGTGCCACATTTGGAATAAAACACTTACATCACACATCTGGATATCCATACAGCCCATCTAGTTTGCCTGTGTCCATTTATGCCCATATATCTGATGACATTGGGACAATGATCTCCATATATGGGCATAAAACTTATGTTAATTAGTAAAGCCTGGGGATCTCCATATATGGGCATGAGGGCTTTCCATAACCGCTATGGAACAGGCATACAGTAGCAGCAGCGGCAACCTTTTATTTCACAGGATGGAGGATCAAGTGCTTTAAATGCCACCTCAATCGTTTGAACATGAGTGCTGTGTTCAGATCGGATGGATTTTGTCTCCATGGTAAATAGCCTACTCCCCTACGGGAGTCCGAGATCAGGTCATCTGTGCACTGTGCAGTATAGGCTTGTTTTTTCTCCAATACCTTATGGGTCTTGATTAGACCTTAAGGCGACATAATTTGCCAACCATATTTCTTGTTCCCTCATTTTTCAGTTCAAAGATATTACTCTTTAAATAACTCTGTCTTAAAGGAGTGCAAGTTGTTGTATTTGACCAATTGTTAATTTATAACCAAGTACACTTTTGGTTAATCGTCCCGAAGAAGTTCTGGCTAATTCAAAGGTCTTTACTCACACCTAAGTCCATGTTTGCTGCATCCTTAGTGGCAACAACATAAGGTCCCCAAACAACCTGTTTGGAGCAAGGTATCTTCTTCGGGACGATTAACCCAACGTATACTTGGTTCCCCAATTGGGGGTTTGGACTCCGAATGCTCAACGAACAGTGCGCAGCACCTTTTAAAGATGTGATGACCTCATCAATAGTTCAACCCACTTTATTCAGTCTACCTACAACCTGCCAATAAATAAATACATAAATAGTACCTCTATTAAAATGGGTTCATCACGGAAGTACTGAAAATGACACAACAAAAGAGTCTACCAAGCTACACCTAACCGGACTAAATTGGTTTCAACAGAACACAGATGTCATCAGAGTGATCTGATGAACTCAAGGGGATACACTCCCTGCTCCTAACATTTTTATGTCCCAGCCATTATTTTTGTTTTAACTGTTTGTGATTGTAGATGTGAGCTGCTGGCTTGTGGATCTGGACTATGTCCATTGTACATGGGCCGGAATTGACAAACCACTGGTGAACTTCACCTTCTACAGCAAGTTAGTGTCTTCATCACAGTGCTTAAAGGGGAAAAACTCTTGGCTGATTTTGTAGTTTGTTTTCCAGTTCAGCCTAAAAACATCAGCAGATTAAAAACCCTGCACAATGCTGCTGACCTTATACAGTGATGTATAAGCAACCAAGCTGTAGCTAAAAACTATAATGGGTCTTAGATTTAGGTGTGTGAATGTGCAAATATGAAAAGTGCCACACCCATCTAAATTTAACACATCCATTTTTTATTTGATTAGCTGCAGCTGTGTTAATTTCTTACTAAACTGCCATTTTTTTTTTTTTTTTTTACTTTTTTTTTATTGCAGCAACCACTTTAACTCATTTACTGCCAGAATTATTTTCTGTCTTTGGTCTCGTCCAACTCCTCAGATGATAGTCAATGAGTTAACTCATTCACTGCCAAGAATATTTAATGAAAATAGCCCTTATTGACAGCTATATTTTGTTTTTCCTTACCTTTTAGACTAGAGTAGCCACAGAAAAAAAAGATCTGTTTTTTTACATCGATCCCCCAGTCATTCTTGCATGCTTACATGCAAAGCATACATGCTTTCTGTGCTTCTGTAGGGGAAAAAACGACTCGTTTGAGACATGCAATCCATAGTTATCGCTGATTTAACCGAGAGCAAGCGAGAACACGCAAGCAGAGAAAAAGACGATTCTGTGAAAAACATAAACAGGAAGCGAATGGAGATGTGGTTTTTCGATTACGTCATTTCATGTGTTCCGCTTCCGCTGTGATTTTCCAAAAATGTTTTGCGACCAGCCCCATCTGGGGAGTGCAGCTTCTGATTGCGATAACTTTGCATGCACATTCACAATATAAGGAACAAATGCCAACTTTTTAACATTGCCCTCTAGTGCCACCAGGAGGATGAATTTTGCAACAAAAAAAAGTAATATTACTCACATATGGTACAAATTTTGTCCAACATCACGCAAATCGGTACACATTATCTCTATAGTCAAGTGATCAAGACGGATCCACCTGATAGGCGAATTCCGAACATTTCTGGCCCACAATAATAACAATCTGACCTGGCGGAGACCTGTGCTCCGAGGATTGCTTTTTAACATATTTTAGTGTACTGTTTAACTTTAAAACAATTGTTTATCTGATTTAATCACACATTATGTTTTAGTTTGACGGGCAATAATGAATAAATTGACTCTGCGTGCATGTATACGTCTGTGTTCAATGACTGATGTCTGATCATATTTCTGTGTTCAGGTTCCAATCAGATAATCATTTCCAAGAGTGTACATTCTATACCTCAGAGAATGGCTCTACTACTGGATGTAAGCAGCCATACAACAAGCTAGAAAATCAGAGGTTCCATCCTTTTTACACAAAGCTGAACTATGACAATGACAGTTTTCTCCAGCGACACAAACTAAAATCCAAAGGTAACATCATTTGGTTCCTGCTTAAATAATTCTTCTCATATGTTTATAATAGGACATAGGCACATAGCACATTGTACCACCAATGTTGTGCCACACGTTCCTAGTCCCTCCCCTGCACGCCATACAAGGGCAAGGGCCGGGCGTCTCTCTCAGCCTGCAGCCAGCACAGGTGTGACTGATCCCAATCAGCCCAGCTGCTCCTCATCACCATCATCAGAGGCTGCCCTACATAAACCGCAGAGAGCCGGCGCCCGACGCTTGAACGTTAACTACTGTGGCTCCCTCCAATCCAAACCCAGTGTCTCCACGCATGCTCCTCCGTCCACTCTACAACCCCTCACTGGATTCCCCAAATGCCACTCTCCATCCTATGGGAGGCGCTCCCACAACCCGTAATGTTAAAATAAATCTATATTCTATAACTTGACTTTCTTGACTCTGTTGTCTTTGTCCTTGGGGCCCCCGGCATATTTGGCTCGCTACTTTAGTCCAGCCTAACAGAACGTTCAAGCCAATATGAGCGAAGCCGGGCCCCCAGGGGCAGAGCAACGGAAACCACCTGAACTACGTGAGCTAGTGTTTGGCCATGCCTCACAACTTTCCACTTTAACTGAAGAATTGAACGTGGCTTTCCCCACCGTCCAAACACAAATATCTAAGCTCGAGAATACTTCTCAAGCCACTGTTGGAAATGTGGCTGCTCTTACTGGTCAGGTGAATGCCATTGCGGGACTCTTAACAGGCATTCAAAAGTCCCTAGATGCCCTTACAGCCCGTATCTCTGCCGGAGAGGATCTAGCTCCTATTCCCAGCTCAGGTTCAACCCCTTCCAACCAACCTGCCAACCCTGTCCTCCCTGCTCCTCAGCAGCCTCGGTCTGAGCCTGGTTTAGTCACTCCCAGGCCATTTAATGGGGATTTTGGTCAAAGCCGGGGCTTCTTGGCACAGTGTGAGTTACTATTTACACATCAGCCCTCCAAGTACGCTTCTGATGGCTCCAAGATTGCTCTCATCATGTCCCTGCTGGTCGACGAGGCCCTCAACTGGGCTATAGCAGCAGTGGAGAACAACTCAGCTTTTGCCACTGACTACTTACAGTTCCAGAGTGAGTTTCGAGCTGTGTTTGATCACCCTGTGGACGGACAGGACGCTTCTAGCTAGCTAGGTGTTCTGTGGCTCAGTATACCTTACAGTTCCGGATCCTTGCTGCTGAAAGCCAGTGGAACGACCACGCCCTCCTGAGTGTCTATCGCAAGGGGCTGAGTGATGCCGCTAAGGATCTTATCGTTCGTGACAGTCCGAAGACCCTTAATGAACTCATATCCCTGGCCCTCAAGATGGATGCACGGCTTCAGGAGCGTCGTGCGGACCGTGCCCAACAAAGCTCTCTTCGCCCTGTGCCCAGTCGCTCAGTTTAGGTGTTCCCCATTACACAGTCTTCCAGTTCCACTCCACACCCACGATTGCTTATGCTTCCATCGGCTCCCTCAACACCTGGGTCTGAGGAGCCCATGGAGATTGGCCGATTACGGCTTTCACAAGCAGAGAGGGAACACAGGTTGAGTAACCAGCTGTGTCTCTACTGTGGAGAGCCAGGGCATTTCAAAAGGGCCTGCTCTATCCGCCCCAAGAGATCCCGCTCGCCGACAGGAAGTGTTCTGGTGAGAACAGTAACTGTTCCTCCATCTAAGAAGAATCCCAACCGTCTTTTCCCCGCTACCCTGGCCTGGGACAAGGATTCACTGTCTGTTAGTGCCTGCATCGATTCTGGTGCTGATGAGTGCCTTATAGACATCTCTCTGGCTCACCAGGCAGGCATTCCCATGGAACCCTTAGATCACGCTCTGACCCCCCAAGCTATTGATGGGCACCCCTTAGGTCCTATTTCCTTTGCCACTGTACCTCTCAAGCTCACACTTTCTGGCAATCACACTGAGTCCATCCGCTTTTTTGTTCTGCACGCCCCGACTACGCCTTTCGTGTTAGGTAGACCTTGGTTGGAGAGGCATGAACCACACATCTCCTGGGCCTCGGGTCAGATCTTGGGCTGGAGCACTGCATGTCATGCATCCTGTCTGCACTCCGCCCTGTCACCCCCCAGTCGTCCCAGGCCTGTGTCCTCTCCCACTGATGTCACTGGCGTTCCATCTGTTTATCATGACCTGGCCCTGGTCTTTTGTAAGGATAAAGCCCTTTCACTTCCCCCTCACCGGCCTTATGATTGTGCCATTGACCTCCTTCCTGGGGCGCCTCATCCTAAGGCACGGCTCTACAACATCTCCCTTCCGGAGAAGGAGGCTATGCGCAATTATATTTCGGAATCCCTGCTCTCAGGCATAATAAGACCATCGTCATCCCCACTTGGAGCAGGCTTCTTCTTTGTGGCCAAGAAGGATGGCGGCCTGAGGCCTTGTATTGACTATCGCGGTCTTAACGACATCACTGTGAAGAATAAGTATCCACTTCCCCTCATTAGTTCCACTTCTGAGCCACTCACTCATGCCCGTGTGTTCACTAAGCTAGATCTCCGGAACGCCTATCACCTAGTCCGGATCAGAGAGGGCGACGAATGGAAGACGGGCTTCAATACTCACCTCTGCCATTTTGAATACCTGGTGATGCCGTTTGGCCTTTCCAATGCCCCGGCAGTCTTCCAAGCCCTTGTGAACGATGTATTAAGAGATATACTCAATGTCTTTGTGGTGGTGTACCTGGACGACATCCTCATCTTCTCCAGGTCTTTGGAGGAACACCACCAGCATGTTCGTCTGGTTCTCCAGCGGCTGTTGGAGAACCGCCTCTATGTCAAAGCCGAGAAATGTGTTTTTCACTCTGACTCTGTGACATACCTTGGCAACATTGTGGAAGCTGGACAGATGCGTGCCGATCCCGCCAAGGTCAAAGCAGTGGAGGAGTGGCCACGTCCCACTAACCGGACTCAGCTCAGACGATTCTTGGGTTTCCCTGGTTTTGTACGCCGCTTCATCAAGGGATTCAGTCAAATCGCTGCCCCTCTCAATGCCATTACTTCCATCTCACGTCCCTTTTCCTGGACCCCCGAAGCCGAGGCGGCCTTCTCCAAGCTCAAGGCCATGTTTTCTACAGCCCCTGTGCTGATCCACCCTGACCCAGAGAGGCAATTCATTGTGGAAGTGGACGCCTCGGATACTGGCGTTGGAGCTGTCCTCTCTCAGCGCTCTGAGGAGGACCAAAAGGTGCACCCATGCGCCTATTTCTCTAGGAGTTACGACTCAGCTGAAAGGAATTATGACGTGGGAAACAAGGAGCTGCTGGCGGTCCACGATGCCCTGAGGGAGTGGAGACACTGGTTGGAGGGAGCGAAGCTGCCGTTCATCGCGTGGTCAGACCACAAGAATCTGACCTATTTGAAGACGGCGAAGAGCCGCTGGGCCCTTTACTTCAGCCGGTTTAACTTCACTATCACCTACCGCCCAGGCTCAAAGAACATCAAGGCTGATGCCCTCTCCCGTCAGTTCTCTAGCGAAGGTCCTGTTGCCCAAGAGGGTCCCGACACCATCCTTGCCCCTGCCCGGGTGGTAGGTGTCGTCACCTGGGCTATTGACTCGGTGGTAAGACAGGCCTTACAGACCCAGCCTGACCCGGGCAACGGTCCCCAGAACCGGCAGTTTGTTCCTGATGCTGTCCATACACAGGTGTTGGAGTGGGGTCACTCCAGTCGTGTTGCCTGTCACCCCGGAGAGCGCCGGACTGCACAGTTCATTAGCCAGAGGTTTTGGTGGTCCACCCTTAAGAAGGATGTCAGGGAGTTTGTAGCCGCCTGCACCGTCTGTGCCCGCAGTAAGGCTTCACACCGTCCTCCTGCAGGCTTGCTACAATCCCTTCCCATTCCGAGTCGGCCATGGTCTCACGTAGCGATGGACTTCGTTACCGGCCTCCCGGTGTCTCAGGGCTGTGACACCATCCTGACTGTGGTTGACCGTTTCTCGAAGGCAGTCCATTTCATTCCTCTCCCAAAGCTCCCGTCTGCTGCAGAAACGGCGGACCTCCTCACCCTTCATGTCATCCGCCTTCACGGAATTCCTTCTGACATCGTGTCCGACCGTGGTCCCCAGTTGGTCTCCAAGGTGTGGAAGGCCTTTTGCAAGGGTATTGGGGCCACTGCCAGCCTCACCTCTGGGTACCACCCTCAGTCTAATGGACAGGCTGAGCGCGCTAATCAGGCAGTTGAGGAGGCTCTTCGTTGTCTTGCTGCCAGCAACCCCTCTTCCTGGTCAAAGTACCTACCTTGGGTGGAATATTCCCTCAACTCCATGGAGAGCTCTGCCACTGGAATGTCACCCTTTCAATGTTCGTTGGGTTACCAACCTCCTCTCTTTCCCGAGCAGGAGCTGGAGGTGACCGTTCCGTCCACCAAGGCCCACCTCCGCCGGTGTCGACGCATCTGGAAGGCTGCCCGGGCTGCGCTACTCCGTGCCTCTGCGTGTGCCCAGCGGGGTGCCAACCGGCGGAGGGTGCGTGCCCCTGTTTACCAGCCTGGCCAGAAGGTTTGGCTGTTGGCCCGGGATCTGCCCCTCCAGACTTCCCAGACTTCTACCCGCAAGTTGAATCCCCGGTTTGTCGGCCCCTACACAGTGGACCGTGTCATCAACCCTGTTGCGGTTCGTCTGAATCTGCCTCCTGCTCTCAAGGTTCATCCTGTGTTCCACGTGTCTCAGATTAAGCCTGTGGCCATGAGTGCCTTGTCTCCACCAGGCTCTGGCCCTCCGCCCCCTCGAGTCCTGGCGGACGGTGATCCTGTTTGGACGGTTCGGAAGGTACTCGCCGTCCGTGGTCGGGGAAAAGGGTTCCAGTACCTAGTGGACTGGGAGGGCTTCGGCCTTGAAGATCGTAGCTGGGTGCCCCGGTCCTACCTTGCTGACCCCTCCCTGTTGGACGACTTCTACCGGGACAACCCAGGGGCCTCCCCTAAGGGGGGGGGGGTACTGTTGTGCCACACGTTCCTAGTCCCTCCCCTGCACGCCATACAAGGGCAAGGGCCGGGCGTCTCTCTCAGCCTGCAGCCAGCACAGGTGTGACTGATCCCAATCAGCCCAGCTGCTCCTCGTCACCATCATCAGAGGCTGCCCTACATAAACCGCAGAGAGCCGACGCTTGAACGTTAACTACTGTGGCTCCCTCCAATCCAAACCCAGTGTCTCCACGCATGCTCCTCCGTCCACTCTACAACCCCTCACTGGATTCCCCAAATGCCACTCTCCATCCTATGGGAGGCGCTCCCACAACCCGTAATGTTAAAATAAATCTATATTCTATAACTTGACTTTCTTGACTCTGTTGTCTTTGTCCTTGGGGCCCCCGGCATATTTGGCTCGCTACTTTAGTCCAGCCTAACAACCAAAATGTAATTATTTAAAATGATCGTTTATCTTTAGCAGCCCTCATTTAAAATAATTATTAATTTAATTAATAAAATGGTACAAATGTCACATATCTCACATAAATGACATTATCTTACTGTACGTTCATCATTAACTTCAGGGATCAGTTACTAATGCTAATATTGTGAACTTTCCTCAGCTGGTTTGGTTCTTTGCCTCCTTTCATTAATTCTGTGTTACATTTTCAGTCAAGCTGTATCCTCCAGTCAATGTGACTGTCAAGAATGCCAACCTGTGTTTCTATTGGAATCACATCAATGGTTGGAACAAGTGTTTGGAAAATGAAGTTCGCTACAGGGCCAACAACAACAAATGGGAGGTAGGCATGGAATTGTATATTTTTTAAATGAGCAACTGCCCAAATTGTTCCCACAAAGGGAATATCAGTAATAAGAATCATGCAATGCTGAACTCATCATTCTTCTTTCTTTTTTCTTTCTTCTTTCATTCTTTCTTTCTTGTTCAAAATATCAACCTTTTATCAAATCATCAATTCATTATTAACCCGATACTATACTCATTGCTTTTCCTCCATCTGAACTTGTTTTCAGAGTTCTACATTCCGTGAGATGAGTTACTGTGTCAACCTGCCCTCCAGTAACTCCAGCTATGAGCTCCAGGTGAGGTTCAGGGTGGCCAGTCACTGTGCAGAGTCCGTATACTGGAGTGACTGGAGTCAACCTGTCTACTGGGGGTCCATGGAGCGAAGAGGTATTTAAAAATTCCCACTAGTTTAACCAGACCAAACTTGTTTGAACAGATTTACATCTGTCTCGCTTTTGTATTATATTACGAATTAGATCAAGCCACACTCCGAAACACATTATATTATATTTGTCTTATTATTGTGTAACAATGTGTAGACTAAGATCAGATCTCATTTGTTTTGACAGGGGTCAGTCTGGAAGAGGTCCGCGACAGTGAGTAGAGAAGATTGATTCATATTCTTATCATTTGAAGACCTCATTTCACCGGATTAGTGCAACTCCAGCAAAAAGGCTACAGGTTCTTTCTTCGACTGTTGCAAGAGTTTGCCACAGTCTAAGAAATGCAACCATATACTTTGATCTTATAGCTTACCTTCACTGGTTGACAGTGCATTTCAGGATTGATTTTAGGATTTTACTAATAACTGTTAAAGGCCAGTCTCCCAGTTACATTGTAGATACGATCAGGCTTTTGTGGCCAGGGCACCAAGGATAAGGCTAGTCAGTATCATCTTTTAAATCACTTACGAAGATTTTTATATCAATCTCTTGCCTTCTCTTTTGTCTCTTTTATCCATGTTTATTTCCTCATATATGTTTTATTTTTGTCTCAATTTTATTTTATTTGTTTTATGGATGTTTATTTGTCTTCCAGAGACAAATAGTCATGACTGAGACTTTGTTTTCACCCCTGTATTAGTTGTAGTACAGTCTTTTTATTACTGTTACTTCTACTACTACTACTACTACTAAATTGTATAATGGAGTTTTAAAAACATTTAAAGCCCAAGAAAACCTAAATAGGCTATACTGAAAACAATGTTGATTAATTTATACTAATTTGATTATTAATGTCAAATGTTCTATGCAGTTGATCAGATCATCCAGCGTGTCGCTATGGGAGTCAAAGTGTTGGCAGTGCTGGTGTTTTCTTTGGTCATGTTGGGGATGTGGTTGTGGATCTGGTGAGTTTCCTGTCATTACTCTTGTCAGTATTGCAGCAAAAACTAAAAAGCTTAAAAGATGTAGCTATTCCTCTTTAAAACAATGTGTCATGTTTTTTTGTTTTTTTTTAAAGGAAACAAGACTCTGTTATGGACAAAGAAGTGAGGAGAGCTCAATTATTCTCATTGATTACACTTCTTCATATACTGATGAATTTGATAAATGATGATTTATTATGAATGTGATTCATAATGCACTGTGCTTTCATGTTCCAGAAGTGCGGTCCAGATTATGTAAACATCAGTGGAAGTGTTGGTCGTCGGCGAGGCTTCTTCTCCCCTGCTGATTCGGACAGCAGGGTAGTAGAAGAGGAATCCAGCATGTAAAGCAGTGGTTCTCAACCTTTTCAGGCTACGACCCCCCAAATAATCATATTTTAACTGGGGACCCCCTCACCCTGACGAGCACAACAAGTTGAGGCATTTATTATAACATGGTTCTATTGTGAAAATAACAGATCTACATGCTTACAACGCGAGGCGTTGTGAGCATGTAGATCTGCTATTATCACAATTTCTGCCTCTAACATTTGACAATTCGACCAATGTTTAATTTGTCATTTTAGAGGTATTAATAAGTCCTCAAATTGTCACTTTAGAAATGTGCAGATACGCTCACTTAAAACTGTATTTGTTTACTGTTGAGTGAGAAAACAATGTTGCACATTAAGTTAATCATCTTGGGATGCCCAAAATAATTTGGGGACCCCCCTGAGGGTCCCGACCCACAGGTTGAGAACCACTGATGTAAATAAAGGAGAGAGCAGCATGGAATGGACTAAACTGCATTTGGAATGGACCTGACAGCTGAGTGAGCAGACAAACCTTATCTGCTGCCTGTATACTGAAATACAGCTTGTGAAGCCAATTAAGATCATTTAGCTCAGGGGTCTTCAACGTTTTCAGGCCAAGGACCCCTTAGTTGAGAAAGAGATGAACCAGGGACCCCCACAACCTTTTCATAGTTTCCAAATAGTTTTCGGTTATTTTCAGTTGTTTGACAGCACAATCATCAGTGTATTTTGGATTCATGTCAATTTGTGTTTTCAGATATTTAACCACTTGAACCGTCAATACTTCATACATTTGACCTTTCACTCTGTACTAGTCTGCTCTTTTACCCCTCTGGACTAAACCTCTTTGCCGAAAATAAGCTGCGAGGCGTTGTGAGCTTGTAGATCTGCTATTTTTGGCAAGTGGTTAATATAAAAAAGAAGAAAAAAAAAAGGTTTCTATCACACAAAGATTTGGAGGACCCCTGTAGTAAGTTAGTTTAGCAGAGGAAAGGTGTTTTTCTATTATTTTTTGTTCCTGCTATGAAGTTACTGCACCTCACCAAACATGTTATAGTCTGCTAGCTGCTGAAAACAACATGCCTAAAATGATGTACAGGTCTAAACCAGTCTTTCTCAACCTGTGGGCCGTGGCGATATTGCAAGTGTGCCCCCAAATAATTGGCAAAATACTAAGATTTTATGATTATAAATTAATATATACATTTTTATTTTATTCTTTACTATCTTATTGTGATACTGGTCAATAGGAAAGCAGTGTTAGATCCATTGAACCAAGACGGATCACAATTAAACATGCTCTGAAAATGCACACGGCCACCCATCTGCTGCTGGTCAGATGGGTGGGCCGCCAACAGTTTCAAGATCTCCGAGAGGGCCCTGATCCAGAAAAGGTTGAGAATCACTGATTTAACACTCATAGTTTTGACTGGCTGTGTGTAAATAATGTATTTAACCCATTTAGGCCTAACCTATAGTTAGGCCCAAATCAGAAATTAGCCTACAAAAACAAATATGTTGATACATACTGTACATGTACTGTAAGCCCCTCCCATACACTAAAATGTGTACCCGGCCTGAATTAATATGACAGGTCAGGTGATAGGAGAGAGGGAGAGAGAGGACACCTAACCAAGGCTCTGTAGAGGATATCCTTCAAATCAAGTTGACTATAAAGTCAATTCTTATGCAGGGCTATTTCTTGTAATATAAACCCTGAATCACCAGTGGCCCCCGCACCCTCATGTCCTCATGGTTTAACTCATTCTGTGCCAATGACGGTTTTTGACGGTTTTTGTGTTTTTTGTATAGAAAACATTTTTTCTTTTTTTTAAAAAGATGTCAAAATGACCTGAGATCAGAGAGATGCTTTTCTCTGTTTGTGTGTTCGCTCCCTCGTTTAGCTGATTGAGAAAATGTGTGTTCATGTGTGTTCATTCTAGTGGATGGACACTTTTTTTCATTCAAACAGCTCTATCTCTGGAACCATTTGTCTGATTGACAAAATTATTTTTGCCACTGAATCACAACAACTGTGTCTGTGGGGAAAAAAATTATATAAAAAAAAAAAAACATTTTTTTTCATTGCATAGTAAAGAAAAACATACAAAATCGTGGCACACCTACCTTGGAGCCATTTTGGCATTTGGCACAGAATGAGTTTTAATACCTGTATAGATTTTGACATTTTTTAACAGTGTTTTTAATGCAAATGCGTTTTTGTTGTGGACTAGAAAACATCCAAGAGCTGGTTTTCCATCTAAAATCATGTGGTTGGATGAACAGAATTTTGTTATCCCATAACTTTCTTGAGATTCAAATCTGGTGACCAGTGGTGAGTGAAATCTTTACAAATGGAGAGCACGTTTGAGGAGGCAAGTTATTTCCATCTGAGTTTTATGCAATACTAACCAGTATGCGTGGCCTGACCACAGGATCTACCCTCTACCGGTAAATGTATACCCTAGTTGTTTTAGTTAGATTTTTAACACACTCTCCCGACTTTTTACGATTGTTTAAAATACAGTGTATATGTTTTATTATAACATTATCCATGTTTTGTTACCATCTGCAGATTTTATGGCAGATTCATCAAGTCCAATAAATAATGCTTATTATGTTGTTTGATTTGAGAATTTTGTATACATTATTGCTTGATATTGTCGTTTGCACTGTTATCTGAATTCTGCTGTGATACAGAATTACTAATTCTTTGTAATAGTCTTGATTTAGATATTTTAACTACACAACTTATTTGTTCCAACTTTGAGTGGGGTGAACTAGTAGTAATGCCAGATTTGTTTACATTCACATTTATTTATTATTAGGTGGTTTGCGAGGGAAAGTCCAAAAGGTTATATATTCATTGACATTCAAAACCAAACAGATGATAAAGTGTAACTGCTGCTGCCACTCAATTGATCAACCAAATGGAAGTTCCATTTGTACACTCTCAGAGTTAGAGACGTGTAGGTCCATTTAGTTCCATTTGTAAATTACAGATCTGTAGCCTAATGGTCCATTTAGAACCCCCAAATGAACCCCGAAGGTCCTTGGACCCCACTTAGAGAACCACTGAACTACTCTACAGTAAGTCATACATAGAGTAGCCTACCAATGTAATTGGTAAGGCTGACATTGCCATCTAGTGGCCACAGTAAAAAACTGCAGCAAACCAGATATACCCTAGTATAGGCTAGTATTGATTGAAGAATGTATTAGAAGTTTGCTATAGAAAAATGACAGTACAAATCAATGGTACAAGGTCAACTAAAAGGAGCTCCTAGAAAGCACTACGGCTTATTTCCACGGGAACCACACTTTAAGTATCTCATATAACATTGAAAGATATGATAGAACATAGTACTTTATCTAGGATAATATCAATTTCAAAAGCAGAAAAAAGGGGGGGGTGGGAGCATGTGGGCTTAGTCTATTTACAAGTCACGGGTAGCAGCCGCCTGAAGGCTAGAGCTCTCCTTTAAGGCTTGCGGAAGGGTGTTCCACATGTTGGTGCTATAGCAGGAGAACGAATTAGAGCCTTGTTTAGTGTTAAATCTACATTGATGAGGATTAGTGGAGCTGCCTGGTGTTGTGATTGTGAACATCCTTGACCTTTATGGGTGTCAATGTACAGACACTGGTTTGGAGTAAAGTAGGTGAGATTACGGCATTCAAGGGAGGGTCAAAAAATAGGTACAGGGCAAGGGCAGTATAAATGTAACCAGGCTTGTCTACTATAGGCCTACCGGAACAAACTGGGAATGTGTCTAAAGAATTATGTGCCTCCATATTAATGTTGCCCCTATCCATGCCAAACTTTGCACACAAGCTCCTTGGCTGCCAAACCACAACCTCCACCCCTCATTTCTCACATGGCCCTCTTCTAGAGCCACCATGAGGCTGATTCTTGCAAAACACATTTTTGGACACTGCTCTTACAGATTTTGCCCTAAAATCACAGAAAGCGGTACACAGTATATGTCTAGAGTCATGTCATCAACATGGATCTGTCCCATTTAGCGCCACCATCAGGCCGATTTTGTCAAACACATTTTTGGACACTGCTCCTACAGATTTTGCCCTAAAATTAAGCAAAGCGGTACATGTGACCTGACGGTCGCTTATCTCCCGATTAGGGAGTCTTACTGGTTGCAACCTCAGTAACCCTAACTAGATTCAGACTAATGAACCTTCGGACTAATGAACCTTCGGACTTAGGGGCAGTCCCCACACAGTATCTCTAATGTCATGTCTTCAACATGGATCTGTCCCATTTCCCATATTCCCTCCTGATTGGCTACCATTGCCTTCTAAAGTTTGCGTATGCGACCTGACAGTCGCTTATCTCCCGATTAGGGAATCTTACTGGTATTAAGAAAACCACTGATCTGTCAGGATACAAGGGTTAAATGTAGCCTATGAGTATGCACAGTGAGGAAGTTGAGGAACTACATGGAAGTTGCCTTTATTCTGGGTATGTGTACACTCATTTTGAAAATGATACTTCTGTTAGAATCAGCCTAGTCTCTGTGCAGAGCGGGTTACTTCCCTTTGAGCCACATGAGATGAGCAGCTATGTGTTTGAAGCATAAGCCAGCATCTTGTATAAAGTTACCAAAATGCAAAAGTGAAGCTAAAACAATCCAGCAACTGTTTATGCAAACTGAAACTACCCATCTGGGTGCATCCAGAGTTGATTGAAGACTTCATTAGAAGGTTGCATAGGAAATGTACAGTTTTCATGACAGTACAGTTCACTGGTACAAGGTCAACGAAAAGGAGATCCTAGTGAAGTGATGCGCAGAAGCGGGGACTGAACCCGGGACTCCCACTCGCCAGACCAATGTACAACCAGTTGAGCTAATAGGGCTGAGCCCGATTGACTGGGCTGTTGTCGCTGGTTCATGGCTATACTAAATGTATAACAATAGCATTATAACAATAGCATTTAATGGTACCCATTAAAACAATGATGGCGACACCCATACAAGGGCAAAAAAAAGCTTCATTTTCGCAAACCAATAGTTTCCCACCGTTCATATTTTTCACAGTCTATGGTCTCCCTACGCCATCACACAACACAAATGGTTATTTTCTCTCTTTTGGCAACTAGTGTTAAGGATGCACATGTGATTACCACAGATAAGTTCTTACTGTAAGTGTGAAAACTTATTTTTCATTTCACTTGGTCTTTAAGGCATATTGTATTCATTGCTCAAACTTATACTGCTTGTTTCTGTTTCATGAGCACCATCCATTATGTGTCGGGATGATCGAGGATGCTGGAAGGCCTAAGCTGGGGGTGAACGCGGAGCCCTTTGACGCCAAGATGAACTATATTCCATTTATGCAATAAATGGTTAAATCTACTTTGACGTGAGTGTCCCTTACTAGTGAAGTTGAGAGCATGCAACTTCACTTCACATAGTTTCTGTTCCTCCATGGCACCAGTTGGACTATTTCTCCTTCTCTGCCTGACTGGCAGTGTGATTGCCAGAAAAACATTGGGTTAGTAAATCTTTTAAACTTTCAGGAGCTAGATTTGTTATTATCTACCTTAAACTATGAATGTGTTTATTTGCTCAAGGTTTTTTTTTTCCAGCTTTAGTTTGTCCACATCCAGCCTATTTATTAAATGTATTAAAGGACAACTTTGTTTTTTACAACAAGGGTTCATATGTTAGATTGTAATTAGATTCAAGAAAAGATGAGTGTTAAAATGTTTTAATTTACTTCTTTCTATCGTTTTATCCATTTTAGAGTTTGATTTCAGTGGGTGGGTATGGAAGCATAAACCTGACGTAATTAAAATGAAATAACATAATTGCTTTTTAATTTTCAGGAAATTGACGCATTTTTTTAGACAAAAATAAATGTCAAATGCAATAGCGTTTATATTTTACATATACAGGAGCTCAGTCTATGACAAAATTAAAATAATAAATAAAAGATCATTTGAATTTTAATTTGAAAAAAATTACCGCTAATTTCTTTTAATTAATTTTGCAATTTTAAAAATGAAAATGAAATAGAGAAATGCTTTTTAATCTTCAGACAATGAAAGCCTTTTTTGAGACAAAAATGAATGTATAATGCAATAGCATTTCCATTTAATAAAAGGTAATTTGATTTAACATTTTCAATAAATGCCACGCTAAATAATTGACAATATGGCATGCGTGTAAGTGGCTAAATATGTATTTTTAGACACAATAAGCCGACAAATTCTTTATTATTTACAGCAACACTACTAGCCCCCATAAGTCACACCTAACCATGAAAGGAAACCATGATGCGGTGCATGTTGGAGGGCTCAAATAGCCCCTTTTCGACTGCAGTTTTAGCACCACACCACACCACACTACACCACACCACACCACACCACACCGCACCACATAAAAATATTGACATTTTCCATTACAAAAAAGTACCCCTATCGGTAAGAAACAAATTGACCCTTTTAACTGTGATTATAATACAATATAAATTTGTATTACAACTATCCTAATTATAATGCACTGTAATGGATTATAACTGTGATTATAATACATTATAAAGTATTAATGTATTACTATGATAATTAAAATACACTATAATAGATTATAATAGTGGTTATAACACAATATAATCTATTATCATGTATTACAACTATATCCTGGTGGTCTAAATGAAAAGTCAGTGAGTGATCAGTCATTATGAAGTGTTTGGCCCTGTTTGGCCTAGCTCAGACCTACTCTAGAGTGGATACTTTTTAGTACCCTGTTTAGTACCACTTTCACACCACTCTACCCAGGTCCTTGTAGTGGAAAACCTGGCACAAGTGGGCGGTGTGGTGTGGAGTGGTGTGGAGTTGGGCCAGTGGAAAATGGGAAATTGTGTCTAAAAAGACATATTTAGCCACTTGTACGCATGCCCCCACCCACTGAAATCAAACTCGCTAAAATGGATACAACTTTAGAAACACTCACATTTTCTTTTCTCTCAATCTAAAATATGAACCCTTGTTGTAAAAAAACAAAAAATACTGTAGATTCACCTGTTCATCAGTGTAATCATCTTATGTTGTCAGGTTCTTTATCTTGTTAAAGAAAGCAATAATAGGCCTAATGATAATGATATTTAGAATTAAATATTCCACTTCCTTCATATTTGTTGAAAAGTGTTTGTCAGTGGATGGAACAAAAAGTACAAATATCTGAAAGTTGATCAAATGTTACCAATGGTTTCTCAGTTAGAAATAAGGTTTTACTTGATATAAATAGAAAATAGATACTTTTCATACTGAGGCTCAACACAAATGGTGTGAACAATAACAAGACAAAGGCTTTGGTTTTAATCTGTGATCATATACTGTATGGGGAGACGCCACACAAAACCCCACAAATTGATTCGACTACTTCTCGACCTTGGGCCCATGACCCACGTTTCCCCCACACATTTTGCGAGCCTAGGATGGCTCAAAGTAAAAGACAGGGTTAAACAACTTAAAATGGGACTGACTTTCAAAATAGTCAATGCAAATTAGAGTTCTCAAATTCTGTCCCAACCTGACCATACCCGTACCCGACCCAACAGGACCCTCCAAAACGTTTGCGACACCCACAGCTACAACACCAGAGGGAGCGCACACAGCGATCTGATATACAAACCCATAGCACAAACATGTCATAGTTCCGACCTATTTTTCCGACCTCCCATTATTCCGACCCGACCACCTAAACCTTACCTTAACCCTAACCCTAATCTCAGTAAAAAACTAACGCTGTTGAATGCTAACCTGGTGAAATGCTAACCTGCCGACGCTGGTGAATGCTAACCTGGTTAAATGCTAACCTGCCAACGCTGGTGAATGTTAACCTGGTCGGACTATTGAGAGGTCAGACTTATGACCAGTCCCCGGACTCTTCCAACATAAACAAGACCGTAAAAGGCCTTATCTGGGATGTTCCTGATGGGCAGGATGTCTAACTGTACGTGTGCCGTGCTGCGTCTCAAACGTGACTACTGTACTTGCATGCACTGCACCTGTTAACTGGGTCCTCCATGCTGAACTGCTATTACTATAGAGTGGCTTCCAAAGCACTGCAACTCAAAATGAAAGCATAAGAATACATGCACGCAAAATCTAAAGGAATACAAGCCAGCTTTAGTACATAAGGACATAAATACTGAGAAACTACAGCTGAAATACTACATAAAACATCTGCTATGCTTAATTTTTACTCCATCCATATGATGGTATAGGCTTCGTGTGTGTGTGTGTGTGTGTGTGTGTGTGTGTGTGTGTGTGTGTGTGTGTGTGTGTGTGTGTGTGTGTGTGTGTGTGTGTGTGTGTTCAGAAATCTTGTAATGTGCAATATCTTTGATGGATTTTTGTGTCTAGATGTGAGCTGTCTGCTGGTGGATCTGGACTATGTCCATTGTAGCTGGGATGGACAGAACACAGAGGTCAACTACACCTTCTACAGCAGGTTAGAGTCTTCACCACAGAGCTTAAGAGGATGCACACACACACACACACACACACACACACACACACACACACACGTCAACATCAAGTTTTAATTTGGGGTTCTTGTTTAGTTCTTCATTGATTTAAAGGGATATTTCACTAAAAATAATTGGTCATTCTATCATCTACTCTGGCTTTTGGGAGCACCCCGGGCAGTTGTTTAAAGTGGCTAGAATCAGTATTTAGATAACCTCGCCTCACCAGGCTTTCTGAGGGAAAAACTGGTCTTCGTTTACAAAAAAGGTCGTTTGATCCGGTCTAGACCGGATGGCATCCTACGTCATTTTGTATTCAAAACAGACTACACTTTTGCAGGAAACACCAAACCGGAAACTGTTTCAACCCAGTTAGCGCATGCGCAAGTAGTTTGCGCATGCGCAAGTAGGGGTCAAAACTGTTTTCGGTTTGGTGTTTCCTGCCAAAGTGTAGTCCGTTTTGACTACAGAATGACGTAGGACACCATCTGCTCCTGACCGGATCAAAAGCCCGAAATTGGAAGCCAGCCCAGGCTAGTATTTAGATATTTGATGTTCATTTGATCCTATACAAACACATTTTAACTTCAAACTCCATTTTAATTTTTTAAAACACCCGTAATAAATTAGAAGTTACAATGGGTTTGTATAGGAAGGGAGCAGGCCAGGAAGGGAGCGTGCCTGATAAAATGAATATCAAATATCTGGATACTGATCGAAGAACTTAAAAACTGATTAGACGATAAAATGACCCAGATAATGAAATATCCTATCATGTAATTAGTGAAGGGGTCCATGGAGTGCCACTCGCTTTCGTACCGCTATTCAGAGCAGACCAGTACACCTGCCGGTTCCCCGCTTGGCAGATTTACTGCTCAGAACTCTGGCAAGCAACTAGGCACATCCATGGTGGCTTTCGCCACCATGGATGTGCTTAGATATCGTACAGTTAATATGAAACTCCATTATTCAGGCACATTTTAGCCAGCTTTTTTGGCTACTAAGACCCCACTCAGGACCAGGGATTATGGTTGGTTATGGAGATGGACGGACGGACGGACAGACAGACGGACCGACAGAGACCTGGGCAATAGGGACATGTGGGCTCTTGGACAACTGGGCAATAGGGGCACGTGGGCCTTTGGACAACTGGGCACTAGGGATATGTGGGAATTTGGAGAGGTGGGCACCTGAGCAACTGGGCACTAGGGACATGTGGGAAAGTGTGCAAGGACTGACAGATAAAGATCTCCATATATGGCCATATCAGTTGGATCACTCCTGCAACGCAGTGATCTCTAGATGTGAGCATCACGATAATTGATGACATTTTACTTATAATGACAGCCAGATGAAACATAAGGAAATGTTCATTTGTGCGCGTGTGTGTGTGTGCGTGCGTGCAATTACTGATTATGATTATGATTATGTTTGTGTTCAGGTTCCATGACAATAATCATTTCCAAGAGTGTACATTCTATACCTCAGAGAATGGCTTCACTACTGGATGTAAGCAGTCATACAACAAGCTAGAAACTCAGAGGTTCATTCCTTTTTACACAAAGCTGACCCATGACGATGACAGTTTTCTCCAGCAACACAACCTAAAATCCAAAGGTAAGATCATTTTGTTTGTGCTTTTGAGTTTTTCCATTGATTTATTGATTGATTGATTGATTGAAGACTTTATTAGAAGTTTGCATAGGAAAAGGTACAGTTTCATGACGGTACAGTTCACTGGTACAAGGTCTACTAAAAGGAGATCCATGAAAAGACTAAGCTTATTTCCACTGGAAACCATTTAAGTATCTCATATAACATTGAATGACAGACAAATAGAACACAGTACTATGCAGTAGATATGTAAAGAAAAACAAAAAAGAAGACAGTAAGTCTAAAACAAACAGTATATACAAAGAAGGGGCAGGGGAGGGTAGGGTTGGGCTAGGTTCATTTTTTTACCAGTTGCGAACGGCTGCTGCCTGTAAGTGGTTTTTCAGGGCAATTTTAAAGGATGCTAGTGATCCACACTCCTTTATGGCCTTCGGTAAGGCTTTCCACATTTTGGTGGTATAGCAGAAAAAAAGAGTTTGACCCTTTGTTGGTTTTGACTCTGGGTTGAAAGTGGTTGAAAGTGATCTGTGATCTGATTATAATAGCACATATTTGTCCAGCTCAGTGGCCTTGTGGTTAGAGGGTCTGCCCGAGGTTCGGAGGTCAGGGACTCACAGACAGGGTTCAATCCCCTGCTGGGTCATACCAAAGACAATAAAATGCCCCATGCCTTTGTGGGTAAGTCCCTGTGACATAGGCTACTACTGTATTGCGCCAGGACCATGAGAGGTGCAGCCTACTTGTACATCAAGTCGCCACACACTACAGAAACCTCCTGACCTATAGGCCACATGGTTCAGGAACTGTTGAGTTTTTTCGTTGCATTCCTAAGACAAAATTTTGATTTCAATAAATGTATCCCCATTGATTCCGGATGGGGCCCATCCGTAATGAACTACTCCTTTAATGCTTTATTGTATATGAAATGATATGCAATAGACGTCTTAGCAGCCCTCATGAGATTCAAATGAAATATTACATTTTAAGACTGTGTAAACACTTTATTCTCAAGCCTTATGCCATTGAAATGTCACGCATTCTAGTAGTAGTACTTAAGTACTGTACTTAAGTACAATTTTGAGGTATGTGTACTTTACTTGAGCATGTCCAATTTCCAATACTTTTACTTCTACTCCTACATCTCAGATCCAGATAATACTTTAGTTACTTTGCAGACATGAATTATATTATGACACAAACTGTACACAAACGACTTAGCCCTATTTTACAATCTCAAAACGCATCGCGATGCGTTGTGAGCTTGTAGATCTGCTATTTTCAAACATTTAGTACTTTTACTTTTTTACTTTTGATACCAATACTTTTGTACTCACTCAAGTACATTTTTAATTCCAGAGTTTTACTTGTTACAGAGTATGTCTACATTGCAGTATTGATACTTTAAAATTTGAATACTTTTTCTACCACTGCTTAGATCTTTCTGTAATGTTCAATATCATTAACCTTAGGGCTATGCTGTTATTGTGAACTTTCTTCAATTCTTTGGTTCTTTGCCTTTTTCATTAATTCTGTGTTGAATTTTCAGTCAAGCTGAATCCTCCAGTCAACGTGACTGTCAAGAATGACTCCAACCTGTGTTTCTATTGGAATCACACCAATGGTTGGTACAAATGTTTGGAAAATGAAGTTCGCTACAGGACCAACAACAACAACAAATGGGAGGTAGGCATGGAATTAATAAGAAAAGAAGCAAAGGCCCAAATTATGGAATTTTACAAAGTGAATTTCAATTATAAGATTCACATAATCCTGTCCTTTTAATGTTCTTATTGTTTTTCCTTCTTTCTTTCTTTCTTGTTCAAAATGTCAACCTTTTATCAAATCATCAATTCATTATTAACATTTAACCAGATGCTATCATTCCCACTAAGCAATTTGGGGGTTAAATCGCGTTCAAATGACGTCTTCGCCGTAACCGGACGTCTAGCTAGATCCGGTCTGTGACGAGTTTAAATTTTAAAGTTTTTTCACCGTCTAGTATAGACTAGACATTGTATCACCGTCATTTAAACGCCGTTAGTGGCCGCCGAAAGTAGTGAAAATGATGGCAGCCAGCAGGGTTTAAAATCACTATTCCTTGGTTTTGAGCACAGTATGCTACTCGAACCACCGCAGCTGATCGTATTTGTAATGATTTCTTACACTGTTATTATTTGACACTGGGAGTCGACGGGGTTCAAACTCCTGACCTTCTGTTAATGAAACCTGTGCGCTACCGCTAGACCACGGCACAGCTTGTTACTTATATGTATTCCAGCAGCTATTAGTAGTTGACATATCGCCTCCCGCTGTTCGTTTGAGGTCGGTGCATTTTGTTTGACAACACAAACTAACTTTATATTGATGCATAGCTACAGTATAAAACGATTTTATTTAATCATTATCGTATGGTGGGGTGGGGAGACATGCAGTCTTGTGTACGTGTTTGTGTCTGTTGGTGTCAGAATGAATTATGTAACTCAGAGAAGTAATAGTATGCTGTCATAGCAGCACCACGGCATTATGCCATTATTTATTACACTTTTAGAATTTTTCAAAGGTATTGCCCAGCACGTCTTTTAGACGGCTATAAGATGTGCAATGACCAGAAAACTGCTCAGTGAATGCAATCAACTATTAAGGTAGAACCGGGAGATACTGTTAGCATCCGATAATGAACAACTTGATAAAAATGTATTTAAAAAAAAGATGGTCTAACACACGTTTGTCCTAAACGGTGTTATATCGTTTAAATGGAAGCGTTCAGATGACGGCTACAACTAAACTAGACTATATAGTGAAATTGGCTCTTAAAATTACTTTAGTCCAATATTTGAAAACCAGGTGTGGATATTAAAGCTGTTTTTTTAATCAACAAGTATGGAATAATGGATTAAATGTAATCAGCTACAATCGGTCTAGACAGACTGACGATAGACGGTTCAAATGAGGGCTATACCATAACCATAGGGCTAAATGACGGGCTAGTGTTTACTGGGTTGCTTTTCCTCCATCTGAACTCGTGTTCAGAGTTCTAGATTCAGCATGAAGAGTTACTGCACCAACCTGCCCTCCAGTAACTCCCGCTATGAGCTCCAGGTGAGGTTCAGGGTCGCCAGTCACTGTGGAGAGTCCATATACTGGAGTGACTGGAGTCAACCTGTCTACTGGGGGTCCATGGAGAGCAAAGGTATTAAAAAAAGACCCTCTAGTTTAACCAGACCAAACTTTTTCTTTACATTGTCATCTGTCTCGCTTTTGTATTAAATTACCTCATAGGGGCAGAGTCTAATTATAATCTCTGTGCAGAAGACCAAGCTCCGAAACATAATTATTATTGTCTAACAATGTCTGTCTGAATGAAAGAGGGAGGTCCACAGCAGACCCTACATTCAGTCAATAGGCTACATGATAGCCGGACGTGCTGGCCATTGGGAAAAGCGGGACAACTCCCGAACGGCCGGTTCATTCCCGGCCAGTCCAGGCCGGCCATTAGGAAAAAATAAATAAATAAAATGTTGGCTTTCGTTCCATTTTGGGGGCTGGGCGGCCAACAAAGTAAATCGTCACTGTTGGGCAGAAACCTTGTATCTCCAAGTTTCAAATTTGTACATTTTTTCGCAAAGCAAAGCCCTGCTTCATCATACAAGGCTGTCGCACAAAAGTAGTGAAAACAGCAGATCTACAAGCACACAACGCCTCGCAGTGTGAGGCGTTGTGTGCTTGTAGATCGGCTGTTTTCACTAGTTTAAATCATTTTTAAAATGGTTTTGGACATACAAGGTTTCCAACCGACAATGACGAAATATAACTCATGTAATTGGCCCACTGGCTTATCACTTGCCATGATCTGAAATGGCAAATCTTTGAGTAGCAGCAGCGCTATAGAGAGATCTCTCTCTATAGCGTGCAATGAGGGCCTCTACAACTCTTTTTCCCGGGCTGAATCAGGGGCCCAGCACGTCCCTGCATGATAGTATAATATATATAATAATACAATTTAGCTGTATAGCAGCTTTTATTTGTAGAATTTAGCTCAAGAACAACATTGAGAACAGTAAACACTCATTGCAATAGAAGAAATGATTAGCACAATTATCATATAGCTTTAAAGGGATAGTTCACCCCCAAAATGTCTTCTTTTCTATCGATTACTCACCCCATGGAGACTTTGTGTCTCCATAGGGAACCACTGCTGGTCATCAAATTATTTACTTAGTGATGCGACAAAAACTAAATATCCATGAATTAGAACTATGCCTTTAACAACAATCATAACTAATGACTCCACATTGTAGGTACATCTTTCCCGGACTCAGACACTGTCTCACCGTCAGTATTGATTGTGGTGGGTATCTGCATTCTGCTGCTGCTGCTGCTGCTCATCGTTTGGTGTGTCATGAAAGGTTTGTCAATCATTCCACAGGACAATCAGAGGAGAACATTTAACCCTTTAGTATGTAGTACAGTCATTTTTGAAAACATATTTGTAATTTTTCATATCTTTTTCTATGAAAGCCAAAGGTGTAAGCTATCAAATACATTTGGAATTTAGTTTCTAGCTGCTACAGATGCTGAGTAATACGTTTTCCAGAACATTTTAACGTTTTTCAAATGGGACTTAAGCCTAAATGGGTAGGACAACTTTGTATTTTTACAACAAGGGTTTATATTTTAGATTGTAACCAGTAAGACTCCCTAATCGGGAGATAAGCGACCGTCACGTCCCGTCGCATACACAACATTTAGAAGGCAATCAAAGCCA
The DNA here is from genome assembly GCF_963921795.1 of Nannobrachium achirus. NCBI lineage: Eukaryota > Metazoa > Chordata > Actinopteri > Myctophiformes > Myctophidae > Nannobrachium > Nannobrachium achirus. Next base: position 6,923,721 of record NC_137826.1, on the reverse strand, counting down.
ATCAGGAGGGAATATGGGGAATGGGACAGATCCATGTTGATGACATGACTTCAGAGATACTGCGTACCGCTTTGCGTGATTTTAGGGCAAAATCTGTAGGAGCAATGTCCAAAAATGTGTTTTGCAAAAGATTGGCCTCATGGGGGCGCTAGAAGAGGGGCATGTGAGAAATGAGTGGTGGAGGTTGTGGTTTGGCAGCCAAGGAGTATGTGTGCAAAGTTTAGCATGGATAGGGGCAACAGTGGTGGATATTATGAGTAGGGGAAAAGTGTGACGTGACAGACTGACTGACAGACTGACAGCCGGAGGAGGTTTTGATAGTAACTGCGACCTGACGGTCGCAATTAGAGAAAAGAAAAGATGAGTGTTAACAATTTTTCATTTAAATAAATAAATATGTCTTTTTTAGACACATTCCCAAGATGCACTGCAATCTTTCATGGCCAGATGTGACTTATGCAGGCTAGTAGGGTTTACTGTAAATATTAATAAAGAAGTCGCTGGCTTATTGTGTCTAAAAAGACCTATTTAGCCACTTGTACACATGGCCCACCCACGTTGTATAATAATAATTAAACAAAATACAAAATAATATTTTATCTCCTTACAGGAGTTGTTGGTGGTGTTGCTGTTGAGGCTCCCGTCGCCTGGGTCTGCATAACCCCATGCATGGCAATGTAGAGGTTAGTATCATCAGGATATCTGTAACTTCAAATCACTAGGTATCAGAGCAGAAAGATTCACATTAACTGTAGTTTTGCGAAATGTATTGTCAACCAGTTTTATCCTGAGAAATAGTAGCTGTAGTAGCCTATTATGATTTTAATTTTAGATATCGTCACTGTCGGGCAGAAACCTCGTATCTCCAAGTTTCACATTTGTATGTAGCCCTGCAGTAGCCCTGCTTCATTAGTAGCCCTGCTTCATTATACAAGGCCTTCGCACAAAGGGTTAAGCACACAACGCCTCTCACCGCGAGGCGTTGTGTGCTTGTAGATCGGCTGTTTTCACTAGTTTAAATATTTTTTAAAATGATAAATGCAAAACGAACGGTTCTGGACATACAAGGTTTCCACCCGACAACGACGATAAGAATAATGACTCAAATTAATGCTCAAATAATTTCCATTTGATGCAACACTGATTGACAGTAAAGCATTGTATTGTGCTGTACACTGTATACCATGTTCTGCAAAACAAATATAGGCCTACAATACATTTTTTTTAAGGAGTGGCTTCACATCTCCAAAGGCCTGAAGGAGGGCTTCAAGGCTGATTACAACGAGCGCACCTGTGCTGTTAATGAGTACAGCGACTCCCCAGTCTGCCAGCGAGAGCTCCTCGATTTCTTTTTACAGATTTGGAAAGACTTTTAAAAGACTACCCTCTCACACTAAGATTTTAAAAAAGAAAAAAAATCCCAAAGACTTTTTAATGTTTTTCAAATATTTCAGTTATGCTGGTCATAGAGAATGCATTCACTTCTATACGTACACAACTACACATGCAGCCATGCACCGTTACACAAATGCAGCTTGAATGGAAGTCAATCGAACACACACACACACACACACACACACACACACACACACACACACACACACACACACACACACACACACACACACACACACACACTACTACTACTAATAGGCCTACTAAAGCTGGGAAAATGTATGGTATGGATAACTACAGACCTAATGCGTTAGCTAGCATACTCTCCAAAGTGCTGGAGAAAATCCTGTTGAACATCCTGGAGATGTAAGTTATCATAGCTGACAATCAGTTCGTGTTTTCTTTTTTTCTTTTTTTTTAAGAAAACACAGCACAGATATGTGTATTTTTGCTTTAGAAAGACATTATATGAAAATATAGGAATTAAAATTCCACCATGTTTTTGTGTTTTATTGATGCGTCTAGAGAATTTGAGACTGAATCACAGTTTGATCAAATGTGCCAGAGGGGTACCCAGGTACATCATTAGGATTTTAGCCTTTTGGTATGCCCACCAGACAATGCAGGTGAAGTGGGGAAATACTACTGTATGTCTGAACACTTTCATGTTGGTAATGGGGTAAGACAAGGTGGGATTTTGTCCCCTTTCGTATTTTAATCTGTACATGGATGACTTGTCTAGTGAATTGAACCTCTGTAAAACTGGCTGTGTCATCAGTAATACTGTTGTCAACCATCCTATGTATGCAGATGATTTGGTCATCTTTTCCCCAAATACTGTAGTGCAGGCTTACAACAGCTTCTGAGGATTTGAGGATCAGTATGGCACTGATTTTAATATTAAAAAGGGCTGTTTTCCCTAATTTTAAACGACATTAAGTATCTTGGTCATTATATCTCTGATGATCTCTCTGATGACAAAGACATCCATAGACAACGTTGCAAACTGTCCCAGGCAAAAATGTGAAAATTTCACAAGTGCTCTTCAGATGCCAACTTGTCGATAGCATACGTGGACTACATAGTCATAGAGGGGCTGAATGATTGCACCCTCTAGAGTCTTCTGTATTGTTATTGAACCAATCCAGCGGGTGCCAGAACTAGGCAAAAATAACTGTCTGTAAGTTACAAGCCTATTACAGACTGTAACTATATATAGGCCTAGTCTTCTTCACTTTCACTTTCATATTTACAAAGATGGGGAGGGGGGGGCATCTTTAGGGGGCATTTGCTGGTCAAGAGCATTTGGGAACATTTGACTTGCATCAGACTAGTACACAACATATTGATCATTGCTGAGGTTGCGACATTAAAGTTGTACCATGTAACTTTTTTTATAAAACAAATCTTAAAATTGTCCTAACTGTTAAATCGCTAAAGTTTTAGAACACCCACTCCGTTATTTTCAGCTTCTGAAGCCTTCTCTTTATATGTTTTCTATGATCCTGGCCGTGGACCGGATTTCGCGCCAAAATGACGTAATCTGCATCATCTGTATACGTTGTGTATACGTTGCCCAATCACATCGCCGATCATGCACACATGGTACACTACCGGCCAATCACAGCGCATCTTGAAGTGGGGTCGCCATATTTGTAGTCGCCCGTGTGTCTCTTTACTCAAAAGGTAATCTCGCCTATACCAGGCAGGGTGAAGTAGTCCGTTTCTCCGGAATGCCTGAACGCACAGGAACCAGGGACCCCTCTAAAGATAGCTCTCGGTGTTGTGGAGGCAGACGCGGGGGTGTGAAGGTACGAAAAACGGGCGAAAGACGCGAACGCGACCGCGGTTTGCTATAGGGCTACTGACCACTAGTTGAGCATCTTACACAGTATAGCTTTAATACACGATGATTCTGGTAAAGCTTGGTCATTATGAAAGTTATAGCTAACCTTTCATGACCTAGTGTGTCCAGTAGGAGAATGTGTTCTTTATTAGAATTGGATAGTAGCTAGTAAATATAAAGTTAACCTTTGTACTAATAGTAAACATAGTGACAGGTTTTAAGACCAGATTGGTCAGAAAGGTAGTGTATGATCATTTTGTATGCTCTTGCCCTTTTATGGAATTGCTTCAGTAATTGTTTGATTTGATTGAATACTTTATTAGCAGTTCCCATAGGAAAATACATGACAGTTCAGATACAAGGTCTACTAATATACGATTTAAACCCAAGAAAGCACTATAGCTTGTTTACATTGGAGTTCTTTGTTCTCATTTCATTGAGAAAAGCTGTAGTCCTGGGTTCTTAGGCTTGACCCAATTATTGTATTCTCATAATTTTATTGAAGCTTTGTCATTATTCAAAAATGACAAAGTTGCCTAGCATTGGTCACAAGATTGATTCTACACTCTACAGTATACACTTGTAGTCTGACTCAAACTTATTTGATCTCTAATCTTTTACATGGACAGATCATTAACAATCCATAAAATGTTGTGTATATGAAATGTAGGCTGTTATATGAAAATAGAATTAAGAGAATAAATAATTTACAAGTAAGAGCAAACTTCTTTGTAAATAGATTAGTCCATTGGGGTGTTTCAGCACAATCTATGTCCTGGAGGGAGTTACGCTCACCTCTGATGATGTGCTGTTGCCACATCCTTGCCACAGCCTACGTGGGTTGTTTCCACTTAACTGTGACACAATCATATCTATGTACCTGGGTTGGGGTTATAGCTCAGCTGCCTGTGCTGTCACTGTCTTGTGGAGGTAGTGATTCTACCCCAGAGTCTCAACTGTAGTTCCTTGACATGAGTTGATAGACAAATTAAATACAAGCCAAACCTTGCTTTCTAATATTCCATCACAGAACATGTGTGATCCTTTAGATATGCTGTACATACGTTATTGTATCTACATAACCATTTGCTTACCAGTTCACTCCATCATTCTCCACCAAAGTCCTACAATAATAATTTCCCCTAATCACATCTACCTCTGAACCCCAACTCGGGCAGTCAGAGATCAATTAACAATTAGTATATTACAGATACTGAAATTCAGATAACATTCACTGCAACAGTTAAAACAAGGGAAGTAACGCCTAAACAAAATCCCAGAGGCTCTTGGCCCCTAAATGTGTTTTTTTCTTTTTTTTCCCTTTTTTTCTGATTTGAAATAAAATGTTCAAGTTCAATTTGTGTTTTGCGTTTTCTCTGGTAAAAATAGCACATTCTTTGTAACTGCAAAAGAGTTTCCATTTTAACAGGAAGTGGGGGGAAAACCACAAACACATTTCAAGTTGAAGCAGCAGCTACCCGGGTCAGTTTGCCAGATGCACATCATTCACTGATAGTATCTGTTTTACCATGGCACCAGTTGGATGGTTTCTCCTTCTCTACCTGCCTATCAGTGTGTTTGCTAGCAAACCCCCGGGTTAGTAAATGTCATTATTTTAACCATTCAGGATTATGTTATAGTTTATATTCTATTTATATTATGTTTACCATATATTTCTCTATTTTGGAGATGTGTTAAATCAAAGTTAATCAATTTGATCTGGGGCCTTTTCAGGTGTCTTATCTGTCTACATCTGATTTCTGATCCTTGGTTGTGCGTCTCCTGTTAAACTTGGAAATATTTCATTAAAGAAAGCAATAATGATTATATTTGTGACATAATCCACGTTGTTCTTGTTTGTTGAAAAGGATTGCTGAGGAAGTAACAATTAAAACACTGTACTGACAAAGAAGTATTGGTAGCTGTCCTACAAACCCATTTGTTCAGGAGACCTTTCTTTGGTTCATTAAGACCATCATACGTATATGCGTAGCCTATATACATATCACATAATAGAGAGATTATTCAAAGATTATATTTGTCACATGCAGACTGTGCTACAAGTAATGTCAAACACAATAACTTATATTTAGAGTTACTGAGGAAGAATATACACTATAATATATTCACTATAACAAGATAGATAGATAGATAGATAGATAGATAGATAGATAGGTTGGTTGGTTGGTTGGTTGGTTGGTTGGTTGGTTGGTTGATTGATTGATTGATTGATTGATTGATTGATTGATTGATTGAGCAGTTTGCATATGCACTCCTCGGTTTGAATTACATATCACTCACCCCAGAGTTATGGGTGACCAATCAGAGCCCACTGTTCAAAATGGATATTTGTTTTTAATCTGTTTGTACCAACCTTTGGAAATTAATCATCTGTACCGAAGTTTCAGAATATCTAAGCAGTGACCCCTAACTGCTCCCTGGGTGCTGTCTTAGAAGCTCCCACTGCTCCTAATAGTTAGGATGTGTAAATGCAGATGACAATTTTTACGTTTGCACAAATATGTACAGTGACAAAAAGTACCCTTAAAGGAGTGGGGTCTAAATGATTACTCTTTTCTATGAGATGTGCTGGTCACTCGTGGTGACCGATTAACACTGTGCTATTTTTTTTCCTTTCTGTGCTAACAGAATATATAACATAACATCAAATATTGTAATATGTAAGCAATGTATATGTCAAAGCAACATGTTGGTGCATTTTCCTGTCCCAGTCATTATTTTGGTTGTAACCGGTCTGTTTATGATTGTAGTGAGCTGTCTGCTGGTGGATCTGGACTATGTCCATTGTAGCTGGGATGGACAGAACACAGAGGTCAACTACACCTTCTACAGCAGGTTAGTGTCTTCATCACAGAGCTTAAGAACTCTTTACTAAAACTTAAAGTGTAAAGACAGATCCTCTGATTCAATATCAATATCTTCCAACCATTTACTTATGTGCATTCTTGACATTTCACTTCTAATAAAAGTGTTAAAGGAAGAGCTTAAACATAAGAGCTGGCAGAAAAGGAAATTAAAATTTACTGTGTGTGTGTGTGTGTGTGTGTGTGTGTGTGTGTGTGTGTGTGTGTGTGTGTGTGCGTGCGTGCGTGCGTGCGTGCGTGCGTGTGCGTGTGCGTGTGTGTGTGTGTGTGTGTTCAGGTTCGATCCAGATAATCATTTCCAAGAGTGCACAGTCTATACCTCAAAGAATGGCTTTACTACTGGATGCAAACAGCCATACAAAGAGCTAGAACATAAGAGGTTCAACCATTTTTACACAAAGCTGACACCTGGCAATGATTTTATCCAGGAGCACGAGCTAAAATCCAAAGGTATTAGTCACATTTTGTTCCTGGTATTTCATTGGTTTAATGAGACATTGCACATTGTTTTATTAAATATTTGTACTGATGTTTGTCTTCAGCAGCCCTCAACATTTTCAAACTATAACCTTCCCATTGAAAGGTCAAGCCTTCTTCAAGTGCGCCACTAGGGGGCAACATTAAACTTTCCCTTTTTAGGTGATAATGTTCATTACTATGGTTCAGGTTCATTATAATTAACTTAAGGCTATTATTGTAAATTTCTCTCAACTGTTTGGTTCTTTATCTCTTTTCATTCATTCTGTGTTACATTTTCAGTCAAGCTGTATCCTCCAGTCAACGTGACTGTTAAGAATGACTCCAACAACTTGTGTTTCTATTGGAATCACACCAATGGTTGGTACAAATGTTTGGAAAATGAAGTTCGCTGCAGGACCAACAACAACAAATGGGAGGTAGGCAATAGGCATGACATTTATATAAAAGAAGCAAAGGCCCATTTTACAATTTTACAAAGTGAACATCAATGATAAGATTCACTGTCATTCACATAATCCTGTCCTTCTGTTCTTTGTTTGTTTTTCTTTGTTTCTTTGTTTCTTTCTTGTCAACCTTTTATCAAATCATCAATTCATTATTACCATTTAACCAGATACTATACTCATTGCTTTTCCTCCATCTTTCTCCTTGTGTTCAGAGTTCTAGATTCAGCATGAATAGTTACTGTACCAACCTGCCCTCCAGTAACTCCCACTCTGAGCTCCAGGTAAGGTCTAAGGTGGCCAGCCACTGTGGAGAGTCCATAGACTGGAGTGACTGGAGTGAACCTGTCTATTGGCCCATGGAGAGCAAAGGTATTTAAAAAGCCCCATTAGTCCCTCTTTGACTATTTTTGCACCTCCTGTTACTCCAACATCAAAAAGCAACTAAAAACTAAGCTCCAAACCTCTCAAAACAAACTGATTTGACTACTTCTCGACCTGGGGTCCATGACCCACGTTTCTCCCACACATTTAGCTAGCCAAGATGGATCAGCGTTGAAGACAGGGTTAAACAACAATAAATGTGATTGACTTTTAAAATAGTCAATGCAAATCTGCCCTCAATCCCCTCAGTACCCGCATATCTGACCAAACATCTCCAAAACGTTAACGACACCCACAGCCACAACACCAGAGGGAACACACACAACGATCTGATAACACAACCCATTAAGACAAATATGGGTCAATTCTCCTTCTACAACACCACCCAGGTGTGGAATTCCTTGACTCCCTCTCTTAAAACATGTAGCTCGCTGGCATCCTTCAAAACTGCCCTGAAAACTCACCTTTCAGGAGGCCAGAGGCGGAGGTAGTTATCACTTCTCCCATAGACAGGTGAGAAGTGAGCACCCCCGTTACCTTACCTAACAATGCCATGCCTGTCTGACTGACATTGCCATCAAGAGAGAAAGAGGGAGGTCCACAGCAGTATACATTCAGGCAATAGCTACAGGATAATATAGTAACCAGTAAGACTCCCTAATAATACAATTTAGTTGTATAGCAGCATAGAATTTACCCCCAAAATGTCTATCGATTACTCACCCTTGAATTCATGGATATGTTTTAGTTTTTTATCACATTCCTAAGCCAATAATTTGAGGAGACTCTCTGTGTCAGGCTCTTTGTGTATCAGGGAACCACTGCTGGTCATCAAATTATTGGCTTACGAATGTGACAAAACAAAATATCCATGAATTCGAGTCTCCATGGGGTGAATTATCGAATAATTCTTTTTTTGGGGGGGTGAACAACAATAATAACAACAATCATAACTGATGACTGCTCATTGTAGATACATCTGTCCCTGTCTCAGACACTCTGAATGGAAGTGTCTCTACATCAGCATGGACTGTGGTGGTGTGTGTGGTGGGTATCTGCATTCTGCTGCTGCTCATCTTATGGTGTGTCATGAAAGGTAGGCCAGAGGACAAGCAGAGGAGAACATTAAAGGAGGCACTATGCACTATGCATTTTAGAGGTATTAAAAAGTCTTTAAATTGGCACTTTAGAAATGTGACACATTAAACACTTAAACTTTGTTGGTTTGTTTACAGTTGAGTAAAACAATGTTTCACATTAAGTTAATCATCTGGGGACCCCCCAAAATAACTGGGGGGTCGTGTGTGATGTGATGACGTCATCAAACGATAAAGTCGACTTCAACTCAACTTTTTACTGAGTCGAGTCGACTTGCAAAAATCACAAGTCGTTAATGCCCTACTGCATAGTGCCTTCAACTTTGTCTTTTTACAACAAGGGTTGATGTTTTAGATTGTAATTAGAGAAAAGAAAAGATGAGTGTCAAAATGTTTTCATTTGCTTTCTATCGTTTTAGCGATTTTAACGATTTTGATTTCAGTGGGTGGGGGCCTATAGAGATAACTGTAAAGATATCGTTTGCCATTATATTCTTTTTATAGTCGGTGTGAACGCTGCCATCCACTTGAGTTTAGAATGATTTTTAAAATGATATACAGTATCTTTACAGTTATCGCGCCCGGTGGAAATCACACTTACACATGGCTACTGTAAATATGTATTTTTAGTTACAATAAGAGATGCACCACAATCTTTCATGGGCAGATGTGACTTATGGGGGCTAGTTGCGACCGTAAGTCGCAAGTTTACTATGAAAACCGTCACATCTTGTCCACGTATCTGTGTGACATCACAGGTGATATCACAGGTGACATCACCTATGTTAAAGTCCATACTGTAAATGGGTATTCCCTAGAATCTCTTTTATGCCTATATTATGAAGATCCCTGATGTCATCGATATATATCACAGGTCAGATGGGCAAGACATGGCCCATATCTGTGTGGCTGGTTCAGATAGGGATCTCCATGTATGGGCATAAAAGGGATTGTATGTTGTGATTTCATGGGAACCACTCTAACAGAATCCCTTTTTATGCCCATAAATGGAGATCCCTGATGTCATCAATATTAAGCCCATATCTAACAGGACTTCATATATGAATGCCCATATAGAGGAAGACAGCCCATATCTGTGTGGCTGGTTCAGACAGGGATCTCCATGTATGGGCATAAAAGGGATGTACCTTATACAGTACATGGATCTCCATATATGGGTACCAGGGATCTCCATTTATGGGTAACTGGTCCAATATCACTGGCCAGATGGCAAAGAATTGGCACAACCTCGCCCTAAGGCGTCTACAAGTAGTGTTACTATAAATATTAATAAAGAAATCAACGCTTATTGTGTCCAAAATTGCTTATTGCGACCGAAGGTCGCAGTTTAGTATGTGAAACGGCACATGCTGATTCCGTCTGTCTGGACGTGTACCCTTTTTTATGGTCTATGGGTTTGCCGCTCTGACATCATCATGCTCTGGGTGCCATGGCATTTGTCCCAAGGTTCATTAGTCCGAAGGTTCATTAGTCAGAATTTGTTTAGAATACTATGCCTAACCCTAACCTCAGTAACCCTAACTAAATTCGGACTAATGAACCTTCGGACTTATGGGCAGTCCCCCATGCTCTGGCGTCACTGTGATTTGAGGGGAACCACTCTAACAGAATGGGTTTGCTGCTCTGACATCACACTCTGACTTCACTGTGATGTCAGGGGAACCACACTAACAGAATCCCATTTATGCCCATATATGGAGTTACCTGATGTCATCAATATTAAGCCCATATCTATGGAGGCCACATTGGCCACATACCAAACTAACAGAATACATATATGGCCAAGACAGATGTCCAAGACAGCCCATATCTGTGTGGCTGGTTCTACAGACAGGGATCTCCATGTATGGGCATAAAAGGGATTGTATGTATGATGTCAGATGGCATAGACGTCATAGGACTTTCACATAACGAATAACTGAGTAAGCATGTTTGGGCTCTCACGGCATATCTCTAGATACAGTACACGGATCTCCATATATGGGTATCACTTATAGGCGTCTTACTAGTTTAGCCATTTGTATGCAACTTACATTGTCTATCTCCTTACAGGAGATAGAATCATCCTCATCCCTGTTGTTCCAAACCCAGGAAAGAACCTGAATGAAATCCTGATCCATGGCAATGTAGAGGTTAGTACTTAGTAACATCTAGAGATCTGTAACTTAAGCATGTAGGGAGCTGAAATCACACACGCAGGAAAAAAAATCACATTAACTGTAGTTTGGCAAAATGTGTTTGTCAACCAGTTTTATCCAGAGAAATAGTAGCTGTATATCACTGGATGCTAAAACAGAGCCTATTATGATTTAAATGTTAGATATGAATAATGTCCACATATGTGACTGACTCAAATTAATGCTCAAATCATTTCCATTTGATGCAACACTGATTGACAGTAAAGCATTGTATTGTGCTGTACACTGTATACCATGTTCTACAAAACAATCAATAGGCCTACAATACATTTTCTTTTTTAAGGAGTGGCTTCACATCTCCAAAGGCCTGAAGGAAGGCTTCAAGGCTGATTACAACGAGCGTACCTGTGATGTTAACGAGTACAGCCGTGTCTCCCAGTCTGCCAGCGAGAGCTCCGATAGTTCCTTCTCTTCCCCTGTCACCACTGACCAAACCGACTGCTCTGTGGCCACCCCAGCCAATGAATCTGAGTGATTCTCCATCTCCTGTTTCTTCTGAAGAAGGACAGTGTTGCAACTTGCGTAGAGTTTTACTTTTAACCACATAAACCGAATACTTCTTTTCTTTTTCTGTAGACCTTATTAATCCCTCAGGTTCGCTCAGTTCAACTCATAGTTTTGCTGAGTGCTCAGCTGGAGAGGGTAGGGGTTAAGTCTTGCCATTACATATTTGACTGGATCTTCTCCTGTTTTCCCTCTACATGAAATCTCTTTGCTGGAAATAGCCGATCTACAAGCTCACAACATGCTGCAATGCAACTGTGAATATTTGCATAATGTTCACCTATTATGACATGCCTGGAATAGGGATAATATGGTTCACAAATTCACAATTCACATGGTTAAAATGTTAAACGTCCATAGAAGTTTGGTTCATTCCAGTTCATGCAAACAAACCAATACTTAGTACTCTGGGGGAATAAGATAGATTTTTTATAATATAACAGCTGAAATTATTGCAGAGAATAACCTTTTTTATCTACTGTATACCAAATCAGGTCACAGTATAAGTTACAAAGTGCTTTACAGTAAAACAGATAATTAAAGTTATAATATAGTATACCCAGTATTCCAGGACTATTGAAGAAATGTATTTCAGTTCTTTTTTTGCAGTATAGTTCTAATGCATTGGGCTCAGTACTTGTTGATGTCCAAATATATTTTGTTGTTTTCTGTCGCCTGTCATTTGTTCTTATTTTATCTCACATATCTATTTCTGTTTTTTTGCTTCCATATACACTTTATATAGCCACCTAATTGTCATCCTTTGTATGTGTCTCCTGTGACTTTATTGGGTTCCTGTTTAGGTGAACTGTTGGGAAACTGGGTTACGCCCTCAATAAAGCTATTTGTGCGACTACGTGTGGGTTGTATATTTAATATTTATTGTCCATATTTTATATACATATACAGCATTATTACACCATAGTCCCTTTATTATATTAAGCTTCTTTATGTCCTAACTAGTGCTATAATACGAGCAACACGAGTCGCTTCTATAGTCGAGGGTCAGGATGGAACCAGGCCACGACAGGATGCAAGATGCACGATGCTAGATATAGTGGTGTCTGCATGTGACGTTTCCGTTGTGCTGTTATCATAGATGTGTGGGTTAAAGTTAGCTGCGCTGTCTTGCAAAGGTATAGTGATACAGATATGTGCGCTCATTTAAATAAGCTCAGTGTTATAAATGTAATCAGCATCACTCAGAGTCCATGCAGTGCCTCACTTATTGTATTATTGTCAATTAGGCTACATGTTTAAGTTAAATCCACATTATTCTTCAAGTCAGTGGCAAGCGAAAATACTTTCACACGTAAAATTTCAAATGGTGATACTGTACCCGTACATTATCCCCTTATATCAAATATAATTCAAAACCAGGCAGACATACAGTAATAATAATGCACACTGAATTAAACGGAATACTCTTTTCTATCTATATCTGACCTAAATAGAATATCTATAAGAGGCCTCCCACATACAGGAAACCAACCCCACACATCTGAAATTAAGATCAGCTAAAAACGAAAACTAGAAAAAACAAGAACACATATCTGATGCTCTCATGTCAAACTACACCTGAAATGGAAACACACACCCCTGTGTCTAGCTAGCATGCAGTGGTTGGATTATTTCGCCTTTGTCCAGTCAAACCCTGGGTGAAGTAGATTGCATTTTAAGGATTCCATACATTTAATAACTTTATCTGACTTGGTATTTTTGGGTAAAAGTGAGCCTTTCATGGGAGAGCACTAACTGGGATTTATGATAAAAAACATTTGTGAGGAGAAATTGACCTATAAATCACTCACTTAACCTAAGAGAGGTCTGCCTCTGTCCCATGGCTGGACAGAGTGTCACACCTCAAGATTTACCGGACCGGTAAATCTTGGTACCGGTACTACCGGTTGATACCGGTACTACCGGTATCTGACAAACTACTTCCTAAAGGTCAAGGATGTCCACGATCACGACACCAGAGGCAGCTCCACTAATCATGTTCAACCAGATTTAACACTATAAAAGGCTCTAATTCGTTCTCCAGCTATACCACCAACATGTGGAGCGCCCTTCCGCAAGCCTTAAAGGAGTGCAAATCCCTAGCCTCCTTCAAAATTGGTCTGAAAAGTCACCTTCAGGTGGCTGCTACTCGAGACTTGTAAATAGACTATAAGCCCCCAAGTTTCAACCGCCCCCCCTATTTTTTTCTCCCCATTTTCTGCTTTTGTAATTGATGTTATCCTATGTAAAGTACTATGTTCTATCCATCTGTCTTTCAATGTTATATGAGATACATACATTGGTTCCTGTGTAAATAAGCCGTAAACTTACTAGTTGACCTTGTACCAGTGATTTGTGCTGTCATGAAACTGTACCTTTTTCTATTGCAAACTGCTAATAAACTCTTCAATCAATCAATCAATCAACCCACCCATCCAACACCATTATCCTATCATAGCACACAGTCTAGTATAACCATCAGCTTATTGATTCACTCTGGCTACTTCTGCCAACCCAATTCTCCAACAAACAGTACAATTATAAATACCGACAAATGTATACACTACACCTAAATGCAATTTTAGTCCAGTCAGAGTTTAATTAGTCTCTCGATTACAGACTTCTGCAAAGTGAAAAGAGCGACTGAACTTTTCCTTGACGATGGCAGCCGGATTGGAGCAAATAACACTTTTACAGAGTGTAGTATATACTGTAAGCTGACTGAACTCCCAGACCCAGAGTCTCTTGACTCCTAAATATATCCAAAATGTCTTAAGGATTTGAACCAAGAATCTCAAGATAAAGTTTGTGTTTTGTTTGTAGGCTACTTCATGAAAAACCACCTGCTCTCTGCAGAATTGTTTCCGTTAACAGGAAGCAGTGGTGTAAAGTAACTCTGTAGTTGAGTAGTACAGTTTTGAGGTATTTGTACTTTACTTGATTAGTTACAGTTTTCAGTGCTTTTACTTCTACTCATCTCAGAGGCAAATATTTTACTGTTACTTTGCAGATATAAATGATTATTATTATAAAACATACATTAATCCACTTTAGACCTATTTTATAGTGTGGCTATTTGAAAATAGCCGATCTACAAGCTCACAAAGCGTCACATCGCGACGCATTGTGAGCTTGTAGATCGGCTATTTTCAAACACTTAGAACTTTTACTTTTGGTATCTACATTTTGATGCCAGTACATTGAATTCTGGACATGTAGGTCTACTTGTAACGGAGTACATCTACAGTGCAGTATTGATATAGTACTTTTACTTAAGTACAAAATGTGAGTACTTTTTCCACCTCTGACAGGAAGTGAAAACCAAGTGAAGTTGAGAGCGTGCAAGTATCAGTTTGTCACTCAGACAGTTTCTGTTCTGCCATGGCGCCGGCTGGACTGTTTCTCCTTCTCTACCTGACTGGCAGTGTGATTGCCAGAACATCACCGGGACCGGGTTAGTAAATCTTTTAATCATTCAGGAGCTAGACTTGGTATTAACATCTGCCTTAAAAACTATGAATGTGTTTATTTGCTCAAGGGTTTTTTCAGCTTTCAGTGTGTCTACTACTTCCAGTCTACCTTTAATTAAATAGATTCACCTGTTCATCAGTGAAATCAGCCATCTTATGTTTTCAGGTTCTCTATCTTGTAAAAGAAAACAATAATAGGCCTAATGATAAAGATATTTAGAAATAAATATTCCACTTCATTCTTATTTCTTTAAAAGTATTTGTCAGTGGAAGGAACAAAAAGTACAAATATCTGAAAGTTGATCAAATTTGACCACTGGTTTCTCAGTTAAAAATTCAAAATTAAGGTTTTACTTGAGAAATAGATACTTTTCATACAGAGGCTAAACACAAATGGCTTGTGATAATATAAAGATTAGAGAAGTGGTTTCCTTTTCCAGACACTATCTGGTAAATTCCCCTTGACGTCAGTCTGTACTGCAGTTACTGTGTATTAACGCATGTGTAGGTGGATGTGGGTAATGCTTTCATTTCCATTCCCATAATATATGGTAGATTATAGTACCGTATATTGTTGGGTAATTACCACTACAAGGCTAAATGTCACAGTTGTGTGAATAACAAGACAAAGGCTTTGGTTCTAATCAGTGACCATATACTGTATGGGGAGACATCACACAAAACCTCACAGTGAGGCAAAAGTCCAAAATCAAAGTAATTTTTTTAATAATGTTTTTAAATATTAAAGCAAAGAACACATGCACACAAAATCAAAAGGAATACAATCCAGCTATAATACCAATAGATAGATGATAGCAGTCTGTCAGAATGACACAAATACAGAGAAACTACAGCTGAACTACAGTAATACATAAAACCTCTGCTTTTCATAATTTATACTCCATCATATGATGGTATATGTCAGGCTATTATAGGCTTCCTGTGTGTGTGTGTGTGTGTGTGTGTGTGTGTGTGTGTGTGTGTGTGTGTGTGTGTGTGTGTGTGTGTGTGTGTGTGCGTGTGCGCGTGTGCGTGTGTGTGCGCGTGCGTGTGTGCGCGTGTAGGCTATATTCAGAAATCTTGTAATGTGCAATATCTTTGTTGTATTTTTGTGTCTATGTTTGTGTTTGTAGATGTGAGCTGTCTGCTGGTGGATCTGGACTATGTCCATTGTAGCTGGACAACAACAGAGGTCAACTACACCTTCTACAGCAGGTTAGTGTTAGCCTCGCATAGCCAGAAAATATAAGGGCGTTTTTTTCCTTTGCAATGGCAGATTCGTCAAAAATGTGGTCATTTTATCATCTACTCAGGCTTTTGAGAGCACTCCAGGCAGTTTTTAAGTTGCTACAGTAGATTCATTCAGTATTTATTTTATCAGACTCCTATAACCCATTGTAACTTCAACTTCCATTTTAAACATATTAGATTCATCGAAAACACCTGTCCTTGGTTCTGGTGACTCATGATAAAGTGAATATCACATATCTAGATACTGATCGAACAACCTAAAAAAAGGTGCTCCCAAAATCCTGATTAGACGATAACATGACCCATATTTGTGTTAAGTGAAATATATCCCTCTAATTGATTACATTTTACTTCTAATGAAAGAGAGATGAAACATAGGAAATGTTCATTTGTGCGTGCGTGCGCGCGTTCAATGACTGATCTCTGATTATGTTTGTGTTCAGGTTTCATGACAATAATCATTTCCAAGAGTGTACATTCTATACCTCAGAGAATGGCTTCACTACTGGATGTAATCAGCCATACAACAGGCTAGAAACTCAGAGGTTCATTCCTTTTTACACAAAGCTGACCCATGACGATGACAGTTTTCTCCAGGAACACAACCTAAAATCCAAAGGTAAGATGATTTTGTTTGTGCTTTTGAGTTTTTCCATTGATTTATAATAGCACATATTTGTCCAGCTCAGTGGCCTTGTGGTTAGTGGGTCTGCACCGAGGTTCGGAGGTCAGGGACTCACAGACAGGGTTCAATCCCCTTCTGGGTCATACCAAAGACAATAAAATGCCCCATGCCTTTGTGGGTAAGTCCCTGTGTCATAGGCTACCCTAGCGTCAGGACCAGGAGAGGTGTAGCCTACTTGTACATCATGGCCAGGGGATGTACATCAAGTTGCACTACAGAAACAGGAGACAGGCTCCTGACTGACCTATAGGCCACATGGCTCATGGAACTGTTGAGTCCCAAGGCTACTTACTTACTTTATTGTATTTCACGCTACGGAAACAGGATATAGGCTTCTGACCTATGGGCTCAGGTACCATTGGTTCGATTAGCTACTTACTTAATACTTTATTGTATTTTAAATATGTTATTACATATCATTTAAAATACAATAAAG
Organism: Nannobrachium achirus; assembly: GCF_963921795.1. Classification (NCBI taxonomy): domain Eukaryota; kingdom Metazoa; phylum Chordata; class Actinopteri; order Myctophiformes; family Myctophidae; genus Nannobrachium; species Nannobrachium achirus. The sequence goes on along the minus strand of NC_137826.1, from coordinate 6,906,626 downwards.
TATTAAGTAAGTAGCTAATCGAAGCCCTCATAAGATTCAAACAAAATCATAAACATCATATCTCAAGGCCTTATGCCATTGAAATGTCAAGCATTCTTCAAGTGCACCACTAAGGGGCAACATTAAACTTCCCCTCCTTAGATCTTTACTGTAATGTTGTTCATTATTATTAACCTTATAGGGCTATGATATTATTGTGAACTTCCCTCAAGGGTTTGGTTCTTTGCCTCTTTTCATTCATTCTGTGTTACATTTTCAGTCAAGCTGTATCCTCCAGTCAACGTGACTGTCAAGAATGACTCCAACAACTTGTGTTTCTATTGGAATCACACCAATGGTTGGTACAAATGTTTGGAAAATGAAGTTCGTTACAGGACCAACAACAAAAACTGGGAGGTAGGCATGGAATTAATAAGAGAAGAAGCAAAAACCAAAATGATGGAATTTTACAAAGGGAATATGAATAGATTCACGTAATCCTGTTCTTCTGTTGTCATACATTTACAACCTTTCTTTATTTCTGTTCTGTTTCTTTTATCAAATCATTAATTTATAGCCTAACATTCTCCCTCATCCACCTCTCCACCAGCTGTACAATTTTCTCTTTTGTGTTCAGACTTCTAGATTCAGCATGAAGAGTTACTGTACCAACCTGCTCTCCAGTAACTCCCGCCATGAGCTCCAGGCGAGGTTCAGGGTGGCCAGCCACTGTGCAGAGTCCATATACTGGAGTGACTGGAGTAAACTTGTCTCCTGGGGGTTTATGAAGAGCAGTGCGACAGGTAATAAACCCAGACTTCATATAAGCAGAATCATACATGATAGGACACATATGGGTAACATTTGTATAACAGCTTTTATACATAGAATTTAGCTCAGAGACAACATATACATGCAACAGTGAGTAAGTCACTCTAGGAAGGAACAAAGGGAGGATGCATAAGCATATAAGTAAGTATAAGTAAGGTCAGGATGTAAGCATGTAATGTAGGCTAAGTAAGTAGGAAAGTACGTAATTAAAGAATGTAAGTAACTACCTGAGTAGTAATTACATTATGAAATAAGTACCGTAAACAGGCAAGCATGCATGCATGTAATTAAGTAAGACAGTAAATAAGTCAATAAGTAACAAGTAAATAAATACGTCAGTATGTACCGGTAAGTAAGCAAGTAAAGTAAGCAAGCACATAAGCAAGTACTCAGAATAAGGTATTGTAACCTATACATCAAATATCTACACCTTTCCCTGTCTCAGTCACTCCGAAGACTACAAAGGGTCGAAGTGGCGAGTCTGGCGACATACTGACTGTGGCGTGTTCTGTTGTGGGAATCTTCTTCTTTCTTCTGGTGCTGATCGTGTTGGTGCATCATGACAGGTGGGTCATCCCAGAGGAAATTCAGATGAGAACATTAATGCTGGGTGTTAACTGGCTGCCCATCATAGCTTCCTGGTTAGCAGGGTTCATTGTCTTATGACATCTTCATATTCACATGTTCCAACATAGTTTTGTGTCCTGGTCTGGATAGATGTTTTGCCTCCAAAATGTCAAGAGCTAGGCAATAGAGAAAGACGGCTTAGTTTTCACATGACTAAATCGCTCATGATTTTACTTTATATACGTCTGTGAAATTGCAGGGGACTGTTGTCTGATTATGCTGTATCAGAATATAGTGCAGAGTAGCCCTGTCTGATGACCAGTACAGTACTTAAGTACCACAATAAAAATCCTGGTTATTTGGAAAATAGAATCCAGATTAAAATAATTATCAGTTCCCCTGACACCAACCTGGTACCAATGTCACGTGATAAATCACTGAAGAAGAAGACTTGTTTCACACAGCCTTACAGTAGATCAACCAGACATGCAAAGGGATATGGAAAACAAATATAATCTAGATTTGAGGTTGTCTTCTAATGCCTATTCTTTCTTGTTTGGTTTGGTTTGTCCGAGTTTTGAGGACCACAATGGAAGCAATTCTTTATCCTTGCTGTTCTTTCCTTTTCTGTAAAACTAATGTCAAATAAATCAAGTTCAATCCAATTCCAAAGTCTATATGATCACATTAGTTACTGAACAGTTTCTATCTCCTCACAGGATTAGAATCATCCTCATCCCTGTTGTTCCAAAACCAGGGAAGAACCTGAATGAAATCCTCATCCATGGCAATGTAGAGGTTAGTACTTAGTAACATCTAGAGATCTGTAACTTAAGCATCTATGGAACTCACTAGAGCCATCAGAAATTCATATATATTTTTGTTTTAAGTTGCCTTACCAGGAATCACATATAATGATAGATACAGGCTAGATACATTTTAATTCATTAATATGGCAAAGAACATTGGCAACCGGTTATCCTGAGAAATAGTATCTGTATATCATTGGATGCTTAAAACTTTAACTTAAAGTGTTATTTTGGGCTTTGGTATATGGGGTTCTGGTATATTGTTAGTATAATATACCTGCAGACTATGATGATCATGTTCAAAAACGTTCCATTTGATGCAACAGGGATGCATCGTATTGTGCAGAACACTGTATACCATGTTCTACTATACAAAACAATACAACTTTTTTTAAGGAGTGGCTTCACATCTCCAAAGGCCTGAAGGAGGGCTTCAAGGCTGATTACAACGAGCGTACCTGTGATGTTAACGAGTACAGCCGTGTCCCCCAGTCTGCCAGCGAGAGCTCCGATAGTTCCTTCTCTTCCTCAGTCACCACTGACCAAACCGACTGCTCTGTCGCCACCTCAGCCAATGAATCTGAGTGATTCCCCACGTCCTGCTACACACTTCCTGACAGTGTCACGTCACGTATGGGTTTAAAATGTTAACTGTCCATAGAATTTAATTTGTTGCAAATATAAATACCAGAACTTCACTCTGTCGAGGTGCCAACTTGTGCCTGGCGCACAAGTAGGCCATGTATGGCCTACTTGTGCGCCAGCAGAGTGCGCCATGAGGTGCGCTGAGGTGCGCTTGGTTCTGGCCCTGTTACAGATGTTGTCCAAAATCATGCAGATCGGTACACAGTATCTCTGTAGCCGTTAAATGGAACGGGTATTTCTTACATTGATGCTCCTACATATTAGCATGCAAGCACCAGTTAAAGTTACTTTCCATCCCTCATATACTGTGTGCACAGTGCACATCCCATAATCCACACACTGCACATCATTTCGGAGCTCATATCTTTGAACGGGTAAGGGCTAGTAACAACTAAATTGGGAGAAAGTGGAAAGTTTTAAGAAAATGTGTGAGTACATCTTGTCTGTGTAAGCTGCAGGTTTCTCTGCCAAAGGGGTGAATAGGAACAGACTCCTGACGTAATATCAGAATAGTGTACCTGGCTGCCATGGTGTTTGAATCATGTTGCTCAAAACAATTGTATTGTGCCGAAACAGGAAATAATTTGTGAAAATATTGTGGAAGTACTTGATAGTCTATAACGTTTTGCAGCTATTTTTGTCCGCTTAATTACACCAGCACTGTTGTGAAGCATTCTTAACACTTGAATGTGTTGATTTTGGAAGACTGAAATATCTGCAAAGATAACAGTAATAACCAATAATCAATATTTACAAGGAAACAGACCTATCGCCATGTGACACTCCAACTTTAAGAATATAGACTTATGACTTGGTGATTTGGAAAAGAATTGTCCATGTGTCCATCTTCGGAAGACTCGACTACAGTAATGGTGTGTCTTGTCTTCTTAAAAAAAAATCACACTCGTGTGAACTGAGCGGTGGTGTGTGTGTGTGTGTGTGTGTGTGTGTGTGTGTGTGTGTGTGTGTGTGTGTGTGTGTGTGTGTGTGTGTGTGTGTGTGTGTGTGTGTGTGTGTGTGTGTGTGTGTGTGTGTGTGTGTGTGTGCGTGCAACAGCGCCCCTCCCTTAACATGTGTGGTCAGAAAAGGTTACTGCAGGCTACGGACACGGAGACATACAGACATACAGACATACAGACAGACAGACAGACAGACAGACAGACAGACAGACAGACCCACACACACGGCCACGTATAGGAGCGTTGTGACCACCGCTCAAAAAGAAAAAGAAAAAAAGATCAGATAGTTGATCCAGCAGATTCAGAACACTGCTGCATGAGTCCTAGCTAATATTACTCCAGAGCTGAATGGGAGCAGAAGGTCCCAGGTTCGAGGCCCGGCAATGTGTCGAAGTGTCCCAGAGCAAGACACTTAACCCCAAACCACTTCCCGAGGGCCATATTGATAGTTGATAGTTATTGATAGTCAATTCAGAGGACAAAACTCATGTATGTGCAAATATACAGTGACCAAAAAAAAAAAAAAAAAAAAAAAGAGAAACCACAAGGAATGGGGACCAAATAAATAATGTAGGCTATTTCAAAAGTACTCAATTATTTTTACTTAAGTAAAAGTATCAATACTGCAATACAAGTGAAAGTACGAAATTCAAAATGTACTCGAAGTTCTATGTTTGAAAATAGCATAGTATAATAGTATAAAATAGGGCTAAAGTGAGTAATGTATGTTTTATAATATTATAATTTATACCTGCAAAGTAACTAGTAACTAAAAGTACAATATTTGGATCCGAGATGTAGAGGAGTAGAAGTAAAATTATTAGGAATTTGGGAATACTCCAGTAAAGTAAAGGTACTTAAGTACAATACTTAAGTTACTTAGTTACTTTACACCACTGCAAAACACTGCATTTGGTTTATAGAGTATTTACTAGTTTAGGGGCCAAAAACTAGTTCTGCTCTTGTGCCACATCCTGAACCATCCAGATCTCTCAGGTGGTGTGGAACAGGGCAGCTGTAGGTTATGTCTGACCCCAGATGAAGAACTAAACGTGGAGAAGCAGCAGGGACGTGCTGGAAAAGCGGGACAACTCCCGAGCGGCCGGTTCATTCCCGGCCGGTCCAGGCCGGCCATTAGGAAAACATTTTAAATAAAATGTCGGCTTCTTCGTTCCATTTTGGGGGCTGGGCGGCCAACAAAGTAAATTGTCACTGTCGGGCAGAAACCTCGCATCTCCAAGTTTCAAATGTATACATTTTTTCGCAAAGCAAAGCCTTGCTTCATCATACAAGGCCGTTGCACAAAAGTAGTGAAAACAGCAGATCTACAAGCACACAACGCCTTGCGGTGCGAGGCGTTGTGTGCTTGTAGATTGGCTGTTTTCACTAGTTTAAATCATTTTTAAAATGATAAATACAAAACAAACGGTTTTGGACATAGAAGGTTTCCACCCGACAACGACGAAATATAACTCATGTACAGTAATTGGCCCACTGGCTTGTCACTTGTCATGAGCTGAAATGGCAAATCTTTGAGTAGCAAAGAGAGAGATCTCTCTCTATAGCGCGCAATGAGGGCCTCTCCAACTCTTTTTCCCGGGCTGAATCGGGGGCCCAAGCACGTCCCTGAGAAGCAGTGTTCCGTTTTATTTAACACATGATATCTCTGGAACATACTCCTAGAAGACTGCTGGTCTGCTACAACGGTCACCGTGTTAGTTTATTTTAAAATATATTTTTGAGGGTTCGGCCCTGTCATTTTATTATGTTATTTGTATCTGTCATTATAATCCTTCTTTTCTGTCTTGTTTCTACTTCTTATATTTCTTTACATTTATATTTGTATTGTTTTCAAGTGACCGTTTATGCTGTGTTTTCTTATGCTGTCCTGATAAAGCAGTTTGAGCTGTGTTGTTGTTGTTGTTGTTAATGTGATAAATGTGTTATCTACCTAGAGCACACATGGGCAACATACGGCCCGGGGGCCGGACCCGGCCCTTTGACCATATCAATACGGCCCTCGAAGTCCTCAAGAAAAACAAAATTACCCCATAAAATCTACAAATGGCAGCATCATGTTTTTTAGGGAATTCGATTTAACTGAACTCCAATTAATTATTAGTAATTAATACTTTGAGTACCGGTATATTCCATCCGTATGTTCTCAAAATGTTAAACGTTTATAATGTAACAGTGAAACAGTCTGCCATGGATCCATATTTATAAAATAAGTCATAAGCCTTAAAGACACCTCACAAAATAGGCAATATGTTTGTCTGTCTTGTCTATCAAATTCATGCAGTTTTAACTTAATTCAGAGCTATGTGTTTCAAGTTTCAATTGTCCAATGTGTGACCCTTCACTCACTTTATCAAAGTCAGATGGCCCCCTGGAAAGAGATGTTGCCCACCCCTGACCTATAGAGTATAGTAAATCTACTGTACAAAATGCAACCTGTCTGTCTGTCTGTCTGTCTGTCTGTCTGTCTGTCTGTCTGTCTTTCTTGTGAATAACACAAGCACCGTCTGACAGTACAGTATTATCTCAGCGGACCCGTCATTATTCTAAGTGGAAATTGAAGATCCCAAAGTTTCTGTATCCTTCTGTCTGTCTGTCTGTGTGTGTCTGTATCTGTGTACCAATGCCCATATATGGAGATAGAAGTTAATCTTCTTTAACTTAACTTGGTTTGTGTAAAGCACTGAATTGCTTTGTTACTTTACAAAATAATAAACTTTTGCTTTGCCTTGTCTTGCAATTATTTCAATCACTCATATACAGTAAGGGCAGGGCATGTGCAAAATATTGATTTGTTGTATATGAATGACTAAAATAGCCTATATACAAGCACGTAGAGCTGCTACTTTTGAAATTTGTGAAATATTTGATTGTTTTCTTTTGAACATTTTTAATCTCTTTAAATTGCTTAAACGCTGTCATAAAAATCTGCCACTATTGCTATTGACATCTAATAATAATAATTAAAAAATAAATCACCACTAATTTCCATAAATATACTGATCAGTTTGCCCTTTTGTATATGATGTTCTGGTTTATATTGTATATATTGCTTTCCAACTACAAACCGTTGTTTAATCTCACTTTTAATTGTCATTAGGCTTAGTTGTTTTAGATGTATTTTTTTAATTCTTTAATTTTATTTTTTCATCTCCCAGTCATGATGACGAAGAAGATAAATAAAGCATACATATTGAGTCCAGTCACTGGGGTCAGTGAGTGCAGAGACTCGGTTGCTCCGCTAGAGGGCGTGGTGCTCACTGTCCCACACACACAGTCAGTCGGTCAGTCAGCACTGAAACTGGAGCAGAGCGAGGAGAACAGCATTTGTCGCGGCGCAGGGAAGGCAGGGCAGGGCGGCTGCTGCTGGGCCCCCGAACACCACACACACACATTACACACAACAACCTACTTTATACTTATCATCCAGCTGTAGCGACCACAGCTAACCACAACACATTGATGTCTTCAGAGGAGACCCACGTCCATTCTGTGGGTGTTATCTACATAGTGTGACGGGGTTTTATTTTTATTTATTTTTTATCTTTAGTTGGTCAATATTATATAGAAAGGAAAAACAACCCTACACAAACCCCCATAATGTCAGAACCTACGGTGGCCGACACTCGCCGGCTGAATTCCAAACCTCAGGACCTGACGGATGCTTACGGGCCGCCGAGTAATTTCCTGGAAATAGACGTTTACGACCCGCAGACCGTGGGGGTCGGACGGACCCGGTACACCACCTATGAAGTTCGGATGAGGGTAGGTTCGGATAGAAACGGCCGCGAAGCAAAGCAGCCAAGCGGGGCGAACATCAACAACAACAACAACAACATAACATGGTCACGGTTTTTAGCCGTTAGCAGCCGTTAGGTCGGTTAGCATCCATGATCTCCTTCTGGATGTGTGTGGAAGTTAAAAACACAGCGATACCGGGGCTCTAACGGCCAGTAACGGTTGTCCTGAGCCCGGCGGTGACCGGTGAGGGAACCCTACGACCCCGGCAAATACAAACCCGAGGCCCGGGGTTTGGTTGTGCGGCCCTTATTGCCTCTGTAATGATGAGAAGTTAATGTTATCCATCCTCCTCTCTCACCCGCTACCATGAACAGACAGTCAGCCACATAATGGGAGATCTGCATGTAGTCCACTCACTGACATGAGTTTTGTTTACAGATGCAGGATAATTATATGCTTCTAGTCTAGTGCAATAGATCAGTGGTTCTAATTATATTTTGACTGGAGACCCCCACACCCTGTTGAGCACTAAGAGTTGAGGCATTACATTTTGTATAACACGGTTCTATATTGTGAAAATAGCAGATCTGCATGTTGCGAGGCGTTTTGAGCCTCTAGAGGTATTAAAAAGTCCATAAATTGCCACGTCAGAAATGTGCATAACCCATAAACCCTCTATACACTTAAACTTCATGTTGGTTTGTTTACTGTTGAGTGAAAAAACAATTTTGCACATTAAAGGAGTAGTTCACCCCTAAATGACTTTTTTTTTCTATTGATTACTCATGCCCTGGAGACTGGAGTTAAATAATATTTTCTATTTGTCGCATTCCTCAGACAAAAATGTGATTATACTGGTAAATGTACCCCCATTGATTCTGGATGCATGGCAGTGGATGGGGACCCAAAGGCATGGCAGTGGATGGGGTAACAGTCTCTTTTTAATGCAATTATTGTCTTAGGAATGCGACAAAAACCAAAAAAATATTATTTAAGTCTCCATGGCATGAGTAATCAATAGGAAAAAAAGGCATTTTAGGGGTGAACTACTCCTTTAAGTTTATCATCTGGGGACCCCCCTGGCCCCTGGGGGTCCCGGCCTGGTTGAGAACCACTGCAATAGACGCTCAGAATGCATGTTTAACATGTTAGAGCCACCCTGCTCTAGTGTTGACAACATGGTTCATCATAATTGATGGCTGTAGGTTTATATTCACAATGAAAATCTGTCTGGTTATATAAACCGTTCAGTAATGCTTCAAGAATTGTGTTTGTGAGGAGAGGAGAGGAGAGGAGAGGGTAATAACCAGAGAAATCTGGAAACATCTCTCTTTCCCACGAACCAAATATTGAGGAATGAAATCCAATCCCAATGAGAAGTGAATGACAGTGACTGAGGGGAGGTAGAAAAGCACTGACACAGCCAAACCCTGACAGTTGGATCATATTGAGGAAATGAATGTTTTTCTCATTCCCATTAAAGCAGCAGAGATCAACAGTTTGCCAGAGATCTGCATGTTTATCACAAGTTAAATGACGAGCCCTTCGCTTTATAGTTATTTCTAGGGTATGCTGTTTGTTTATGTATTGCAACCCATAGGCTAGAATGCTTATTGGCAGTTTAAATAACATAACCAATGTCTGGTGTTAATAGACTGGACTCTAACACATCAATAGCCCAAGTCCGGAAAAAATATATCAGATAAGACACTTCACATAAGAGAACTTGACTGCTGCATTGCCATTTATTATTATAACTATTTTGGAATCCACTGCAGTTGATCAGATTAATTGATTCATTCATTTTTGCCCATGTTCTTGAGAGATACAGAAGAAGTCTTCGTTTCAGCCATAATGATGATGACGATGATGTTTTTTCTTTTCTTCATGAAAATGATACCTAACATTCAAAACTCAGCCCATGCTGTGCAGTCAGTGTTCCTCATTTCTTGCAACCCAAGAACCTTTTTACCCCACTGTGATAGTTTCAGGTTAACCACATAAAACTAAATTGGCTATTTTTGGCTAAGAGATTTGTGATTGAGGGGAAAAAGGGAGGTGACCAAGTATACCGCCCTGGAGGACCCCAGTCAACAAAGTACGGTATAGGCTATAGGGCCTATAGCCTATACTTTTTAGGGTTTAAAGGGATACAAGAACGCTCACCCCGGGTCAAACCCGACGATCCTCGGAACGGTCGCCACCAGGCAGGTATTCCTAAACGTATACCTCAGTAAAACTATGCCTAAACCTAACCTTATTCCTAAACTTAACCTCAGTAAAACTATGCCTGAACCTAACCTAGTTCCTAAACTTAAACTCAGTAAAACTATGCCTGAACCTAACCTTGTTCCTAAACGTAACCTCAGTAAAACAAATGCAAGAATACAAGAGCCGCTGAGTTCTTGAAAAAAATTGGGGGCAAGTGTGTTTTGGGGGCGAGCCTTCTGGTTACCGCTTCAAGTGGTTAAACGGTAAACACTGCCCTCTGCCCTGTTCCAAGCTCGGACCTTGAATTATCACATAGCCTTCATTAGGATTCAAACTGTAGTACCTGCATTGTAATTGACCTCAGTTGCCTGATATAGTGATGGGCTGTTCCTCATTTATGTCTCTTCCTCATATTAGTTCTGGCAAAATACAAACAGTAGTGTAATGTAACAACAACAACAACAACAGAAAAGCTGCATCACCACCAGTGGCTAAAGCCAGGCATCAAATATTCATTTTGAAAAGGCTGCGTGAAAGCTATTTGGCAGCTGGAGGCAAATGACTCCATGCTATTAGGGCTACAACAAATGCTATCAACAGATTGACGTGAAAAAGTTTTTCATATAATTGCCCAAATGGATTAGTCCAGGGGTCTTCAACAGGGGGTCCGGGACCGCTAGGGGGTCCTCAGAGTTACTACAGGGGGTCCTCCAAATTTTTTAGTGATAGAAACCCTTTTCTCCTCTTTTATATTAACCACTTGAACCCATAATCTGAGAACTTTCGCCAAAAATAGCTGATCTACAAGCTCTTGCTTGTAGATCGGCTATTTCCAGCAAAGAGGTTTAGTGTAGAGGGGAAAAACAGCAGACCAAGCACAGAGGTCAAGTTTATTAAGTATTAACGGTTCAAGTGGTTAAATATCTGAAAACACAAATTGACGTGAATCCAAAATACGCTGATGATTGTGCTGTCAAACAAAACTATCTGTTGTGGGGGTCCCTGCCTCCTCTCTCTCTCAACTAAGGGGTCCTTGGCCTGAAGACCCCTGGATTAGTCTGATTAAGCACTTAACCTCTATTCCTATTTTATACCTAGTGATTTTATATTAACCGATGTACAAGCTCACTCACAGCACATCACACCTTGGGTTTTCAGCTTGTAGATCAGCTGTTAACTGTTGCACCCCTATGTCATTATTGGCAAGAAAGCTTGTAGATCTGCTATTATATCGTTATTCGTTGTATGATTAATAATAAAGGACTTATTTGTAGTAGTATAAAACCTGTTTCAACTCCCTACAACTGGCCACTCCCCAGTCCCCGCTGTACAATCTTCTACGGACTGTACAGCCACCTCCTTTCACAATGACACAAATTATCCCTAAACCACCCTGCGACTTTATCTAGCCATTACCATAGATGGAAAAAATAACTAAAACACTTGCTCAGTTATCATCACGAAACACAATTTCTCCCCCCTTTTTATGTGTCACAACCAAATCTTAAAGGACAATTTTTTTTTTTTTTTTTACAACAAGGGTTCATATTTTAGATTGTAATTAGAGAAAAGAAAGGATGTGTGTTAAAATGTTTTCATTTACTGCTTTCTATTGTTTTAGCGATTTTAGTGGATACAAGTGGCTAAATATGTCTTTTTAGACAGAATAAGCCAGCGATTTCTTTGTTACTACTATTTACACCAGCCCCCATAATATAAGTCACATCTGCCCATGAAAGATTGCGGTGCATGTTGGGAATGGGCTTATTGTGTCTAAAAAGACATTAGAGTTAGACCCTTGCATGCATGCCCCCAACCTGGGGGCATGCATGCAAATCGAAATCGTTAAAATCTCTAAAACATTTTAACACTCATCTTTTCTTTTCTCTAATGACTAATCTAAAATATGAACCCTTGTTGTAAAAAAAAAACAAAGTTGTCCTTTAACATCTGTTTAACCATGGCCTCTGTCAGTAGCACAGATTCTAAGACGCAACCGAAGCCACATCATGTCTTGTTTCGTGTGTCCTCTCCGTGCAGACGAACCTTCCAATTTTCAAGCTGAAGGATTCCTGTGTGAGAAGAAGATACAGTGACTTTGAGTGGCTAAAGAACGAGCTGGAAAGAGACAGTAAGGTGAGTCACGCTACATAACGCCACATTTCCAGCTAGCAATTATTTGGGTCGACCGGTGCCACCCAACAGTTAGCGTGAGCCGATAAAGAGATGATGTTGGCGTCACGGGTGCACATGTGTTATGGCTGATTTTATAGGCATTGGTTGGTTGCACGCTGTGCTGCGCTGCGCTGCGCTCCGAAAATAGCCTGCTGTTTCTGGTGCACGGCAGGGACGTGCTGGGCCCCTGATTCAGCCTGGGAAAAAGAGTTGGAGAGGCCCTCATTTAGATTTTTTTGTTATATTTCGTCGTCGTCGGGTGGAAACCTTATATGTCCAAAATTTAAAAATGATTTAAACTAGTGAAAACAGCCGATCTACAAGCACACAACGCCTCGCACCGCGAGGCGTTGTGTGCTTGTAGATCTGCTGTTTTCACTACTTTTGTGCAACGGTCTTGTATGATGAAGCAGGGCTTTGCTTTGCGAAAAACCTATACATTTGAAACTTGGAGATACGAGGTTTCTGCCCGACAGTGACGATTTACTTTGTTGGCCGCACAGCCCCCAAAATGGAACGAAGGCAGACATTTTATTTTTTATTTTTCCTAATGGCCGGCCTGGACCGGCCGGGAATGAACCGGCCGTTCGGGAGTTGTCCCGCTTTTCCCAATGGCCAGCACGTCCCTGGTGCACGGCACTGTTGCTCAACTATAAACCAGCTTTTACTTCCCCCGTACACTAGGTGTTAGGTTTGAGATGACCGTCTCCTCCGTCACTATCGATACATAAAAGAAAAAACAACCAACGCCTCATCCATGACATCCTACTCTTGCTCTCTCTGACAATGAACAGTTGAGATTAAAGTGTAATGTCCAGGATTGAATGTCTCTCTCTTGAAATTCCCCTCTCAGCGTCTTGGAATCTCAGATGGAATGTTTCCTTAGACGAGCATACAAACATTACAGAACTTCAGATGCGTCAACCCCCCACCTGACAACCAGGCATACTTAATGAACTGGTGGGTGTGGGTGTTTTTGTACACTCTTTCTGTACACTCTTTTGGAAAAGGTCCTCCTCCTACTATAATCATAATACCTGATAATCATGTTTTACTTACTTACTTATCCCCATTACGCCGGCTGGCGCATAGGGCAGCAACAAAGTTCCTCCACTTGCATCCGTCTTTGGCCATCTTCTCTATGGTCCCCCAGCTCAGCCTGTGTTGCTGGAGCTCCTTCTCGATTGTCCTGCGCCATGTTATTTTAGGCCTCCCTTTCTTCCTTTTGCCTTCTGGGGTCCAGTGTAATGCGACTCTTGGGATTGCGGTGATGTTCATTCTGAGGACATAATCCAGGTCCACCTGCGTCTATTGATTATACAGTGCATGTCGTCTTGTTGGGTGTTGAGTAGGGGTGGCTCGGTATCAACATTTTGTTATCGCGGTTACCGTCCTCCCATTTACCGCCGGTATTGCGGTAATTACCGCACCCCCGTATCTATTAATTAAGGTTCGGCGATAAGACAAAATATTCCTATCATCTGCCCAAAATTCGTCTCTCCACGGTCCTATAAGCCCGACTGCTCGAGTTCCCCGTACAGCACAGTGGGTCTGGCTTTTGAAAGTAGCAGATCTACAAGCTCACAACGCGTCGCGTTTGCAACGCGTTCTGAGCTTGTAGATCTTTGCAGTGTCGGGTTACTATAGTAACGTAGGCTACAGAGGCGTCAATTGGGTATGGCAAGCTATGGCACCTGCCATACCTAGGCTACAGGGGGAAATAATAAAATGTACTTTCATCGTGCCTGTTGCTAAGGTATGGCAACATGACTGGTGTCTTGCAGTCATGTTGCCATACCTTAGCTTTTGCTGAACTGACGCCACTGGTAGGCTACTGGGGCTTCACTGCACGCTGTTTGTGAACAAACCAGATGAGACGGGTATAGTGATTGTGTACGGTCTGTGATTATGCAAACTCACGTCTCAAATCGCATTGATTGAGTGGTGATATAAACATAGTAAACAGGTTTTAGTTACCAGACTTGACAGAAAAGGTTGTAGTCGAACAACGACGGGCACACGCGCTATACTGTAAAAGTACTCACTAGCGCTGGTTTCATTTTCGGTTTTAGTCCTCGTGTCGCGCTCCGCCCGTATGAATAAAAAAGAAACGGCCAAGAGGTATGTATAAACATACTTGTGTCGTTGTGTCGTGTGGATTATGGAGAAAGTTTAACGCTGCTGACCGAGGCTACTGCACTGCTCCAGTGTCTACTGTGTCTCACTCTCTGTCGGAGACTGTGACGGGCCAAGCTTCCAATTTTTCCAAACGTGGTGCGCGGCCCAGAGCAGAGCGGCATGAAGCGCATGCGGTCCTCGCTTCTCCCCCGTTTTAAAACTCGCTCGTTCTCAATAAAAATAGCCTATTTTTTGTCTTTTTTTGACCGCGGTAAGGACCCTGACACCGCGGTAGGCCGCGGTATACCGCGATACGGCGGTACGGCGGTTACCGAACCCAGCCCTAGTGTTGAGGAGGTTCTTGTTTGAGATGGTCTTGGGCCAGAATATACGCAGGATTTTGCGCAGGCATGAAGTATGGGAAAGTGGATAGTTTATGGATGTCGTTTTCTGTGGTTTTCCAGCATTCTGCACCGTATAGCAGTGTTGAGAGCACGCAGCTTTGGTAGATCCAGAGTTTTGTTTTGGTGCTGTATTAGCTTGACTTCCAAATTTGTTTTAAGTCGTATGAAGGTTGTGTATGCTTTGTTGATCCGGTTTTGGATATCCTTACTGGCTCCTCCATCATGGTGAATGATGCTTCCAAGATATGTGAAATTGTCTGTATTTTCTAAGGACTGTCCATCTATTGTAATCATGTTTTAGGGTACTGCATCTCTAAGAAGGGCTTTACATTTCTGTTTGGCTTTGAAGTTGCGCAGGGCAGACATGACAAATAACCTAAATATACATGGAATGATAACTTTATACTTCATACATTTATAGTGGAAATAGCCGAATAATTGCGATTAGACGATTATGTAATAACTGTGACTGGCCTACTTGTGACTGTTGTGAGTGAATACTAACTACATTGGACACAGTTTTTTCTTTCCATTTCCTGACCGCTTTTGAACACACAAGGTTTCCACCCGACAGCAACGATATGCCCATTCCTGTTGCGTAGAAAGCCATGGATTATTTGCCTTGGATGAAGTTAGGAGATAAATCGAAACGTAAACCGTGGCAGGTGGAAGTGAAGTAGCCTATCTACAGTAAAGACTACTTTGGCTTTCTGACCAGAACAATGAAGTTAAAAGCGGCCAGCGGAGCCGTGTTGTGCCGCACAGATACTAAACATTAACAGTGCCATGCGTGCATTCGCTCTGAACGCCATAGACTCACTGAAAGGCTGTTGGATGCTTGGGCCCTGCAGGCTGACACTTTTCTTAACTCATTGAGTGCCTTTATTATCGCATCCCACAGTGCCGATCCCGAACTAGTTCGGCTTTTTAATAAAAAAAATAAAAAATAAATAAAAAAATAAAAACATTTTCAAAAATGTTTTTTTTGTCCTCTGCTTACAGAGGACGATATTTGCAGATATTTGCTGATATTTACTATCCACTCCAATGCAATCCAGGATCTTTAGAGCTCATTTTCTCTGTTTCTTCTCCCATGCATTAGGTGTGCAAGGTAGGGCTGACCCAAAAAATTCGAATATTCGAAGCTTCGTTCGAAGGCACGGTATTCGAATTTGAAAAATAAATTCGAATAATCGGCTGCGGCCGTTTGTCCTTTGGGGGGGCCGCGTGCCTTAGCTTGCATGCGCCTCGCTCCACTCTAGCATGATAGCGTCACCCCCTTCTCACACACGTGTTAACAATAACAAGCCAACAATGAAGCCATCCGAATGGTCGACGCTGAAGAAAAAAAAGAAAAGACAGCGCGCTGTCACATATACACCGACATCCGTTTGGCACCGAAATGTGTAACACCAATGTCTGAGTAACATCATCACCCAATGCAACTATGCGATGCAGTCACACATTTCGTTTGCCACCCATTGTCGGTGTAACATCCATGCACACTTCCACACGCTGACAGACACACAACTCAACGCAAGGAAACAAACAGCGACAATTGGATTTTACAAATCGGACCCCGTCAGCGTCGATCCCGTTTTAAAGAGGACAAAAGAGCAACAACTTGCTAGGGTTACATTGTCGTGGTGTTGATGATTACAAGTTTATATCGGATCTGCAAGCTCACTAGTCGCGCCCGCATAGAGAACTACGTTGTCTGAGCCTGACCATCAGCTTTCGGCTGATGAGTGGAACGTTACATCAGACACACTGCAGTGCAATTATTTACTATAAAATATACTATTACATTTGCGTGTACAGTACACCTTGGGACTTGGGAGTTAATCTGTTTGTTATATAGGGCTCTTGAGTCGCGCTGCTGCTGTTTGCTGTTGCAGCCACGGTGTGTTACATTACAGACGTGATGTGATTATGTCAATCCTACTGTACTGCAAAAACACTTTTCTTTAATATAGAAAACATTCGTATCTTCTTCTTCCTCGTTGTATTGTCGTACTATTTAATGAAAATAAGGAGCTTTATTACGAGGAAAAAACTGGTGTGTTTTCCCTTTTAAAATTGTGTAAATCGCGCATTTTTAGACACATTTCCTTAACGGTTATCACTTATGTAACCGATAAACTTTTGCTTCCCCCCCCCCCCCGCCCCCCCCGTCGCCGTCATCGAAGCTTCGAAGTTCGAAAGAAAGCTTCGAAGGAGCTTCGATTATGAAAAAAGTATTCGAAGGTCAGCCCTAGTGCAAGGTTTAATCATGGCTAAGTTGACGAAAATCTAAATCTAAAATGCTTGGTAGCCAATAGCTAACTTCAAGCTAACTTCATCCTCTTCCTGTACATGCTCAAAGGGAAGTGTTCTGGCAAGTCATGGCTCCAGGGCTTGGGCATGCATTACCAGCATATCTCCATTATTCTCTGGTCACTGGGCGCCCTCTAGTGGTGATAGGCTGGCATTAAATGAGTTAAACATGTATTGTGCTCCCTGAAACCCACAGATTGTAGTACCACCTCTGCCAGGCAAGGCCCTGAAGAGACAGCTGCCCTTCCGAGGGGATGAGGGCATCTTTGAGGAGTCCTTCATCGAGGAGCGGCGGTTTGGCCTGGAGCAATTCATCAACAGGTCAGTGCTATCGATGATTAACTAGTCAAACTGGTATTATAACGAGGGCCTGGCAGTATATTGAGTTCATTGACACGAGACATACTGTATATTTCCATTAATTAAGCACACAAACAATTAACATTTTGATATCCTCTGCACTTATTGCCTGGATTAAACGTAGATTAATGTCCACTCGCTGCCAGGGTATTTCTAAGATTTGCCTACCTTTTGATGATCTCAAAGCGTGTGCATTAGGGCTGTCACAATTATTACATAATCGTCTAATCGTGATTATTTGACATTATCGCAATTATTTTGTCATAATCGTCATAATCGTGGATGTTGAAAAATGTCAGAAATAGTGGAAATAGCAGATCTACAATCTGAGCTTGTAGATCGGCTATTTCCACTATCGATGTTATTTTTTAAGTAGTAAGTTGTCAAATATGTCAGTAATGTATTTGTATATTTAGGTTATGTGTCATATCTACCATATGCAACTTCAAAGCCTAAAAGCCAAACAGAAATGTAATTATCAACGACAAATACACAATTAAATTGTTAATCGCCAATTATTTGAGTGACAATTAATCGTCATGTAAAATGTCATATCGTGACAGCCCTAGTGTCCATCGTACAAGCGGTTCGTGTGCGATCGTGCGTTCGTGAAAGCTGCAGTAATCCGTGAAAAAAGGAGCTTCATAGCTGCAACCAGTTGGCCGTGTGCTTATAGCCGACGGACCAAAGGAGGGACAAAGAGAGAGATATGGGCTGTTTCCCGCAAGCTTTAGAATGGCAGTCGATGGAGGACAGGAAACGGATTCCAGACCGGATGCGCTTTTTTTTTGGCGATCGGAACCACATTGCGCCGCTCGTTTAATGGTTTGTTCAGTGTCAGGGAACTTTGCCACTTTTATTGTTACTGTCGAAAACTGATGGTTTCAAAGATGGCCTGGGGGATTTGGATCAGTGGTTCTAGGGCTGTCACGATATGGCATTTTACATGATGATTAATTGTCACTCGAATAATTGGCGATTAACGATTTAATTGTGTTTTTGTCGTTGATAATTACATTTCTGTTTGGCTTTTAGGCTTTGAAGTTGTACATGGTAGATATGACACATAACCTAAATATACAAAGCCATTACTGACATATTTGACAACTTACTACTTAAAAAATAACTTTGATAGTGGAAATAGCCGATCTACAAGTGAGCTTGTAGATCTGCTATTTCCACTATTTCGGACATTTTTCAACATTCACGATTATGACGATTATGACAAAATAATTGCGATAATGTCAAATAATCACGATTAGACGATTATGTAATAATTGTGACAGCCCTAAGTGGTTCCCAAACTTTTCAGGTCGAGACTAGAAAGACAGATTAGACGTTTGGCCCGAGACCCAATTCAGTGAAAATAGCAGATCTACAAGCGCATAACGTGCGTTTTTTTTTGTTTTACTAAAGTCGTGACACATAGAAATTGGTCCGTGACCCATTGGGAACCAGTGATTTGGATGCTTTCAAGATGGTCAACCTTTCAGAAACAGAAATACAGACAAACTGACAGGAAAATGGGGAGAGAGATGGGAGGTGGCACGCAGCAAAGGTCGTTGGGAACGGGATTCGAACCCACAACACGCTGTCAGGAATTAGAGCCTATGTGCTATATGCGCCTGATTTAGAAAAATCCATTTATAAACTTGACTCACTCTGTACTCTCATTTTCCCCTCTACACCAAAGCTCTTGGCCGAAAATAGCCGATCTACAAGCTCACAACGCCTCGCAGTGCAAGGCGGCGTTGTGAGCTTGTAGATCTGCTATGTTTGGCTAAAGTTCTCAGAATATGGACGCTAGGGTCCAAGTGGTTAATATAAAAAAGGAGAAAAAAAAGTATCTATCACTCTAACTCTGGGGACCCCCTAGGGGTCCGAGACCCCCTGTTGAAGACCCCTGCTGTATGCAAGTATATTTCTGCTATTTTTGGAAAATGTAAGAACCTATTTCAACATGCAAAATAATTGTGATAATGTAATGATTGTGACAGGCCTATATTCATACTTCATACATAGGACATTGGCAACTCCGTGGACATTATTATGGAACTAGATGTCTAATAATGAATGGAAAGAAGTTTGAAGGTTGGCAGACAGGGTTCCATAACCCCATTTAACCCATTTAGGCCTAGGATTAGTGACTGCTTTAACTATTGAAAAATAGCAGATATACAAGCTCACAGCGCGGCACCGAGTGCCGCGCTGCGAGCTTGTAGATCTGCTATTTTTGAAAAAGTTGTGAAACTGTGTGCAAATCTTTGAATATATGTATTTTCAAAGCGAACGTTTGTAACTCACATTTTGCTTCTGGGTGGTCCCTGCACTACATATTTTGAGATGGGGTTCCGTGGCTAAATACCTGTCATTTTGGGGGTCCTTCACATGAAAAGGTTTGAGAACCACTGACATAGTAGTCTCTCAAGAACAGACTAACTGAGCTCCAGTTAAGTGAAAAGGACCTTTTCTTTGACTATGGCTGGACAGATTGCTGACATTGAAACATAGGTTTTTTCCAAAAATCTTAGAAGGATTCAAAAGACACTTATAGAATCGGGTCAAAATTCTAAATTTCACGATTTTTCAAAAATAGCAGATCTGCAAGCTCGCAACGCGGCACTCGGTGCCGCGCTGTGAGCTTGTATATCTGCTATTTTTTTATATTTAAAGCATAAAATATTGCGTCATAATGTGTTCAGGCCTAAACCTGGAATCACTATTTTGGGCATATAATAAATGTCACGTTGAGGCGTGTTTTGAGATTGTAAATTGGATATAATTGAAAAAGGGCATAAGTGGCTTACAGAACAACTTTTTAACCCTAACCCTAACCCTTTTTTTTACAACAAGGATTCATATTTTAGATTGTAAAAGAAAAGATGAGTGTTCAAATGTTTTCATTGACTCCTTTCTATCATTTTAGAGATTTTAATGATTTTTATTTCAGTGGCTGGGGGGGCATGCGAACAAGTGGCTAAATATGTATTTTTAGACACAATAAGCTGGCAATTTCTTTGTTACTATTTACACCAGCCCCCATGTCACATCTGCCCCTGAAAGATTGCAGTGCATCTTGGGAATGAACCTATTGTGTCTAAAAAGAAATATTTAGCCACATGGCATGCATGCAAATCAAAATCGTTAACGATAGAAAGAAGTAAATGAAAACACTCATCTTTTCTTTTCTCTAAAATATCTCCATCTAAAATATGAACCCTTGTTGTAAAAAAACAAAGTTATCCTTTAAGTTAACTTGACAAAAAAACAGTGAATAATAATCACAGTATGGAATAATTTAAATTATCATCCATCCAGACCGAATTTTAATACCTCGAAATCCTTAGACATATCTCACTTACTACAATATATTGCCTTGCAGATGTGTGAGTCTGAAATGTCTATAAATCAGTTCCATTTCAAAGCCGGTTTCAGAGTTTTTGGTTTTGGGTGGTCTTCAACTGAATTCAGGTGGTTTGCAGATCACAGGTGAATCAAAGCTATCACCGTGTCCTCCGCAAAGTCATCTAGACACACATTTCCCGCTTGAACGGAGACATTTAACAGCGCTTAGACATTGCCAGAAATGTCTAGCCCAAGAACGAGGAGGCTTACCAGCTAATCCTCCGGCCGCCTTCCAAGAAAAGCGCTATTTAACCCATTTAGGCCTAGAATTATTGAATGCTTTAACTATTGAAAAATAGCAGGTATACAAGCTCACAGCGCGGCACCGAGTGCCGCGCTGCGAGCTTGTAGATCTGCTATTTTTGAAAAAAGTTGTGAAAATGTGTGCAAATATTTGAATTTAATGTATTTTCAAAGCGAACGTTTGTAACTAAGATTTTGCTTCTGGGTGGTCCCTGGAACTAAATATTTTGAGATGCGGGTCCGTGGCCAAATAAATATCATTTTGGGGGTCCTTCACATGAAAAGGTTTGAGAACCACTGACATAGTAGTCTCTCAAGAACAGACTAACTGAGCTCCAGTTAAGTGAAAAGGACCTTTTCTTTGACGATGGCTATAGCCAGATTGCTGACATAGAAACACAGGTTTTTCAAAAAAGATCTTAGAAGGATTCAAAATACACTTATAGAATCGGGTCAAAATTCTAATTTTCACCATTTTTCAAAAATAGCAGATCTACAAGCTCGCAGCGCGGCACTCGGTGCCGCGCTGTGAGCTTGTATATCTGCTATTTTTCAATGGTTAAAGCATAAAACAATGATACGCAATGACGTGTACCCATTTTAAATGGCTTAATAATAATTATGTGCGTCGAATTTGACCTGTGTCCGTGTCTTCTTCCTGTAGAATTGCAGGTCACCCCCTGGCCCAGAACGAGCGCTGTCTTCACATGTTTCTGCAGGAGGAGGGCATCGACCGCAACTACATTCCTGGAAAGGTACGGCACTAGGGTTACCAAGGGGGAGGGAGGGAGGGGGTCAAACGTGGGGACGCTGAGCGGTGCATTTCTTTGCCGATATACAGTGGTGGATAAAGTACTCAAATGTTTCACTTAAAGGAGTAGTTCACCCCCAAAATGACTTTTTTCCTATTCATTACTCATGCCATGGAGACTTGAGTTCAATAATATTTTTAGTTTTTTGTCGCATTCCTAAGACAATAGAGGGTATGCACGTCCACTGGGACCCGCCCCCCTAATCTAGACTGAGTGGCAAAACATTGAGCAGCATGGAGCATTGAAGTTTGGAAGTGCTTAGTTGCAAATCACTTAACGGTCCTGCATACCACCTGTTTCTAAATTGCACATAATGCAGGAGGCAGCAGGATGGTGTGTTGTTGAAAACGAGTGCTTCCAAACTCTGAAAAATAATCCCCTGCACAGAATGTCTTGACAGAAAGTAGCTCATAACATGCATATGGTGGATTTTTATGAAACAAAAACATTGCAGATAGAAAGAGGATAATTCAAGCTTTCAGTACAGCCGCAATGTTGGTGAGTTGAACTTTGTTTAATACAATCAGAAAGGACTTTTCTGTTTGGATGTATGGGCTGTCAATGGCAGAAATTAGTTTTTTGCCACTCAGTAGGCGTTCCCACATAACTTCCAGCAACAATGATGTCACGCGCATACCCTCTATAATCCGATTTTAGTAAATGTACCCCCATTGATTACGGATGGGGACCCAAATGCATTTGGGTCTCCATCCGGAATCAATGGGGGTACATTTATAGTAAACAACTTGTTGTCTTTAGGAATGCAATAAATACAAAACAAATATTATTGAACTCCATGGCATGAGTAATCAATAGAAAAAAAGTCATTTTGGGGGTGAACTACTCCTTTAAGTGAAAGTATCAATACTGCAATGCAGAAATTCTGTTACAAGTAAAAGTCCAGAATTCAAAATGTAAAGAGTACCAAAAGTGAAAGTATTGTGAAGAATGTCCCATTTAAACAAAAAACATTTGAAAATAGCATCTACAAGTTCACAATGGCACTATTTTCAAATGGCCGAGGTTGAAGCTGTTAATGTATGTCTTGTAATAATAATTCACAACTACAAAGTAACTAGTAACTAAAGTTTTCAAATAAAGGTTGTGGAGTAAAAGTACAATATTTGGATCTGAGAAGTAGTGGAGTAGAAGTAAAAGTACTGGAAATTGGAAATACTCAAGTAAAGTACAAATATCTCAAAATTGTACTTAAAGGGGAAGACCACCCATTTTCAATATTGAAATATGTCATTAATATACCTTAGAGGAGTTGTGTGGAAATAGAAAAAAAGTTCCCCACCCTTCTATGTTGCCTAGAACTGGAGGATTGATTTTGGGGTTTGTATTGTAAATTACAACTTGATGACATCACACATTGTACTTTACAATATAAACCCCAAAATCAATCCTCCAGTTCTAGGCAACACAGAAGGGGGGGAACTTTTTTCTATTTCCACACAACTCCTCTAAGGTATATTAATGACATATTTCAATATTGAAAATGGGTGGTCTTCCCCTTTAAGTACAGTACTCTACTCTTACTTAGTTACTTTACACCACTGCCTATATCTTCCCTGTCTCCTTTCAAAGTTTTCCTCTTTATCTTCTCTGGTATTTCTTTCTTGCCTCTGCCTTTCACTCTCTCTTCTCGCTTGCTTGCTCTCTCTCCCTCCCTCGTCTCTCTCTGTATACAGTTGTAAAGTCCTATTCACTTTAAACTCAAAGTACGACTTTTGTCGCTGGTCTGTCCTACATCACAATATTGATGTGTGTCCAGACATATCTGTCTGTCTGACTCTCTGCATTTGTTTTATAACTTTAAAATGAGCTGTGGTCATATCGTGAAGTCCTGGCCCTCTAATCTCTAATTTCAGGGCGGATGAGAACAAAAAGAAATCCATTGTACGATTCCTTCCAAGAGTGTCATATATTCATGATTGTAATATACTGTGAATAAAGTAGAACAATAATGAAATATGTGCATTTGTGTTGACGCTAATGTGTACTTCATACATGCATCTCTGATCCTGTTTGTTTTCTCTTCTTTTTCTTTCTTTTTTTTTTAGGTATGAATGAAGTAAGTTTGTTTTATTATAAACATACTCTCCCCTAAAATCCTTTTTCCCCTCCTTTTTTCTTTTCTTTCACAAATCACAGGTGGTTGCATGGGCACTTTAATCTATCTTTACATCCATGTGTACCCATACATAACCTAGACAGCCAGAGAACAACAAAATAATAATTACAACACAGTAGGGCTGGAAGATATACAGTAGTGAATAGGATTACCGTTGTCTATACCAGTGGTTCTCAACCTTTTTCAGGCCGCGACCCCAAAATAATCATATTTGAACTGGGGACCCCCCCATCCTGACGAGCACTAAGAGTTGAGGCATTACATTTTGTATAACACGGTTCTATTGTGAAAATAGCTGATTAATGTTGCACATTAAGCTAATCATCTGGGGACCCCCCAAAATAATTCTCAACCCACAGGTTGAGAACCACTGGTCTATACCGTTGTCCACAATATATAAATATCAGGGGGGAAAACAATGATTTACTATATCGTTGCTGTCTGCAGAAACCTTGTAATCTCTCAATTTACATATTTATATGTTTAAAAATAAATGAATGGTTTACTTTGTCATACTACACACACGCAAAACATGCTGATCTGCTACCGTGGCTCACAGTAGATTTAGCTACTTCTGAATTTATTCTAAGTGAAAGTTGTTAAATCTGTCTGTGTAAATATTGAACCAATGAAAAGTGTTGAGAGCTTGTAACTATATAATAACTCCATTGGATCCATTGAAACGTAGTTTCTTCTTTTTCCGTTTCCTAAAAAGGAACGGTTTTGGACGTACAAGGTTTCCACCCGACAGCAACAATATAAAGTATACCGTGTATACATGTGAAATGGGAACAGGACAATTGTTATACAGTCAAAAAGTCAAAATAATGTTGATAGGATATTTTGTACATATCAATATCGCCCAGCCCTATAATATATATATATATAATTCTGCTACAACAATAATAATGGTAATAATGTTCCTGAAATTCTATTTATATTACTTTGGGTTGTTTGATAAACTTTCGATATTTCACTTTGGTGCAACGACACACAATTGTGATACAAATGAAAGGATATTGTGTAAGAGAAGATTATGAAACACCTTTCTAGCCCACGGACATGTGGGGAGTTTTGCAATCCAGTTCCCATGCAGAGAAACATTTCAGATTTAGACCGTTTGGATTGAATATACAAACGGTTGATGGACCTGTTCTTGGCAAATGTGGCTTGCAGAGGTTTCTCAGTGTACTAATATCTAATGTATCTTTTATTTAAGAATACCAATTTACTGTGTACACATAGCTGTATGTTAACCACTGTTTTATAACAAAATAATTCATCATCCTTTAGTAGAGAACATAACAAATCTTTCTTTCAAAATGTTCTCACAAATCTGTTGCTTGTAACTACTAACCAGCTGCATGGCGAGTTTGCACGCTTCTGATGATTATCTGTTTTTTGCTTACTTGCGCGAAGTTGCGCCTAATTTATGCTTCGTTGCACGATGGTGTCGTGCGCAGAGAACGCCCGAGAATAGCGTTGGAGGCTCTTCTCCTTGCGCGACCCGAAGTGACTTAAGCATGAACCATGTGTGCTCTAACAGTTCACTATGAGTGTTGTTCGTTCCGTTGAATTAGATTTCCAACCCCTTTTTTTAATATTTCTTTCCCAGACCTGCGAAATCAATGAAATACATTGTTCAGTTGCTCGCACCAAGACAAACATTTCTTTGTGTCTAAAAGGGAATACAGCATTGTGATGTGGCCATGTGACAATAGCTGTTGCCTCAGATGCAAATTCTATTTATTCTATTTTAAAAGCCTTGCATTTTCTGACTGGGTGTCAAACTGTTCCCCCCCCCCCTTAAACAATCCTACTAATGTGCTTATGAAGACTTTATGTCAAAAATACTGTCCTCCTTGGTAGCTGCTCTGCCAGACGCATATCGTCACCGTAAGACAGAAACCTTGTATCTCCAAGTTTAACATTTTTATATACGGTATATATATTTTTTCGCAAAGTAAAGCCCTGTTACCGGCTGATACCGACAACAAGCCACTCCCGACCTACTTAAAGCCCTACTTTATCACACAAGACTGTCGCACAAAAGTAGTGAACAGCCGATCTATAAGCCGATCTACAAGCACACAACGCCTTGGCTGTTTTCACTATCTTAAATCATTTTTAAATGATAAATACAAAACGAACGGGTTTTGGACATACAAGGTTTCCACCCGACAACGACGATAATTCTATCTAACACAGAAACCACACAACACGGGTCTTGCTTCTCAACGTCTTGATCACACATGGTGGCAAGCAACAAAATGCAAACCTCCCAAATCCACAGCAGGTTTTCCGCTTCAGATGTGCATCAGCAGTACACCAGTGTTGATTTCGTCGACTAAAACTATGACGAGAAATGTGTGTCGACTGCGTTTTTTTCACTGATGAAAACTAAATAAAAACTAAGCTGTGATGACTAAAACTAAGACTAAATATATTGACAATTTCGTCAACAAAATAAAAACTAGACTAAAACGTTAGGGAGGGACTAGTGCTGAAGAGAGTCATTTTATGTTTGGTTGCTCTCAGGTGTTGCTTGCTGAAAATAGCAGATCTACAAGCTCACAGCTTGTAGATCGGCTATTTTCTTCATGCAACCAAGTGTAAAATCAGTCATTACGATGTCATCAAGGCCTGCCAAAATACATTTTAGTTGACTAAATCAACTGTAGATTTAGTCAACTAAAATCTCATGATATTTAGTCGACTAAAATCAGACTAAAACTAAAAACATTTCAGGAGACTAAATTATGATTAAAACTAAATTAGATTTTATTCAAAAGACTATGACTAAAACTAAATCAAATTTTGCTGTCAAAAACAACACTGCAATACACACACACACATAACACTGCATGAGTGCATGTCGGTCCCAGGGTTCATTATGTTTAATTATGCTACCCTACCCCACGAGTAGCTACCGTGATCATCTCCTGCCAGATGCCTTCCTATAGCAGAACAGGGGTCAATTACATTTCAGCGCAGTCAAATCAGATTTTTGCTTATAGGCTCCAGAGTCATTTCTTACTCATTGTTTAAGTTGATTCATAATAATTGTATTTAGGGATCTTTAAATGGATTTAATGAAAGCATGCTGAAGAGGAAACCCATTTGAATAGGTGAATTTCCATTTCCTCCCTGTTTTAACCCATTCAGAACGGGTACACAATTTGTGTTTCATTATTTTATGCTTTAACTATTGAAAAATAGCAGATATACAAGCTCGCAGCGCGGCACCGAGTGCCGCGCTGCGAGCTTGTAGATCTGCTATTTTTGAAAAATCGTGAAAATTAGAATTTTGACCCGATTCTATTAGTGTCTTTTGAATCCTTCTAAGGTTTTTTGAAAAACCCATGTTTCTATATGTCAGCAATCTGGCCAGCCATCGCCAAAGAAAAGGTCCTTTTCACTCAACTGGAGCTCAGTTAGTCTGTTCTTGAAAGACTACTATGTCAGAGGTTCTCAAACCTTTTCATGTGAAGGAACCCCAAAATGATATTTATTTAGCCACGGACCCCCATTTCAAAATATCTAGTTCCAGGGACCACCCAGAAGCACAAACGTTACAAACGTTCGCTTTGAAAATACATATATATATTCAAAGATTTGCAAAAGTTTTCACGACTTTTTCAAAAATAGCAGATCTACAAGCTCGCAGCGCGGCACTCGGTGCCGCGCTGTGAGCTTGTATATCTGCTATTTTTCACTGGTTAAAGCAATAATTCTAGGCCTAAATGGTTTAAAAATGGAATTGACCAGGAGCTATATTCCCAAATTGTCCCAGCATACCATGCCCATGGATTGGTCTACAGGTCAAGCTCCTATTTGTTTGTTTTTTTTACTCTAGAGATGTCCACTTATCTGGACTTAGGGACACAGTCAAAACAGCTGTCTGTGCACTTCTCGAAGCCTTTTTTTTTTCTCAACACTTTATGAGAAAAACTGGAAAATGCTTTAAAATCAGTTCACATAACATAACATTACATTTAAATGAATCTTAAGTTTAGACAATGGCTCGGATGTGCTACATGTAGTTTGATATTATTTTGTATTTACTCACTCCCCACTGACTCACTTACTGTAGCTCTGAATGAAACAGGTTGCCTGCAGGCCTGAAACAGCATGTCTGAACTTGAGATTTCCTGCTTTTAAATGTTTCTCTCTGGATTCTGGAAAAGTAATTTACAGTATGCATATGCAGTCCTTGCACACAATTTATGTATTTGTATGCCCGCTGGTCATTCCCATTTGGGAATATAGTATTCTCTTAACAATACCTAGAGTATTCTGTAGTGAATTATGTCCTGTCTTGTCCAGTAGAGTAGACAGAATTATTGTACAGACAGTCTTCCCTCATTGTGCCATGTAGGAAGACCAAATTCCATTCAGGGAATTAGAAAGTGGAATTGTATAAAATGTTGAATGTGGTGTAAGTGATATGTAAGTGTTAAATATCTATATTCTAATTGTATCATTGTAGTGTTTTGTCAGTAACGGGGGTCTGATCTCTCGAGCTCTTAGAAATGACATGTTCAGGTCAGGATACCGATTTCATCCAATCGGGAGAGAGAACCCATACAGGATGAACAAGTGATACTGGAAGTGATGAAACACAGAAGAGGGTGGACAGAACTCTATAGTAGAACTGGAACACTATAACATTTAAAGCTATACTGTGTAAGTTGCTCAACTAGTGGTCAGTAGCAGTAGAGCAAACCGCGGTCGCGTCTGCTTTTTTCGGCCGTTTTTCGCCGCGGACCGGGCATTCAGACCACCGCGTCCGCCTCGCCTCGCCGAGACCTATCCATAGAGGTCTTTCGTGTCCCTCTACGAGCCTCGGTTGGGGAGTTACATGCTAGACTCCTAGCCCAGTGTAAACACTGCAGTGTACTTCCTGAAGAGCTCAGCAGTGTATGATCTGGGCTTTGATTGGCCGGTAGGGAGACACGTGTACAGAATGATGCATATGATGTAATTTTGCCAGGAAAAACAGCCCCGGTCACGGCCACCAGGGCTCAGTAGAACACATATAAAGAAAAGGCTTTGGGAGCTGAAATTAACAGAGTGGGGGTTCTAAAACTTTAGCGATTTAATAGTTAGGACAATTTTAAGATATGTTTTATAAAAAAAGTTACATAGTATAACTTTAAGCTGAAAGATATGAGATGTTCGAACCCTTTTACTCAACAAACACTGAATATAGAGAATATAGAGCTTTAACTTTAAACCGAAAGGATTTAGACCAGGGGTCTTCAACAGGGGGTCCGGGACCCCTAGGGGGTCCTCAGAGTTACTACAGGGGGTCCTCCAAATCTTTCTGTGTTGAAGCTTTTTTTCCTCCTTTAACCACTTGAACCCTAGCGTGCCATATTCGGAGAACTAGCCAAAAATAGCAGATCTGCAAGCTCACAACGTGAGCTTGTAGATCGGCTATTTTTGGCAAAGAGCTTTGGTGTAGAGGGGAAAAAGAGCAGACTAAATACAGAGTGAAAGGTCTAGTTATTAATTGTTGACAGTTCAAGTGGTTAAATATCTGAATACACAAATTGACATGAATCCAAAATACACTGATGATTGTGCTGTCAAA
The DNA here is from genome assembly GCF_963921795.1 of Nannobrachium achirus. Classification (NCBI taxonomy): domain Eukaryota; kingdom Metazoa; phylum Chordata; class Actinopteri; order Myctophiformes; family Myctophidae; genus Nannobrachium; species Nannobrachium achirus. Next base: position 6,877,300 of record NC_137826.1, on the reverse strand, counting down.
CGATGAAATGATATGGAATCTATGAAAAGGTTATGGGGGGGTCCCTGCTTCATCTCTCTCTCTCAACTATGGGGTCCTTGGCCTGAAAACGTTGAAGACCCCTGATTTACACATTATACATTTTTTACGATAAAAAACAACTTTATGGAACCATGACTAAAACAAATTGTGCTTTCTCCATTAAAACCAGGAAAGCCTCTTGTGTCATTTTGGATCAGATCTACAGGTTCACATTGAGCGCGTCGCTTCATGCCGCGCTGCGAGCTTGTACATGTGCTCCTTTTGAAGGTTTTAGAAACGATCTTGAAAGCGTCTGAAATGTTGAATCATTTTTGGATAAAGGAAGAGTTTAACTACTGATTTAGAAGGCAGTTGTATTAATCGGCCTCAGGTCTTAACCCTATCAGTGCCAGCTTTCACCACTAGAGGGCGCCCAGTGGCCAAAGAATTCATCATAAAGATACACTGTTACATGCACAAGCCCTGCGCAGCCATGATGCACCAGAACACTTTCCTCTGTTCATTTACAGGAACAGGATGAAGTTAGCTTGAAGTTAGCTATTGGCTACCAAGCATTTTAGAAGACCTATTTTCGGCGATTTAGCCATGATTAAACCTTGCACACCTCATGGATATGCTTGGAACAGAGAAAATGAGCTCTAAAGATCCTGGATTGCATTGGAGTGGATGGTAAATATCGGCGGCGCGACGCTCTCGCGGGCCGTGTAAACAGAATATAGTGGGGTTAAAAAAAAAAGTAACTTAAAAAATATATATTTTTTTTTTACAAAAAAAAAAAAAATGTATATCCCGAACTAGTTCGGGATAGGCACTCAGGACGTTAATCCGGCCCAAATTATCCCGAACTAGTTCGGGATAGGCACTGTATGAGTTAATGGGTTTACAGGGTCACTACTACACTGTATCAGTAGATAAACACAATCTGTTTTAACTTTTAATTGATGTTTCAACCGATACTGCCTTCTTATCTTATATGTTTTTCTTTCTGTTTTTCTCTCCCTGCTTGGATAAAGACCATGACAGCTGCTGGAGCGGTCCCGTGCACATTTATTTCTACCATGTCACGTTAAACTCGGTGGAAAATGTCAGAGCTGATGAGCGTTAAAAGATGTGGGAGAAAAAGAAAAAAAAAGTATCCTGTTTCTTCTAGCCAGAACCAAGTAAAGAAAATCAATGTATCATATAGAAATTGTATGGTTTATCTTTTTTAGCCATTGCACCACATTACACCACATTACACATATTTGAATTTCATAATCACAAAACAAAAACAAGAAGAGGAGAAGAAGAAGAAAAAAAAACATTCCACACTCCCATTTGCCATTCTATCATATCAAGAATTTATTTTTATTATTATTTTTTTACATTGAATATTGCATTGTTATGGGTGTCTTTTTTTCTTTTTGGTTGAATTATTTGGATGCTCTTCAAAAGCGTATCCTTTTGCGGACAAGAGATTTGGTACTGATGATTCCTTCCAAAGCTGAGCAACATGTAGCATCCAAAAGAGACAATAAAACAGCATTCCATGTGTGTGACATGTTTTTTTTTTCTTTTTTCCCCCCATGAAGATGAAATGGAATGAATTTTTTTCTGACATGCTGACATGTGATTATTATTATTATTATTATTTCCCCTCTCCCTTTACCGTCTGAATTTTAACTGAATTACATTTTGGCTGTGTGTTGTCAAATCAGCAACACGGCAAACACCCCTCTGTGTTAATTCAGCTCGGAGAACCAAATGGACCCTTACATCACAGGGCAGGCCATATGGTTCCATTTGTACATTCTCTTGAGTTGAATTAACACTGGGTTTTACTGTGTACTGGGAATGTTAAGTCAGGTAAAATACCCACATCTAAGCACTGTGACAACGGGGTTAAATATTGTGAACACTGATTGTTCAAGGAAGCAAATCTGCAACTGACCTGAAATATTGCTCGTTCTATCCTTATTTTGTATTGCTTTCTTTCTTTCTTTCATTGTTATAATTATAATTGTGAGATGTACTCCTACATGTAACCATTGCAATTTCACTATGGGTGAATAGAAACTTCCTTGTTGTTTGTATCCACCAATAAAGGTCCCTGCTGCCTGCTGTTAACTGTCACATAGCTCATTATTTTCAACCATGAGATGATAATTAAGGTCTACTTAAAGGGGAAGACCACCCGTTTTCAATATTGAACTATGTCATTAATATACCTTAGAGGAGTTGTGTGGAAATAGAAAAAAAAAGTTCCCCCCCCCTTCTGTGTTGCCTAGAACTGGAGGATTGATTTTGGGGTTTGTATTGTAAAGTACAACTTGATGACATCACAGAGTCAGTGATGTTACTAGGTTTTCAATGTAATGGGTCCCGGGACCCACAGGTGGTCATTCAAATGGGTCCCAGAAAAGTTTTATGAGTCCTCAATACAATGTTTTCGAGCGCTGTGAGCTTGTAGATCGGCTATTTTCAAAATGTTTGCCTATTTCTTATATTTATTTTACAATTTGGCTAATGTTTGAACTTAGAACTACTGAAACTACTAAAACATGTGCCCCTAATGAATTCGGGCGCGCAAAATGGCGTCGGACGTCGGTGGAATCAAAACATTGACGTTTCTATCGCCTGTTTAAGACTTTCTATGTGGATTTTATTTGTGTTAACGTAGGGTAAAGTAGGATGCTTTCACCCATGAACAATGGTGGTGTCTGTGGAATTTTAAAATGTTTTTCTTTTACCGCGACCCGGTAAATTATTTTAACATGGACTCCAATGGAGGCGCATCCCCGGGACCCCAGGACCATGACATGAATGAGTCCCTGGGCGACTTGAATGAGTTTTTGATGCGGGATGCGCACGTAATGACATCACTGCACAGTTGTACTTTACAATACAAACCCCAAAATCAATCTTCCAGTTCTAGGCAACACAGAAGGGGGGGAACTTTTTTTCTATTTCCACACAACTCCTCTAAGTTATATTAATGACATAGTTCAATATTGAAAATGGGTGGTCTTCCCCTTTAAGGGTATGGACACCATAGTAGGCCTATATACCTTGTAAGTATGGCGTTATGGAAGCAAAAGTCAGTTTAACAGAGTATCAACTTGACATGTATGTTCGCATTAGCTCTCATCCCTTAGGGGGTCTGGGACCCCTAGGGGGTCCTCAGAGTTACTACAGGGGGTCCTCCAAATCTTTGTGTGATAGAAACTTTTTTTTTTCTCCTTTTTTTATTTTAACCACTGGAACCCTAGCGTCCATATTCTGAGAACTTTAGCCAAAAATAGCAGATCTACCTCACCCGGTAGATCTCGCGCTGCGAGGCGTTGTGAGCGTGTAGATCGGCTATTTTTAGCAAAGAGGTTTGGTGTAGAGGTGAAAAAGCAGACCAAGTACAGAGTGAAAGGTCAAGTTTATTAAGTATTAACGGTTCAAGTGGTTGAATATCTCGAAACACAAATTGACATGAATCCAAAATACACTGATGATTGCGCTGTCAAACCATGAAACTATATAGAATATATATCTGAAAAGGTTATGGGGGTCCTTGGGCTGAAAACGTTGAAGACCCCTGCCTTAGATTGATGTATCTTGTGTGCAAGTATAGGTTTGGCCTAATGGTGGCGCTAGAGTTAAGGCCATGGGGTCACCAAAACCAGTATGGTTCATTCTATGGAGAGCACTATGAATTACATGGCTATTCCGGAAGTACAGTAGTTATTGAAATTATGTTAGGTTTGTCACCAAAATGTTGGACAGGCCGACCGGCATATGTGCAAAATGTATAGTCGCTTCACTCGCTTGCCGACAAACTGATTTACAGGCTTACGAGCCACATAACATAATAAACATAATAAATCAGTTCTTGTGTCATGCATCACTTTCTATTATGCGTTATAGGTACTAAGAATAATCTGTTTTAGAAGGTAGCCAACCAACAGTATATATATACACTGTACATACAGTACCATATATGCTTGGAGGCCTAGACCAGCTCTGTACTTGGCCCGTTCCCTTTTCCATCTACACCAAATCACTTTGCCCAAAATAGCAGATCTACAAGCTCACAATTTGTCAATGTCTTATATTTGCCATTTGTTGCAGAATAGTAGAGCTAGGGTCATTTAGTTATGTTAAGCTATAACAATAAGTATAGGCTACTGTAGATGTATGCACTGCGGTATAGTATTTTCCCCACTAAGTCACATTATTTCCTATAGGAGGGGTCATAAAAGAAGTTCAGAGAAATGCCTCTGAGACTGACAGATGGCCTAATTTAGCATGGGACAAGACTCATGTCTTTAAAGTCAAGATTGATTGTGGGAATGAAAACATTTTCCCCCCTGGCCATTTAACTTGATCCTTCACATGAGTTAACCATTTAAACCCCAGCCTCCCAGGGTTCTACACACTTGGTCCACTCCGTAATATAGGTTAACCACCCTTTCATATATTGTACGAATTGCATCCAATACATTTGATTCACAGGGAATGAGTTAATAATGCTTTGTTCAATTGAACTTAGAGTGTACAGTAGAGTGGTTCAATTCAGTGTTTCTCAAACTTTCAAATTTCAACGTCTCCCCTTAACAGTGTACAAATGGAAATGACTATCTTCCAACCGTTTTCTTCATAGCTTTGTGCATTAGGTGTAGGGCTTAACATGGAAAGGGGAATGTTGGCCAAAGGTGGATTAAAGTTGTCCCAGAATAGTCATTATGTCATGACCTTGATCTGCACAGCGTCCAAATTAGACATAAGTGTGGCTTATACATTTGAAGTGTTTAAAATACTACTGTAGTACTATAGTACAACAGTGTTTGTGGGTCAGTGACGTGACGCCCCAAAAAATGTGTTTTTAAAAAAACTTTAAATTGCAGGCATAAAAGTTATTTACTTTTGTTCTACTCACTCTCAACCTTATGGAAATACATTTTGTTTTTAGATATTTTATTGGAATCAGACTTTATTCAGCAGTTTGTTGTACTTGTGCCTAAAATCGTCATATGGTGTGACATGAAAATAATTGTTCATAAAATGAAAATGGAGTACATCTTTCTTAAGTTACTCACTTTATCAAAGTCCTTTATCATAACTAACCAGTGATCCACTATAGTTTTTTGAAAATTAATTATATCTGTATATTTTTTTCATAATCGACACTCTGTGTGAGGCCCATGTTCATGATCTTACAACATATTTTAAATGTATTCTGTCAAAACTTTCTCTAAAATTACACAAATATTTGTGACTCTTCCTGATAATATTCTCTATGTAATCCATACACATTTTTTTGGTTTAATCATTAATAAAGGTATGATTTCTCACTATTTGGAATGTCACACCAAATGATTTAGTGTCACACCGTATGATCATATCTTCATGTGTCAAAGCAAACTGTGTTTTAACCTACCTATTAGTGAGTACTGAACTTTACTGATTGATTAAACAATTACCCAGGATAACATGGCCTTAATATTTCTGAACAGGATATTATTGTAGGGCTTTAACATGGGATAAGAAAGAATTGTAGTAGTAGATGGATGATGAGGATGTGCACAGGAATGCTACGCACACCTAAGTCTTCTGCCGGCCCACGGCAGAAGGATCCTAAAGGGACAATAAGGCGCATAGCCACACTTGGAGCCAAGGCATTGAAGGCAACATTTTATTAACACCAATTAGTGGAAACAGAACTCAGCATTCAGGTAAATTGCTTTTTTTCCGAAGTCTCCTGAACTTGAACACAGCATTTTGTGTTGAACAAATGTAATTAGGAATCATGACATTACACCACATCTCCACTAGCTAAAGAGTGCTGGGTTGCGCAACTCTGAAAATAGCTGATCTACAAGCTCTCGCAGCACAACGTGTTGAGAGCTTGTAGATCAGCTATTTTCGCTAGTTTTGTCTCGGGTCCTACCTTAACACTGTCCACTGTCCTGTCCAGTCCAGTGAGTGAAAGTACAAAAGTATTAGATCAGATTAGATTATACATTTAGACTGCATTATTTGTACATCAGCCAGTCGTATTTGGTGAGGGTAGCAAACCGGCTGCCTTGTTGAGGTTCTGCTATGCCACAGACAACCTCCTGCTCTTCGTAGAAAATGCAGTCTCGCCCCTTTGGCTCCTCTCTCCTTGCTGGGTCATTGTTTAGTTTCTCCCTGTACTTTCTCGTTCTCTCAGCACTTGTCATTTTCCAGCTGACAAAAGAAAATGGAATGTATAGTTTAAGACAAAGAGAAAATATTGTTTAGATTGAAACAATATGTTAAGGTTTCTGTGAAGGGGTTTCTGCTCTGTCTGATGAATTTGAAGTATCACTGAATGAAGCTAAATTACATTTTATGTAAAAATGTTTAAAACAAATGTTTAAATGTACAAAAGAAACATGGAACTTTGTTATTTGTTGTTATATCTGTAGTTAAATACAGTATAAATCATATGGTGTGACAGTCAAGTCATATGGTGTGACAAGCAGACATGTCACACCATATGATTAAGTGTCACACCATATTACTGTTTTCTCCATTTAGGTTTACCTTGAGGCTACTATGCACACATTAGCATGCTAACAGCATGCTAGCTATAACAAAGCAGCCTAGATCTACATGGAAATATGACCAAAACTTCAAATAACTTAAGCTTTTTTTTAAGAAAAGGTGTCACACCAAAAGACATCCAGAATGGTGAGTTTGTCAACGTTTCAACAAGATGGCATTTCATGAAAATGTTAAAATCATAACTCACCTCAGACACCTGTCTTGCAGTTGTGCTGGGAGTGCTGAATAGCCTTACAGAAGAAGGACCTCTCTAGCCAATAGGTGTCCAAATAATTGCCTGTTTAATTTTTCCAAACTAGTGTCACACCAAATGATTTTGGGTTGGGGGACAAAATGTTTTTGATCAGAAATGACTGAAAACATTATGCTTTGACTTTGAAAAGATATAGGCTCAAAATAGACATTTTTTTTAGCCTAAATTCATTTTCAAATGATTTTTAGCAATTCTTTTTCTTAGTTTTATTCAAGTTCCCACTTTGAGAAACAAGGTCAGGACAGTCACACCATATGAGTTTTGCCATGTTTGGTTGAAGATTCTGAAGAAATGAGGAATGAAATGTTTTAATCTTGAGTAAGTTCACATAAAGCTTAATGTCCTGCACAATATTCAGAAGGTTTTTGACAAATATATTTTTTATTTATACATGTTTGACACCGAGGACAGCGAAAACGTTACGTCACGTCACCCACCCTTCTACATTGCAGTATTGATACTTTTACTTAAGTAAAAAGTGTGAGTACTTTTTCCACCACTGATGTTTCCCCTGTGTCTCTGTATAAACCAGGGGTCTTCAACAGGGGGTCCGGGACCCCTAGGGGGTCCCCAGAGTTACTATAGGGGGTCCTCCAAATCTTTGAGTGAAATCTTTTTTAAGGACTTGAACCCTAGCGTCCATATTCGGAGAACTTTAGCAAAAATAGCAGATCTACAAGCTCACAACGCCTCGCGCTGCGAGGCGTTGTGAGCTTGTAGATCGGCTATTTTTGGCAAAGGTTTGGTGTAAAAGGAAAGGTTTGGTGGAAAAAGAGCAGACTAAGTACTGAGTGAAAGGTCAAGTTTATTAAGTAGTGACGGTTCAAGTGGTTAAATATCTGAAAACACACATGTACATGAATTCAAAATACACTGATGATTATGCTGTCAAACGATGAAACTATTAAGGAATCTATGAACAGGTTATGGGGGTCCCTGCTTCATCTCTCTCTCTACTAAGGGGTCCTTGGCCTGAAAACGTTGAAGACCCCTGGTATAAACATATCTGGAAAAGTAATTAGCCAACTTGCCATAACATGTTCTCTTCACATCCATGGTCCCAAGGGAGAAGAAACATAATTGATTTGGGTTACCCTGTGTGACCTTTCCTCTAGTGCCACCACCAGGCCAAACTCGAACATTCAACTTACCGTAATGAATGAACATGTATTTTTTTGAAGCGGTGAAAGCCGCTTCCAATGAGTGGCTTTTTCATTTCAGTCCAGAATGAACAGGTTTTTTCAAAAACAAAATGTGTGTTTCATGTCCATATATGGTCATCCCAGTCCAGAATGAACAGGTTTTATCAAAAACAAAATGTCTGTCACCTCATGTCCATATATGGTCATTCCAGTCCAGAATGAACAGGTTTTATCTGTCCCGTACGTCCAGAATATCAGTCCAGAATGAATAGGGTTTTTCAAAAACAAAATGTGTGTCCCATGTCCATATATGGTCATATCAGTCCAGAATGAACAGGTTTTATCTGTCCCGTCCGTACGTCCGTCCGTCCGTCCGTACGTCCGTCCGTCCGTACGTACGTACGTACGTACGTACGTACGTACGTACGTATGTGTGTAGTGTCCGTCCCGGTCTGATGATTGGATACTTTGAGGATTGGTCAAGCTTCACATGACAATTCGGCCCTCCAGATAAAATCATTAATTCATTCAGAATATAAAGAATGTATAGATCACAGAGTTCATAACTCTAGAACACATAGAATAAAAGTTCACCGCTTCACTTCGAACCGAGGTTTAATTTTTTATTGATAGGTGTACATTAGGCTGACAGGAAACGGGGAGAGAGATGGGGGGGTGACACACAGCAAAGGTCGTGAGGATCGGGACTCGAACCTGCGTCGCTGCAAGGGCTGGATTACCAGCCTAGGTGCCTGGACCACCCTGTGGCCCTGGCCATGATTGAACATGTCTGAACATGTCTCTTCTTTTCTCCGGATTGTGTTCCCAGACCCAAAGAAAAAGTTTTTTGCGACTGAAATAGCTTTAGATCGGGCTTCTAAATGGGTTAGCATTTTGGCTACGTGTCAGCTAGCTTCCTCCTCTCGTCACCCATAGCATTGAAGTGAAATCCCAAGGCACTTGGGACAGTGTCGACGGAAGCTAGAGTGAAGGTCTATGGAGAAATTTCTGGCACTCTAGCGCCCCTTGTGGCCGGCGGCACTGTATGAGTTAACGGACACACAGACACAGATTTGCTGCACATGCATGCATCCTGTCCTAAGAGGAGGAAACAGTTGATTTTGGTGACCCCATGGCCTTTCCTCTATAGAGAGAGTGTTTTTTGCAGGTCTTTCAGTCCGAGTGTATCAAAAAAGGCAATGGGTTAAGCACTGTTGGTCTGACCAGTTTAACATTCACCAGGTTAGCATTCACCAGCGTCGGCAGGTTAGCATTTCACTAGTGTCTGCAGGTTGGTATTTCGCCAGGTTAGCATCCACCAGAGTTAGTTTTACTGAGGTTAGGGTTAGGGTTAAGGTTAGGTTTAGGTCTATCTCCATCCCCCCGACTTTCGGCACCTCCAGCCAATCATAAGCTTCCACTGCCTTAACCCAGTTGCTTTTTTGATACACTCGGACTGAAAGACCTGCAAAAAACACCTCCCCTTTCCTCTAGCAACACCTTCACGCTAAACCTTTAACTACTCAGTCTACTTTGTCCTCCAGGGGTCTGTTCTTGGCCCCCTCCTTTTTCCGTCTACACATGTTGCCGAAAACAGCATACAAGCTCACAACACACAATCGCATCACATTGCGAGCTTGTAGATCGCTTTTTTTGGTCTAACGGGTCTTCAACAGGTGGTCCGGGACCCATAGGGGGTCCTCAGAGTTACTACAGGGGGGCTGCCAAATCTTTGTACGATAGGATAATTATTGTAAGTGATCAACTTGAACCCTCACATCCCTATTCTGAGGAGAACCTTAGGCAAAAATAGCCTACAATATCTACAAGCTCAACAATATGTATTGGGGGTACCTCCTTTATCTCTCTCTCTCTCAGCTAAGGGGTCCTTGGCCTGAGGTTCATTTGGTTAAATTAGCTAACTGGGAAGGTCTTTAGGCCTTAGTTGGCAGAAGTCTCTACTTATTGTTACAATACATTTTTAATGAAGCTGGCTTATATTATGATACTTGCAGAATACTTGTTTGCTATTGAGTTATATGTAGGGAACCACAATATATACTGCATATGAGCCTTATTGTTATCAGACAATATCACATTATTGTTGGACTTTGTGCCACATTACTGTGTAATGTTTATTAATAAATCAGAACAGGTACTAATAAGTGTTTTTTTTTTAGACATCTGTATCTACACCAAATAAACGGGTTGAAAATAAACATAATCGGTTATGGGATACTGGCCAAAAATGTCAATATTGTGCGTCTCTAGTATGAACACCTATAGGTCAACATCAACAACAACTGAAAGCATGGAATTAGGAACAAGTCCAGACACTGGAAGGCTGCAGGGACGTGCTGGGCCCCTGATTCAGCCCGGGAAAAAGAGTTGGAGAGGTCCTCATTGCACGCTATAGAGAGAGATCTCTCTATAGCGCTGCTGCTGCTACTCAAAGATTTGCCATTTCAGATCATGACAAGTGACAAGTCAGTGGGCCAATTATTGTACATGAGTTATGTTTCGTCATTATCGGGTGGAAACCTTATATGTCCAAAACCGTTTGTTTTGTATTTATCATTTTAAAAATGATTTAAACTAGTGAAAACAGCCGATCTACAAGCACACAACGCCTCGCGGTGCAAGGCGTTGTGTGCTTGTAGATCTGCTGTTTTCACTATTTTGTGCAACGGCCTTGTATGACGAAGCGAAAAAATGTATACATTTGAAACTTGGAGATATGAGGTTTCCCGACAGTGACGATTTACTTTGTTGGCCGCCCAGCCCCCAAAATGGAACGAAGGCCGACATTTTATTTTACATTATTTTCCTAATGGCCGGCCTGGACCGGCCGGGAATGAACCGGCCGTTCGGGAGTTGTCCCGCTTTTCCCAATGGCCAGCACATCCCTGGAAGGCTGTGACCTACAAAAAGGGGGAAAAAAGGAAGAAAAAAAGGGCACTGAGCATTCTTTGATCTGCTGGCCTTGTCCTGTGTAATGAAAGCAGGCAGAATGGATGGGCAGAACGGACCAAGGGAGGGGATTAGGTTCTGTTTTCTTAGAGGTTCTGACACAGCAGCCCAGTGTGCAGCCGTGACTCTTGTTTTAGTTGGACAGACACCCAGTTGGGTCAGTTTGATAAAGTGGAAGTAAATTGAAAGAGCATCTGAAAAAGCAGTGTCTCTGTCTCTGAGCATGGACAAAAGGTGATAGCTACAAATACTACTATGCCATACTTGGGGTCAAGCGAAGGTCACACATGAAATATTGAGGAAGAATAGGTTACGAAACCCAAGAAATGTGCAGTTCCTGAATGCATGCACAGATTTATCTCATTGCCTTTCTTCATGTAAGTTCTGTATAATTATACAATACAATGCTACCACAATCAATCAAATAATAACAGCTATTGCATATGTCTCACTCTTTCTTTCTCTCTGCTAATGGCAGAGAGGGGTGGTCCACATGTTCACATTCACACATTATGGGTTCAATACTGAATAGATTTTATAGGTCACAGCCCCCAATTTTATAGGTCACAGCCCCCAATTTATTGGGGCTTTACTGGTTAAAAAACGATTACAACTGACAAACTTAATATCTCCCCATTGCATTATTTGATAATTAAAGAACTCTACATTGTGTTTGTCTCAAGCCTTGGACACAGTGACATGTATCATATGCAGCTGATGTCAGTACTTAAAACGTTAAAAGTCATCATCTCAATGGAAATGTTTTCACTGCCTTGTTTCCAAAGCAAAGCGTTTCTTCTTTCGTGTATCATCGTTCTTGATGATTAGTTGGCGACATTTCATTTCACAAGATTTCTTGTTACTTAGGGGAGGCCATGAGGTGGCTGTCGACTTCTTCCCCTTTGCTGACGTCTGCCTAGGCAGGGTTTGAACCACTCACCTTCCGCATGAAGGGCATATGAACTAACCACAACACCAACGTCATGCCTCCAAAGCTTTTCGAACCGGTATTTTAAAAGACAAGCCATTCAAAATGAAACTGAAACGTGAAGGCATATTTGATGCTGCAACAGCAGCCGATGTTGCAGTACTATTCCATCGTCATCGAAGGATGCATATAAGTCCTCTTATTGGGCAAAGAAACACAGATATCTGTGGAATTTATAGACAGATAGAACGGAAGATATTTTGTGGAGTCCCAGCAACATTAGATGGATACATCCAACAACATAAACACTTTCAGAACAAATTCATGTGTAAAATCCAGTCTGAGAACTGCAGATGGTCACATGAGTAGTCTCACCCATTAGTGACTTTATTATGTCTTTCTGTTTTGTTTATAGTTCAATATGAACATTCTGAACATCTTATTCCGGTATTTGATGTGTAATGAACACATCACTTTGACTCACAGTCTATCCCAGTATTGATTGCGAACGTAAGGTCGCAGTTTAGTATGAAAACCTCCACCGGCCGTCCGTCGGTCACGATGAGTCATCTATGCCCAAATATAGATTTCTAGGTCAGATGGCCCATAGAGTTTGTGATGTCAAACCTAGCAACCCAATATAAACAAACCTGATGTCAGACCTAAAGTATCCTTTTATACCCATATATGGAGATACAGAGATCTCCATATATGGGCATATTAGAAAGCCCATATATGGGCATATACGGATGACATCAGGGATATCCATATATGGGCATAAAAGGGACAAGGGCTTACAGTTAAGAGATCTCCATATATGGGCATATCAGAAAGCCCATATATGTTCATATACTGATGACATCAGGAATATCCATATATGGGCATAAAAGGGACAAGGACTTACAGTTAAGAGATCTCCATATATGGGCATAAAGGGACAAGGACTGTTACAGTAGATATAGAGATGTCCATATATGGGCATAAATGAACAAGGACTGACAAACACTGAGATCTCCATATAACCTATGGGAATATAAGGGACGAGGACTGTCAGCTTGTAGACCTATTTTCTAAATATTGTTGTACATTAAAAACTTGAAATGGGTCGTTCTGCATAGTACTTGGGATTTGTTGATGTAAATGTTCACATAGAGTGTAATAATTGGTAAAACAAACTTTTGGCCTATTTGTGGAGATAAGCGACCAACGGTCGCTTATCTCCCGATTAGGGAGTCTTACTGGTATTATGCTCCAATGCCTCCTCATGATTTTCAGTTTATTTTTATGTTGTTAGAAGTGTTTGTATATAGGCCTAATAGTGTTGTCAGGTTTGTAGATTTAGTGAACTATACTAAATGGAGTGGACATCTAAGACTTTCATTTGTTCTTTGTCTGACTGTAGGCCACCTAAAGGGGCGATGGATGGATGGGTGCCCACGTGGAGAGTACTGTTTTGTTTAGATCTGATCTCCCTCCTTTTCGTTCATAATCTGAGAGGGACAATCAGACAGAGGCAGTTTATTGCGACCGTAGGTCGCAGTGAACTACTTGTCACATCTTGTCTGTACGTCCTTCTGTCCTTCTGTAACGCCTCAATGTCTATAGTCTATAGCTGTTGTCACATTGTTGTGACATCACCTCATCAAGGATCAAACCTTGGACATCCGTGACATCACATTCCGTCCTTGTCCCTTCTACAGACTCCAACTTTTGCACACGGATAGCTCAGATTTTTGCCTATGTTCTTAGCTGCTTCCTCCTGCCGTTACTGTACTTGCGCAATGTACAGTTGTATGAAACACTTTTTTCCCCCCGCAGATACAACCAATATGCCCATATCTCCATATACATGGATCTCCATATAAGGGTATCAGGGATCTCCATGTATGGGTAACTGGTCCGATATATATTAATAATGAATTCCGTCCGGTGCGAATTCCATCCTGCGAGACCTCGCCCTTTAGGGCTAGGTCGCTTTTTTCCCTTAGGCATCTTACTGGTACAAGGAGGAGGAGCTGATTTTGTTCCTGTTGCCATATGACGTGGATGCTGTTGCCATATATGGTCATGCCACTATAGTAACCCACAGGTAACAACTATCTCTCTCTCTCTCCCACTTTCTCCCTCCCTATCTCTCTCTCTCTCCCTCCCTCCCTCTCTCTCTCTCTCTCTCTCTCTCTCTCTGTAACAGATCCAACATGTATATAACTATAATAATAAAGATATGTTTTGTAAAAGATAAAGTGTGGTGTTCGACACATAAAGGAGTAGTTCACCCTAAAATGTACTTATTTTCTATAAATTACCGACCCCTTGAAGCCTTGAATTCATGGAGATGTTTTAGTTTTTGTCGCAAAGAGCATCTCAAAGCAGTCTCTGAGCATGGACAAAAGGTGAGGAGATTATAGCTACAATACTACTATGCCATACCTGGGGTAAAGTGAAGGTTGCAAATAAAAATGTATGCCAAGAAAGAACAGTCCCTGAATGTATGCATTTATCTCATTGTAATTTACCTTTCTTCATGTAAGATCTGTATAATTTTATCCAATGAGCAAACAGTTGATTGTTGTACCGCAATCAATCAAATAGTAATTAAATCAGTGAGTAAGTAATCTAATCTAAACTTTAGATAGATGATTGGTATGCTGATTACTTAACATAGCCACTTAGCATACCTTTGTTCTATTCCTTGATCACTGTTGTTTAGAACTCTAAACAGTAAGTGGTTGTTCTGATCTAAACTAGTGTTTAGAAGCAGGAAGTGGTCAATCTATACTATATCTATTTCTAAACAATAGTCAACAAATCCACTTCCTGGCAATATCAAGCACACACACCAACAAAAAAGTCAAAAACAACATAACTTTGTCCAGAAGACTTCAAATATTCAACTCTTAACAACAGATTGAAGTTAACCTAAAACAAAGGTGGTAAGTTCAACAGAAAATATGAGTAAATAGCTCAGAATGTATTTGGGGCTTTACTGGTTAAAAACCAATCACAACTGACAAACTTCTAATATCTCCCCATTGTATTATTTGAGGCAATTGGCTATTAAAAAAAAATACATTGTGTTTGTCACAAGCCTGACTGTATCATATGTAGGACGGCTGATGCCAGTACTTACAAAATGAAGTTAAAAGGAGTAGTTCAACTCCAATTGTTTTTCTATTGATTAGATTACTCACCCCATGCTATTTGGGTTCAATAATAGTTTTTAGTTTTTGTCACTTTCCTAAGCCAATGATTAGATTATAATGCATTTGGGTCTGCATCTGCATGGAATCAATGGTCCTACAATGAGTCTCCTCAAATTATTGGCTTAGGAATGCGACAAAAACAAAAAAGATATTATTGAACTCAAGTCTCCATGGAGTGAGTAATCGATGGGTCATTTTGAGGGTGAACTACTCCTTTAAGCATGTGGAAATGTCTTCCACTGCCTTGTTTCCAAAGCAAAGCTTTTCATTTATTTTAAAAAACAAGCCATTCAAAATGAAACTAAATCATGACGTGATAGATGGATTAGATGCTGCAACAGCAGCCAATGTTGCAGTACTGCAGTATGCCACCACAGTATGATGCAATAAGTCATCTTATTGGGCATAAACAACAGACAGGTAGATACACAGACAGAGATTTGTGGAATTTATAGACAGATAGAAGGAAAGATTATATATTTTGTGATAAATCATTATTGGATAAATACAACAACATAAAGTTAGAATTAAGCACTTTCAGAACTAAAGCATGTGTTAAAACTTAAAATAAATCCAGTCTGAGAACTGCCGATGGGTTGCTTTGAAATGTAGTCACCCAGTGGCTTTATAATTTTAATTCACTGGATTTTTCTCAATTTAAATAGGTTTTAATTCAGTTGGGGGATATACAGAGCAATATTTGCATTTTTCCTTTGTTTGTATTTCTTACTTTGTTTGCTAGTTTTTGTTTAGTTTGTATTATGTAGTTGACCAAATGGACAAAAACTAAAATGTTCTGATATATTTTTTTTATCGTATAATAATTAGTGTTATCATGTTTTTAGATGTAGTCAATAATAACCTGATCACAGAGATGTTGTAAATGGTGTGTGGACATTTCACTCGTTCACTGTCTGCAGTGCAGGCCAGGGAGGCCACCCATAAAGGGGCACAGCAGGAGAGTATAGCCTGGGCTACTGTTTTGTTTAGACCTGATGTTTTCCCTCCTTTTCGTTCAAAATGTAAGAGGGACAAAAGAGACTCAATGGAGACTAGACTAGAGGACAAAGACAGACAGTTTGGGCTGACGCTGCTTCCATATATGGTCATGCCACTACAGTAACCCCAATAAGTAACACCTCTCCCTCCCTCTCTCTCTCTCCCTCTCAAACGTAAACCCAATCGACTATTCGAACATTTTGAAACATTTCGACAAACTTCTAATATCTCCCCATTGTATTATTTGAGGCAATTGGCTATAATTAAAATAAAACTCTACATTGTATTTGTCACAAGCCTGCCTGACAAAGTAGGTAGGACAGCTGATGCCAGTACCTACAAAATGAAGTTAAAGGAGTAGTTCACCTCCAAATGTTTTCCATTGATTACTCATCATGGAGACTTGAGTTCAATAATATTTTTTTGTTTTTGTCGCATCATAAGCCAATAATTTGATTATAATGAATTTACCCCCATTGATTGAATGTGTGCCTAAAAAGTCTCCTCAAATTATTGGATTAGACAAACACTAAAAAAATATTATTATACTAAACTCTCCATGGGGTGAGTAATAGGGGATAGGGAACTACTCCTTCATGCAGTCATTCAATGTAAATGTTTTCCACTGCCTTGTTTCCAAAGAAAAGCTTTCATTTATTTAAAAAAAACAAGCCATTCAAAATGAAACTAAATCATGACGTGATAGATGGATTAGATGCTGCAACAGCAGCCAATGTTGCAGTACGGCAGTATGCCACCACAGTATGATGCAATAAATCATCTTATTGGGCATAAACAACAGACAGGTACCGGTAGATACAGACAGAGATTTGTGGAATTTATAGACAGATGGAAAGATATAATATATTTTGTGATAAATCATTGGATAAATCCAACAACATATAATTAAGCACTTCCAGAACTAATGCATGTGTTAAAACTTAAAATAAATCTAGTCTGAGAACTGCCGCGGGGTTGCTTTGAAATGTAGTCACTCAGTGGCTTTATCATTTTATTTCACTAGATCTTTCTCAATTTAAGTAGGTTTTAATTCAGTTGGGGAATATACAGAGCAATATTTGTATTTTCCTTTGTTTGTATTTCTTACTTTGTTTAGTTTGTATTATGTAGTACATGTTTAGTTTAGCTTTAGGCCTAGTAATAATTTATATATTCAGTCTGTAGGACAACATTTGAAACAGAACATGCTGAACATCTTCAGGATAGGTATTTATTCATGGCGTAGGCTAATAACACATCAGCTTGACTCACAGTCAATCATCCCAGTTTCAACATTATGCTCTTCAGACTCCAAGTCTCCAACAATGTCTCCTCTGTCTGGTTGTTTGGACAAAGTTGACCAAATGGACAAAAACTAAAATGTTCTGATATTTTTTATCGTATAATAATTAGTGTTATCATGTTTTTAGATGTAGTCAATAATAACCTGGTTATACAGAGATGTTGTAAATGGTGTGTGGACATTTCACTCTTTCACTGTCTGCAGTGCAGGCCAGGGAGGCCACCCATAAAGGGGCACAGCAGGAGAGTATAGCCTGGGCTACTGTTTTGTTTAGACCTGATGTTTTCCCTCCTTTTCGTTCAAAATGTAAGAGGGACAAAAGAGACCCAATGGAGACTAGACTAGAGGACAAAGACAGTTTATACATGGGGCTGACGCTGCTTCCATATATGGTCATGCCACTACAGTAACCCCAATAGGTAACACCTCTCTCTCTCTCTCTCTCCCTCTCAAACGTAAACCCAGTGTTCGACTATTCGAACATTTTGAAACATTTCGGAAAGAAATAGTAAGAGGAATGTTTTAAATAGTTTATTTTTATTATTTTTTGTTTCCGTTTAACATACAAGTGAAAACAGGGAAGCAGCCACCGCCAGGCACGCAGGGTGAAAGTGCTCGGAAACGACCAACCAATTTCCATTCATGAATGACAGGCCCCGCCCCCTCCCCACTCCCTGCGGTGACCGCCGTGGTTTGTTTATACACACACGGTGACGTCACGTACGCCCCGCCCCCTCAAGCACATCCTCCAGACACACACACACACACACACACAGGACCTTTCGTTTGCCAACGGGTCTGAGAGATGCCAGTATCTATTCTGCATCTGGCTTAAGGCAAGACCCAAATTCAGAGTGAACATTTTTAACTCAAATATTTGCTTCTAGGGTCCCTGGAGGCTGGAACAAAAATATATATATTTATATATTTGAGGTGGGGTCCGCTGCCAAATACATATCATTTTTAGGGTCCTTCCTTGAGTCCTTGACATGACACAGTTTGAGAACCAACCACTGATATATATATATATATATATATATATATAGGCCGATTCTACATGTCTTCTAAATCCTAACAGTTTTCTGAAATCAAACTTGTCATGTCAAGGACCCCCCCCCCCCCCCCCCCCCCCCCCCCCCATCTCAAAATATATTGTTCAGAATATCAACTCTGCATCTAGCTTAGGGGCTCAGTCAGACCCGTTGGCAAAAACGTAACCTCGCCTACCAGGCTTCATCAAAAACGAGCACGCCAGTGACGCCACACACACATACACACAGACACCCCGCCCCTCGCATCAGAGCAGAAGTACACGCACACCGCCGGGCGGGAGAAGATATTTATTTCATCAGAACGACACAGAGGAGAGAAGAGTCTCAGCCCATTAACGGTTTGATCGAGGCAGCTTTGAAGACAGAGCCCATTCCAAACACAACAACACAGCCACAGGTAACCGTTGTCTTTTTTTTTGTACTAATGTTTTATTACATTGTTACAGCGTGTAGCTTCTTTTTTAATAAGAAGATGAAGCAGCGCCTCCTTCCTTCCTTCCGCTTCCAGGGGATTCACCTTGTAGTAGTAACGGCTAGACTGATGCAATACTGCCTCGTGCTGTCATACTACTAACTGTACACTAGTGTCTTACTGTAACATGATGGTAGGGTCTCTTATCTAAAAGTCTAAATATTATGTGATGCATGTGTATTGGATGATGAGTCTGGTGAGTCTCTTTTCAGACCGAGTTGATTTATTTTTAACGGGCAACAACCAGCCAAACAGAGATGATGATACTTTTTCCCTACACGGAAGGAAGAGATGCACATGTGTTATAGCACCCAAATATACCCTGATTTTATTTTAAACCCCGCCGGTTAGAACCGGATGGATCCGTGTATTTTTAGTCTGAAAAGCCGGGCAGGATCGTCGTGGTGTGTGTGTGTGTGTGTGTGTGTGTGTGTGTGTGTGGTCACCGGGTCGTTCATTGTTTTGGTTCTACTACTAGCCCACCCGGCACATTCAGCTAGTAGCAACAAACCATCCCCACTCTACTACCATGTTATAGGCTACTACTGTACACTATACAGCCAAGCCACGCGAGATCACACCCAGCTAGAACCCTGTGTTGGCGGCCGAATCACGCGAGATTACACCGGGGCCACGTATCCATCCATCCATATGGGCGATCCACTCAGATATTACTAAAACTGCGATCATGTCGCTCGCCGAAAAGTAGCCGGCGACACTGTCACGACGCATTCTGTCTGACCGAGCTCGTAGATCGGCTGTTTTCGGCAAGAGACACCGTTGCATTGTGCAAAAAAGGGAGCACTGCCCATAATTACCTTGGTCGGACCAACGGGTTGTCGAACCAATGCCCAGTCCCGTAATACACAGGTGGTGATTGGTCATGGTCACTCACATCCCTGTACTGTAATCATCATTGTTCTGTCTGTCTGCACACTCTCTCAAGATGATGCAACTACACACACACACACACACACACACACACACACACACACACACACACACACACACACACGTGTGTGGGCTCCTTCCTGGGGATGACCAATCACCACCTGTGTATATTAAAGGTCGCTGATGACTTGTGGTGTCACTCGATCCCCCGCCCCGCTCGTGTCCTGTGTGCGTGTCCTTGTTTGGGTGACATTAAACGTGAGACGCGCCGCTGCCTTCACCAGTCGCAGGTTACCGCTGCCCTGATCCGGTTGCTGCTTACTTTAATGGCATTCATTCTATTCTGACTGAGTGACTTCCTTCCCCGACGATTTACACAGGACTGGACAAACTGTTTGTCCAGGCAGTTAACCAATATGATGTGTCACTTGCTTTGGCAATGTAAAAACGTATGGTTTCTCATGTCAATAAAGCTCCTTTGAATTGTATTGTGTCACAGTCACATGTCCTTACTGTTACCTGGGCAGAAATATACTGAAATATCAACCAGTAGTACTGGGTGACTCTGAAAGTAAATGTCAAAAAAGTGTATGTATAATATACTGTATGTGTGTGTGTATATAGATAAATGACAGCAAAGCACATTTACAGAAGACTACATCATCTATTTGAAACACAGCAGACACTGACTTTTGACATTTACTTTCACCAAGTGCTGCATGCTGCTGGTTGACATTTCGGTGCATTCCTGCCACAACAGAAAGGTCATTTGAGATCAAATGCAGGTCCTAAGTACAACATTTCTTTGAGGACTGTGATAACGTTATTTCTTGTGAGTATTTGAGCTGATTTAAGCATTGGGGTGGGGGGGGTGGGGAGGGGAGGGGGTCTTTTTTAGCCACAGTCCTCCCAGCCAGACTCCTATAGTGCTGTGCATGGCACAGATGCACACACAGCATCTTGTGCTCGGAACGAGGGAGGGAGGGAGTGAGTGAGCAGAAATGCTGGCTGTGTGTGTCGCCCTGTGAAATGGACGTGGAGGATTGAAGGTCGGCGGGATTAATGTGCTTTATAACACAATCATAGCAGGGAGGGTGAAGACCACTGTTGTTAAGTAAGAAGAAATCTGACCTGGTGAAGGTGACTAATTTGTAGTTGTGAAAAACGCTATCCCATTAACCACCTAATATACTTATTTGTCTGGAGTCCCTCCCCAGGGGTCTATAATACTAGGCCCCCTCCCTTTTCCCTCCTCTGCGCCAAATCTCGTCGCCAGAAATGGAAAATCTGCAAGTTCGCACTAGTGAGCTTGTAGACCCGCAAATTTCGCCCAGTGTTCGCCACATTGCCAGGGTTCACGTGGTTCATTTACTAGACTGGATACAGTATTTGGTATCACTAGTCCTGGACCTGGTATGGCCTCTGGCTGCCACAGTATCCTTGTTCCGGGCTGTAGAGGAGAGTCGAGAGGGCGCAGTCTCCATTCGTGGCTCACTAGGTGATGATGAGACTATGTAGTCTAGACTCCTAACTAAAGTGATGGTATCGGGCCATGCATGGCGGACAAAAGAAAGTTCATGGTGTGCTGTGCTGCGCTGCCCTGGCGCCCGCCACATTCCATTTCCCAGCGACAGAGGTTGTTGGTGGAGATGGCGCCCGTCCCGGACGGTTTACTTAGAAGGTCGGCCAGTTCAGTCGCAGCGGTCAGTCTGTCCACACGCACTCAACACGCATGCATGCACAGCGCTCTTGCCCACTCCCACAAAATACTCAACCGCCATACGTGTGCGCGTACACACACACGGATGTGGAGTCTGTCCTTTTTTAAAGTTGCAGGGGTGGCGGGGGGGGGGGGGGGGGGTCCATAACTTCAAACAGCTATTGTCTCTTGGACACATGAAATGCTGTTAAGTTGCACTTTTGAACACTGCACACATTAGGGGTTAGGTGAGTTCACGTTAACCCCGTTCACTCTAGTGTTTCTTAGCGTGAGAGTTTTACAGATCAAAAAGATATCCGTCGAGTTTCACACTTTCTTCACCCGTGGCACCCACGTCAGCACATACTTTAGGAGGGAAATTGATGCTTTCATTAATTATTGTTGTATTAATCAAAACACATTTTTTTAATGCGCTGTGGTACACACTGTATCTTATCGTGCACCTGACGTCAGTACTAATCTGTCTCAATGGAAATGTTTTCAACTGCCTTGTGGGTGGTTTCCTAGAAGTCAAAGCAAAGCTTTTCATTTATTTTGAAAGACAAGCCATTCAAAATTTAAAAAAAAAACACGTCATATTTGATACTGCAAGTGCAACAGCAGCCAATGTTGCAGCATACCATCATCAGTATGATGCAAGTCATCTCCTTATTGGACCAAAAACGCAGACAGATTTGGGTAATTCATAGATAGAAGAAGGCAAGATAGTATATATTTTGTGGTGGCCAGCAACAATGAATATTTGGTATAAGTTGGATAAATCCAACAGCATGAAGTTAGAATCCTTTCAGAACTAAATTGCAATTTATATACAATATTTTGAGTTGTCCGTAGGTGACCCTGAACCGGTCAGAAACGGCAAGCATGAGGAAATGTCTGCATTCTCTATGGACTTTTAAATCCTCAAAAGTGCACTATAATAGGTTTGACACTGTGGGAACGTGTTACAGTCTCTGTGGAACAACTCTTTCAGGTGAGGTTATGCAAGTGAATAGGCGAGACTCTTATATAAGAGCTTGGTGTTTAGTGTCTGTCAGTGTAAATGCTTTGACTAATTGGTGGTGACTAACGTTGTCTTGTCTCTTTTTAGTGTGTCTTTTTACAGCAGGCTCTGCTTATCGGGTGGTTGACGACAAGGCACTGTGTGTAGACATGAGATATTAAACTATTCCACTTTCGCACAACAGAGATAAGTAGTACAAACCACGTTGTTGTTTTTGACGGGAAAGAACCCAAACAAAGCTGCGTGTTGTTTAGACAGATGGGGCAAGTGGCTGCCGTAACAGGCTGTAATGAGTTTAGCAGGTTTGCTAGTCCTGCTAATCCTCTTAGAGGCTGTGGCAGCAGCCCTCCACCAAGTAACAAGGACCCTTTGGAACCAGATCTTACGAAAAGCAACATGGTCTATTGTACCAAGTACTTTGGTCATAGTACGTTTGTACCAAGTGCACAGTCATAGCCGTGAGGTGAGGGGAGGTAGCTGGGTGTGGCTGTTTGCTTATGGCGCCCCGCAGAAGATGTGTTTGAATACCTTCATTGCATTGCTTAAGTCCACAGAAAATGTGTTTGAATGAATTATTGCCTTCGGCTTGTTTAAGGCCAAGGCCAAGTATAGTGAAAGTCAAACAATTGTCTAAATGAAAATTAGAGACACTTGGTCTAGAGATTTGTGCAAGTTGTAGATTTGGCCTTTTTACTGTCGGCATGGATGCAGTCTTGCTTGCAGATCCACACTGCTGTGTGTGGGTAGGTTTGTAGGTGGGTGTATTTGCAGAGGGTACATTTCCGTGTCAGCGTAGAGATAAGACTTCATCTGCAGTCACACCGTCTTCTTGCAACCTGGTGCAAAATCTGCCCTGGTTCACACACACACACATACGCACACACAGAGTCAGCCAGGCGCCCTCGTGAAGACCACAAGGAAAGGATTAGCCTAGTAACAGGCTGAGGTGTTGGAAGGAAGCATGCACTAGAATGGCCTTTCAGTTACGCTCGCAGTGGATCCAGCATCGTTCTAATGAGACCACCCTAAAGTGAGTCTTTTTTCTGTGCCTGATGGCCATGGGCGTCACAAGGGGTAGGAAAGTGGGACTGAGTTACCAGGGCCCAAGGTGGAGGGGCCCTAGTAACTTTAGCTATTGAAAAATAGAAGATATACAAGCTCACAGCGTGGCACCGAGTGCCGCGCTGCGAGCTTGTAGATCTGCTATTTTTGAAAAGTCGTGAAAATGTGCGCAAATCTTTGAATATATGTATTTTTTTAAGTGAACATTTGTAACTCAAATTTTGCTTCTGGGGGTTCCCTGGAACTAAATATTTTGAGATGAGGGGTCCTTCACATGAAAAAGTTTGAGCATCACTGACATAGAAACATAGGTTTCTTGGCACACATTTTCACGATTTTTCAAAAATAGCTGTGAGCTTGTATATCTGCTATTTTTCAATAGTTAACATTCATGGGGGGCCCGCAGTGAATCCTTGTACCCAGGGCCCAGAATGTGGTGTGACGCCCCTGCTGATGGCTGCAGGGCTGGCTGACGTTTTACCAGCCAATCAAAACGGCCTTGTGGTGAGATTCCATGTTAACTTGGGAGGAAGCGGTGCATCACAACTTTGAGCTTTTGAACGGGGGAGAAGTGGTTTCACATGAAAGTGTGAACCAACCCTCCGCTCAAAGAAGGCTTTGCTCTTTTCTCCTCTGAGAAATGGCATTTGCTATAGGCGCCCCATAATACCCCCACTTCCCCCAGGTTTGAATTTAAGCACGCTTGTCCCACTTTCCCGTCGTAATATCCAACGCAGGGCCAACCCCCTGGGCAGATCAGAGTTGGCCGGGCACGGCAGTGTGGTAGTGGATGTTTATTGATATAACGTTTACACCCTCAGATCGCAGTTCCTGGTAAATGGGAGTGGTAAACGCCGTCGGAATGTCGTGGCCGTACCAGTTTCCCACCGCTGTTCACAAGGCTCCCGGCGTTTATTGTTGCGGTTGTCGGGTTCTCTTTCTTTTGTTGCCGTCGTTACTTTTTCCTGACTGTTTGATGCGGTTTGTTTTCCTAGCTGACACATAACCGTACGAGGCAGGATATTCTCCTTTTGATGCTGTACGAGGAGAAGCCCCTTTGATAACGCGGGTTATGTTGTTTCAACAGTATTAATAGTACAATTCACTCAACACAAAGTCTCTGGTGAGGATTTGTGTCATTGTGCTCTGTGGGTTAAGAAAGAGAATGGACAGCGGTAGAGATGGGACGTTTGAACGAATCGAGTCTTTTCTTTGAAATGAAGGATGGGATCAGGTTCGCACTAGGGAGCCGTTCCTTTCTAATGAACAGTGGTGGGAAAAGAACTCAAATTCTTTAAGTAAAAGTATCAACGCTGCAATGTAGAAATACTCTGCCACAAGTAGAAGTTGGAATTAAGAGTATTGGTATCGAAATGGACTTAAAGTACCAATAGTAGAAAGTATCCATGCAAAATATCCCATTTAACAAGTTTTCCAATAAATAAAATGTAGGAAAAAAAAACATTTGAAAACAGCAGATCTACAAGCAAAATGTATATAGGGTTGAAGTGATTTGTAATTATAATGAAAATCTACAAGGTGACAAGTAACTAAAATGAGTCTTTAGAACGCCTCTTTGAAAGGAACGGATCCCAGAGATCCGGCTCACTTCAAAGAACCATAAATCCCATCTCTAGACAGCAGCAAAAAAAAAAAAAAAAAAAGAACGCACACAAAATAGGTTTAAAAGAGAAATTTGGTTAGTTATAATAATAATAAATGTATGAACTCTACAATTCTTGGGACAAAACATGTTAGATATTATGAAATGGTCTGTATTCTCTGTGACTTGGTGAATATAGTTGAATTGTCCTGTGCGAGTGTGCGGCCTCACCCGGCCTGTCCAGTGTAGAGTGACCAATAGGCCTGAAATGACCATCTGCCTCCTCAGCAAGCCTTGCCTGGGGCTCAGGTGTCATTAGGAGGAGGACGTGACATTTCCCTCGGGGACCGACAGTGGGATCAACTGTTCAAAAGGCCCTCGCCCCGTTGGTCGTCACGTGCTCCAAACACAAGAGCGCGCATTACGGGGGTGATCCAGCAAACCAGTGAATGCTTTACTTTATATCAAAGAATGAACTGGCGCCCACGACACATTTCTGCATAATCGTAAACCGTGTCCTCCTCGCAACTCAGTCTGAGCACCACTGCTGGCTAAATGGTATGCGTTTCTCAGCACAGCCGATGCCATTGCATTTTACATATCGTCACTGTCGGGCCGAAACCTCGCATCTCCAAGTTTCACATTTTTACGTTTTTCCACGAAGTAAAGCCCTGCTTCATCAGACAAGGCTGTCGCACAAAAGTAGTGAAAACAGCCGATCTACAAGCACACAACGCCGTTGTGTGCTTGTAGATCGGCTGTTTTCACTAGTTTAAATCATTTTAAAAATGATAAATACAAAACGAACGGCTTTGGACATACAAGGTTTTTCACCCGACAACGACGCTATAATATGACCACGTGACAAGCAGGTCAAACATTTGACCATTGTGTTTTAATGTACAAACCTAGTGTAGTATTTACTGATAAGATAAGCTTTTGTAAGCTGTTACGCTGCAGTATTGAATCTTTGCATCATGTCCATTAAACCTTTGCCCTCTCTGTTTTGAGGCAGTGTGCGCGGCGTGTTTGGTATTGGTTACGTGGACGTACAGTGATGTACAGGGAGGGATGGGACTGCAAAACAAAGCAACAAGGGGTCATAAGTTAATAACCCTGTAGTCTTGTTGGTTGTGTGTTGGAGATTGACGTCAGGTGTGTGTGTATGAGTGACCGTCCTGGAGTATATAACCAACCACCTGCACAGATTAACAATAACACCACTTGTCTCACTGTCCTCCCCCTGAGTGGCCTTGGCCCAACGTGTGTGTGTTTGTGTGAGACTTAGTGCATTATAATCAATATTATTGTTCTTCTCGTCCCCGAGTTAGTGAGCGTATCATTATCAACAGTGATTGTGAAGGTTTGTGGCTGCCGTCCTTGACTGAGGTCAGACCAGCGGGTTCTTTCAGACAGTTCTGTTGTGAAAATGCAATTGGAGTGTGTGCGTCTGTGTGTGCGTCTGTGTGCGCACTGCACTGCACATCAGTTTGCTAAATACATGACTGGTTGGATAGATTATGGACGCAACGTAACCCTGCAACCTGTTTACAGTGAGGTGGTCACAAATTACAATACAATACAATTTTATTTTTATTTTTTACAACAAAGGTTCATATTTTAGATTGTAATTAGGGAAAAGAATATATGAGTGTTAAAATGTTTTCATTTACTGCTGTTTTAGCGATTTTAACAATTTCGATTTCAGTGGATGGGGGGGGCATGAAATCGCTGGCTTATTGTGTCTAAAAAGACACATTTAGCCACTTGTACGCATGTACCCACTGAAAATGTTATTCTGCTTTAGCAAACCATGGCGTAACCTTTGACTGCGCAAATAAATAATGAATTCTGAAACAATGGACAAGAACATATTCATGACATGAATGTCACTGTAAAAAGAAAAGCTTCTCTATGAAAGGTGAAAAAATGGATCAGCTAACATAACATAAAATAGAATAAATAAATAAAAGGTTATGTAGGTGAGTGGACACTAATATGCAAATTTTACCCCAGTTACCTGATCATCTTTTTGATTCATTTGGACTTTCAGGTTTCGTAAAGTGTGCATTTGTGAGTACATAGCCTTAAAGCATGAAACCTGGTTTATTGCTGCAATTGCACTAATGCTGTGCATGCATGCAAAAGCTTCTGTCAATATTGCCGTAACTAATCAGGATACACACAAATGGTTATATCAGGCATCTTCAACGTTTTCAGGCCAAGGACCCCTTAGTTAAAAGAGAGAGAGATGAAGCATGGGACCCCCACAGCCTTTTCATAGATTCCATATAGTTGCATTGTTTGACAGCACGATCATCAGTGTACTTTGGATTCATGTCAACTTGTGTTTTCAGATATTTAACCACTCGAACCGTCAATACTTAATAAACTTGACATGTCACTCTGTACTTAGTCTGCTCCTTTTCCCCTCTACACCAAAGCTCTTTGCCGAAAATAGACGATCTACAAGCTCGCAACGCCTCGCGCTGCGAGGCGTTGTGAGCTTGTAGATCTGCTATTTTTGGCTAAAGTTCTCAGATATGGAGTGGTCAGGTGGTTAATATAAATATAACTCTGAGGACGCCTTAGGGGTCCCGGACCCCCTGTTGAAGACCCCTGGGTTATATGAACCAGCATGCTCAGTCGGTACACCGCCCGAAGCTCGCTACAATGTTGTCTTTTCATATGCCCCATTTTCCGGTCACTTGATAACTAACCTTTTTTCCATGTTCTTCTGTGTCCGTCTTATCAATACACCGGCTATCGCCATTCTGTCTTTGTTGACTTGACTCGTTTTAACTGCCCTCTCTCACCCCACGGCTTTTCCCATGCTTCTCCCTATCGGTGTCCGTTTGCTGAAATAATAGAGCCCATGCCGTTCAACGCCCAGCTCACCGCGCGGGCGTGTCAGGGGAGAACTATGCTAGGTGTTGCCCCTCGTGTTTCTCTAGAGGCGCTTTGTCGCGTCCGCTTATAGATCTTAATGTTTGATCTTGAAACCCAGTAGGGGCAGCGCCGTCAGGTAGCTCTCTTTGTTTCCTTAAGCCATTTAGGCCGGGTACGCATTATTTTATGCCTTAACTATTGAAAAATAGCAGATATAAAAGCTCACAGTGTGGCACAGAGTGAGTAGACCGCACTGCGAGCTTGTAGACCTGCTATTTTTGAAAATCGTGAACATTCGTGTCCTTGAATATTTTTTACCCGATTCTATAAATGTCTTGTTTTTGAAAAAAAAAACTATGTTTCTATGTCAAGGACCTCAAAAATTATAGATATTTGGCCACGGATCCCCATCTCAAAATATGTTGTTCCGGGGACCCCCCAGAAGCAAATACTTGAGTTACAAATGTTCACTACAAAAAATGTATATTCAAAGATTTGCTCAAATTCTCACAACTTTTCAAAAATAGCAGATCTACAAGCTCGCAGCGCGGCACCGACTGCCGCGCTGCGACAGTCGGTGCTGCTATTTTTCAATCGTTAAAGCATTCAATAAGTCTAGGTCTAAATAAGTTAAGGCCTCCGCCATCTCTGATCACATTGGTTTTTTATTGGATTTTTGACAAAGAGATGGGAGAGTTCCACGAAGTTGCATAAGCAGGGGGTGAGCCGCATGATGCGTCTTCATTTTATCCCACTTTCCCGCTGCTTTAGGTCGGCTGGCGAGCCGAGCACCTGCTAGGTTTGCTCGAGGGTAGAACACATTCCAAGAATGGGTTCTTCTCTGGTGTTAACCTGCCCTCATTGGAAACAGATGTGAGTTAAAACGTGCACTTGAAGACAGCCCGTGGCAAGCCCAGGAATTAAAAATGGCAGTGCCTGTTCTAGCGCTCTCTGTGTGTTTTTAGACTAGAGGGTGCAAAAGCGTCTAACTTGATTTAGACTGGTCTCATTCTCTGATTCTGTACTGTTAATGTGATTAACCCATTTAGGCCTAGAATTATTGAATGCTTTAACCAGTGAAAAATAGCAGATATACAAGCTCACAGCGCGGCACAGAGTGCCGCGTTGTGAGCTTGTATATCTGCTATTTCTCAATAGTTAAAGCATAAAATAATGATACGCAATAATGTGTACCCAATCTAAATGGGTTTTAAAAGACAGTCTGGATATATCTCCACGTTTCAAACTAACGTAGTTTCTTTCTCCCATTTTGTTCTATCTTCCCAGGTCCTCCTCCTCTGTTTCTGCCAGCTATTGTGAGCCAGCCTGCCGCTCCCTGTGTCTGCTGTCTTGTCTCCAGTGCCCCGCTGCTGCTGCAGAAAACACACACAACATCCCCAGAGGACCGCAATCCACTATTGACTTGTGTCACAGTCGCGCAAACCACACACGCCACCGGGGAGGTTGTTTGAGCAGCGTTGATCAAACGCTCAGCGAAAGGGACAGACGCCGAACGCCAAATCCCGCACGTTCTCCCCCCCACACACAACAGTAACATGGCTGCCAAGCTCGCCGTCCTGGGCAAGGTGCTCCTCCGTCGGCGGGCGCTCGACCTCTCCTGCGAGGAGACGCGGTTCGCCCGCTGCCTGACCACGCTGGACCTCATCGCCCTGGGCGTGGGCTCCACGCTGGGCGCCGGCGTCTACGTGCTGGCGGGAGAGGTGGCGCGCGAGAAGGCGGGGCCCGCCATCGTCCTCTGCTTCCTCATCGCCGCGCTCTCCTCCATGCTGGCGGGGCTGTGCTACGCCGAGTTTGGCGCCCGCGTGCCCAAGACGGGCTCGGCGTACCTCTACAGCTACGTGACGGTCGGCGAGATCTGGGCGTTCATCACGGGCTGGAATCTCATCCTGTCGTATGTGATTGGTGAGTTTCGGATTGAGTGGTTTAGGGGTGGGCGATATGGTGATAAATAACGTTGAGACGATGCAATGTCTCCACGATATGCCTTTTCAGAGATATCGTATACTGTATATTGTGATCCAATGAGGGAGCCTTATAAATCAAAATCCTGTTGAATTGTTAATACAGAGATTCATTGCAGAATTCATTTAAATTAATCTGCATTTTGGTCTAAATGAGTAGTTCTCAAACTTTACAATGTCATGGTCTCTGATAGTATACCAATGAAACCAAATGGACATGTTAGGGTCCATTTGGTTTCATTGGTATACTGTCAGAGTTAATTTAGACCTCCCAAAAGGATCTTTTAGTTTTTGTTACCTTGTAGGTGGTTGTACTGTTATGTAACTTGAAAAATTACCATAAAAACAACATGAAGGAGAATCGCGATAAGATCATGTATCGCGATACCGCTTGGAAAAATATCGTAATATTGTATTTTTCCATATCGCCCGCTCCTAGCATGGTTCACTTGTGAGCTCCGTCAGTGTAGAATCCTTTTTGGAAGCATAACGCATGCTTAGTTCTTCCCCCCTTCTTGTGCGCCTTGTTGTAACGATTTATTCCTCTCTCCCCCGCTTAAGGCACGGCCAGCGTGGCGAGGGCGTGGAGCTCCACCTTCGACAACCTGGTGGAGCAAAAGATCTCCGTCTTCTTCAAGAACGGCATGGCGATGAAGGTTCCCGGGAATGTCCTGGCCGAGTACCCCGACCTCTTCGCCCTCTTGCTGGTGCTGCTGCTCACTGGTGAGTTGGCATCGCTGGATGTGGAGAACCACCCTTTTTTCCACCTTATAATTGAATAATCGATGAATCCGTTGACAGAAAGCCTAAACAAATACAAATGTAATCAAATAAATGATGCATGGCTGTGAGTCTAGCAGGGCATTCACCAAATATTCGAATATTCGAATATCAAAGTCACTATTTGACGTTGTTCACCGAAGTCGAATATTCGCTTATTTTAATTTTTGTATTGTTTTCTCTTTAAAAAATATATAGTTTATAAAGCTTGGCTAGATAGGAAGTCATAAGAATGAGTTGTCAATGCCCCTGGTGGATGAATTTGTTAATGCTCTATACCAGGGGTTCTCAAACCTTTTTATGCTGTGACCCCCAAAATAAACATATTTGAACTGGGGACCCCCCACCCTGACAAGCACTTGGAATTGTGTTGGGGTTAGACATGACACAATTTTAATGTGACTCGGTTCCGCAGATAAATATTGTGAAAATAGCAGATCTACATGCTCACAACGCCTCGCGTTGCGAGGCGTTGTGAGCATGTAGATCTGCTATTTTCACAATGTTCGCCTCTTGCTTACTTAATATTTGACAGTCCTGTCGAATATTCGACTATTCTAATACTTTGAGGTCGAATAATTCGAATACTAAAAATCACTATTCGTGAATGCCCTAGAGTCTAGCTCAGGCAGGTAGACTGGAGAGGTTCATACGCATGATTGTGCAGCACTATGTGGGACGATGTAGCCTACTGTACGTGACGTGTCCTCAGCTGACCAAATTGGCGGTCCACTCTTAAGCCCACTTTCCTTTTGCAGTCTGTCAGGCTGCCACTGATGTTGCATGTGCTTTGTTTTCTCCCACCAGTAGGCTCTGCTTTCCCTAAGGGTTCTGTTTTCCCTTGGGTTGTTATAGATGTAATATCTCCCTGTGCTCTTAAATGGTTGTCTGCTAATGTGCTGAGCAGGGAGTAATGTATAGCAGAGCCTGAACGCCAAGATCAAGTATAATATTCACACTATATATATTATATATCACAGTATATATATTTATATATATACTGTATATTATAAATAAATGTTCTCGAGTTGGTCTCAATCTATTCGTGAGTGACTGAATCAATTTAGTGATGCATCACGTTAACATTTCTAGTGTGCTATTTACAGCTAAAGTAAATGTAGAAATTAAAATGTTTTAGACTGGTTGGTAAACAGATTTTACTATTTGAAAATGTTTGTTTGATTCAGATGAGCATCATTTTGTAATTAAGTTGTCTTTTCAAGGTTTAAATTAATTACACAGAAGATTAATCACTTAAATGTGCATATTTTACCAAAAGCATTCTTTTCAGAAGGGAAAAGATCCTCAAGTCTAGATACTGTAATTTTTACTTAGTAGTATGTTTGTTAGTTACAATAAGGGGTGTAATGGTGCATGTATGTGCAGTAGGGCGAATAGTGATTTTTAGTATTCGAATTATTCAACCTCAAAGTATTCCAATAGTAGAATATTCGACAGGACTGGCCAAACTGTCAAATATTAAGTAAGCAAGAGGCGAACATTGTGAAAATAGCCGATCTACATGCTCACAACGCCTCGCGTTGCGAGGCGTTGTGAGCATGTAGATCTGCTATTTTCACAATATTCATCTGCGGAACCGAGTCACATTAAATGTAATACCTACAATTCCAAGTGCTTGTCAGGGTGGGGGTCCCCAGTTCAAATATGTTTATTTTGGGAGTCAAGGCCTAAAAAGGTTTGAGAACCATTGGCAACTCATACTTATGACTTCCTATCTAGCCAAGCTTTATAAACTATATATAAAAAAAAAACGAATATTTGACTTCGGTGAACAACGTCGAATAGTGACTTTGATATTCGAATATTCGAATATTTGGTGAATGCAGTGGGAGTACTAATGTGAACGTCATGACACCTGGGTCTCTCGTTGTTCTCCCAGGCCTGTTGGCGTTTGGCGTGAGTGAGTCTGCGCTGGTCAACAAAGTGTTCACGGGCATCAACCTGGTGGTGCTGGGCTTCGTCATCATCTCTGGCTTCGTCAAGGGCGACACGGACAACTGGCACCTCACGGAGGACAACTTCACTGCCTTCCTCAACGACACCAACAACACTCTGAAATTGACGTCAGTACCTGACACCTGTCACTTACACCAGTG
Organism: Nannobrachium achirus; assembly: GCF_963921795.1. Classification (NCBI taxonomy): domain Eukaryota; kingdom Metazoa; phylum Chordata; class Actinopteri; order Myctophiformes; family Myctophidae; genus Nannobrachium; species Nannobrachium achirus. The sequence goes on along the minus strand of NC_137826.1, from coordinate 6,844,352 downwards.
GTTCTCAACCTGTGGATCGGGACCCCGAGGGGGGTCCCCAAATTATTTTGGGGGGTCCCCAGATGATTAACTTAATGTGCAACATTGTTTTCTCACTCAACAGTAAACAAACTGATATACAGTTTTGAGTGTATAGAGGGTATCTGTACATTTCTAAATGACAATTTACGGACTTTAAAGACCTTTTTAGTACCTCTGGTCAAACACTGGTAAAATTGACAAATATTAGAGGCAGAAATTGTGAAAATAGACGATCTACATGCTCACAACGCCGTTGTGAGCATGTAGATCGACTAATTCACAATGGAATAGATAGAGTCAAACTAAATGTAATGCCAACTCCTACAATTCCAAGTGCTTGTGCAGGGGGTCCCCAGTTAAAATATGATTATTTTAGGGGTCGCGGCCTGAAAAGGTTGAGAACCACTGACTTACACAGCTTTTTTAACATTCCTGTTCCTTTATCGATCGGTTGACACACAAACTCGTCTGGTAAACGCTCTCAATCTGGCTTCCTCCCCCCAGGGTTAAAGAAAACTTCGGTGAAGGTGGCTTCGCTCCGTTCGGCCTGAGTGGCATTCTGTCTGGCGCCGCCACCTGCTTCTACGCCTTCGTGGGCTTCGACTGCATCGCCACAACAAGTGAGTGGCTTTAGTAGAGGAGCAAATCCAACAAGAGACTTTTGTTTTTTGAGATACCCCAACCCAACGTAGAACCGTTTGATTGATGTTTGGGTCCTCACCAAAACCGAAAATGGTACAGACTTCACCAAAAGGCACAGTGTCTGCCTTATCACATCTCTGTAATAATCAATGATCATAATGTCACCCTCACACTCTCAAGTTTGGAGCTGATGTTGCTTTATACAATAGCGCATAGTTTATTGCAGGGGTCTTCGACAGGGAGTCCGGGACCCCTAGGGGGTCCTCAGAGTTACTACAGGGGGCCCTCCAAATCTTTGAGTGATAGAAACCTTTTTTTCTCCTTTTTTATATTAACCACTTGTCCATATTCTGAGAACTTTAGCCAAAAATAGCAGATCTACAAGCTTGTAGATCGGCTATTTTTGGCAAAGTGCTTTGGTGTAGATGGGAAAAAGAGCAGACTAAGTACAGAGTGAAAGGTCAAGTTTATTAAGTATTGACAGTTCAAGCGGTTAAATATCTGAAAACACAAATTGACATGAATCGACTGATGATTGTGCTGTCAAACGATGAAACTATATGGAATCTATGAACAGGTTGTGGGGGGTCCCTGCTTCATCTCTCTCTCAACTAAGGGGTCCTTGGACTGAAAACGTTGAAGACCCCTGGTCTATTGTATACTATTATTAATGTCATATTTAAGAACACAAGGATAAGTGCTGTACAGTATGTGCCATCCACCTTGCCAAGAGCGACTCACACAAGTGTGTCAGGTGTGATCACACTGACGTCATTGTGTTGCTCTTTTGTATCATGCACGTTGCAGAAAAGGCAGGGCACACAAAAGTGCCAAGTTACAGGAGGTACTTTAAGATAAGAAGTGGCAACAAAGCTGCTCTTTCTGCTTTTGTTTGCAATTACATAACCAGTTCGGCCCCGTCATGTAAGAAAGACTCACTGAGGTTCAGGTGATTGTTGAAGATGAGGAAGAAACCAAAGCAATGTAAAATGACTGATCTGATAAGTGATTCATTAGAGGTGACCACCTCTCAGGACAGTGCTTACAACATGCCATCCAGCTCGCCAAGAGACACACTCCAGTTATCAAGGGCGATGACACCCACGTCATTTGTCTTGCTCTTTTGTGTTATGCTCGGCTCGGCTTACGTCCTAATTCGCTAAGGTCACGCTAAAGACGAGAGGTTTGTGCCAACCAGCACAACCTGTGAAAATAGAAAAGACAAGTGCCTTCACAAACCCTTCCGAAGCACTTGGAGAAACCGAAAGGCCTAAAGTCACTTTTGGTTTGACAATAAAGGAGTCATTGCTTGTATCGACAAGACCACAAGAATGAGAAAGGCGTTTGAGTGTACCACTGAGGATGAGTTGAGGTATGCATGCAATGCAGCCACCTCAGGCATGGCTCCCTCTCAACTACCCCAAATGAAGGTTGGTTTAGGCCAGTGGTTCCCAAACTTCTTTTGTGATGAAAATTCAGGTGACCCATTTTTTTTTAAAATGAGCTGGCCTGGAACTGACTTGAAACAATGGTGCATCAGCGTACACAGAGCTACTGGTTTTAACAAAATCATTGTTAGCTTTCTTTGAGATTTACATTAGACTGAAGCCAACAGACTAGTAAAACCTTTCAAAATGATTGGGTAGAAATCATCGTTTTTTAGCCTCAATTTTGAAACAATTTGGGAGGAACTGAGGAAACTGTTAGCAGTGCTAGCAAAAAAAAAAGAAATGTTTGGCGACCCAATTTAAATCTCCCGCAACCCACCAGTGGGTCATGACCCAGTGCTTGGGAAACTGTGTTTTAAGCAGCATGTAAGAGCCATTTGCTGAACCTCTGTTTGGTGCCACAACTATCACAATAAAACACTATATACATTTAAAAGTATAATGTTAAACACTTAATTGACTGGAGACCCCCCAGGGATCCATGTAGAACTAGAATTTTGCAGAATGTTCACAGAATAGCGATGCTCAAGTGTTTGCACATATCCCCCATAAACAAATTGTTGATATATTGTGCATTGGGGCAAGAGATGTCCCAACAGTTGTATATTCATTTATATACTCACTGCGCATTTACATTTATAGTAGACTGCATAAATGATGTTCTCTCGTTCAGAGATTCAGGGCATAACTGTTACTTCTACAAAGTAACTAGTAACTAAAGTTTTAAAAGAAAAATAGTGGAGTAAAAGTACAATATTTGGAATCTGAGATGTAGTGGAGTAGAAGTAAAAGTACAGAAAATTGGACCTGCTCCAGCAAAGTAAAAGTACCTCAAGTGTACTTAAAGGAGTAGTTCACCACTTTTCAACCTGTCTTCATATACCGTAATAGGTCCTCACTAATGTTCATGATAAAATATCACCATTTTTTTCTACTCAGTCCAAGTCTCCTAGGAGAGCTGTGGGAAGTTCAGAATCCATCGTCTTGTGACATCATCATTTTCCAAAAAAGAAATGTAATCAATATTTTTAAAGAAATATTTAGATTTTATTATCGCGAGAACAATGGCTTCCACTTTAAAATTGCAACTTTTCAGGAATAGAAAGCCTGCAGTTTATATAAGCTGGATTGGCAATCGATGATGTCACAAGACGATGGGTTTCTGACCTGCCCACAGCCCTCCTCTGAGAACAAAAAAAAAGAAAAAAGCTATTTTTGAGTGAGGACCAATTATATGAACACAGGTTGAAAAGTGGTGGAGTGCCCCTTTAAGTACAGTAAATGTACTTAACACCACTGCAATCGTGCTGATCTGGTTGTCCCTCCCCTCAGGTGAAGAAGCCAAGAACCCCATGCGTGACATCCCCATAGGCATCGTGGCGTCGCTGCTCATCTGCTTCTTTGCCTACTTTGGCGTGTCGGCGGCGCTCACCCTCATGATGCCTTACTACCAGCTGGACATGCAGAGCCCGCTGCCAGAGGCCTTCAAGTACGTGGGCTGGGAGCCGGCCAGATACATAGTGGCCGTGGGCTCCCTCTGCGCCCTCTCCACCAGGTAAGACCATTAGGGGTGCAAACCGTTGATCGGTTTTTCTTCTTTTCTTCTTTTTTTTTTTTGTAGATTATAAAAAAAATCAAGTACGTTTTTTAATTTGGTTTGCATTGATTCATTGGTATGAAAACAACATTATTGATTAATCGAAACGGTCTTTATCTCACTGACTGCGGTGATTTAAAAATCGTCTTTTCCGCTTCACTGCCAAAGTTTTCTTACCTTTTACGCCGCGCGCGTGCGTGCGTGTAGATCGTGCACGCCGGTACACGGATCGTGTATCACGTGTTTGCACGGCATTCACCATTACAAAATATTGAGAACCGGCTATGACCCGCCTACCGGATCCAGAAATAGATCAGTTTCCAGTCCCAGACCGGAAGCGCTTTTTATAAGGTGAAATCGGAAACCGCATCGTGGCGATCAAAGTTGGATTGTTTTAGAGTTAATCTAATGAATTAAACGGTCGTCAAACTCGACACTGGCGTATTGGACCGCCTCCAAAACGCGTCAAACGTGTCTTATGGCAGCGGGTGAGCTAAGATGATCCATAGTTGCAGCCCTAAAGACAGTGTTATACCATTATATAACCATTATATTTACACATTTACCCTTAACAAATCAGTTCAGTAACATATATTCACTGATCAGATTAACTTGTGAACGTTGACTTTCGGTCCTCATGACTTGGGTTGGGCTTCAAGCTGTAGTCATAATCATTTGTAGTCATTGTGGGATTGGTAAAGTCAATTTGTTTTACCCATTGCTTGCAGTCATGGGAAGTCAGACAAGATTAACCGCATTCCTTACAGACAGAGTGAATGAACATGATGATTGGGCAATCTGGGAAGCTCCAGGAATGTAATGGCCTTTCAGGTTTATGGACGGAAGTAATTAGTCGAGCCATGGAGCGACTCAGAACTATTGTAATTAATTGTGAGGCTATCCGTTGTGTATGTATGTGTGTATGGCACTCAGTCTGCGGATTAGTCCATCAGTGTCTTTTGTTGATATAACCAAACGTGTTGAGATGCTAAGCTGACACAAGTGAAGTCAAGAATGCATGCCTCACCCGTCTATGCAATACCCGTTGTACTTGTCAGAATACCCGCTCTACCCGTTCTCAGGGCACGCAGTGCAGTACCCACTAACGTCTGATTGACCAAATATGGCGATAGGGGATCACTGATGTCGTCAGACAGACAGAGATTCTGTGAATTAATATATCGTCACTGTCGGGCAGAAACCTCGTATCGTATACGTTTCAAATTAGTTTTTTTTACTTTTTTAAGTAAAGCCCTGCTTCATCACACAAGACTTGTCGCACAAAACTAGTGAAAACAGCAGATCTACAAGCACACAACACCTCGGGTTGCGAGGCACGGTTTGCTTGTAGATCAGCTTTTTTCACTATTTTAAATCACTTTTAAAATGATAAATACGAAACGGAACGGTTTTGGACATACAAGGTTTCCACCCGACAACAACGATATATAATAATAAGATATACACAGTAGTTGTGTGAGGTGTGCCCTTTAAACCAGTGGTTCTCAACCTTTTCAGGCCGCGACCCCCAAAATAATCATATTTTAACCGGGGACCCCTCCACCCTGACGAGCACTAAGAGTTGAGGCATTACATTTTGTATAATACGGTTCTATTGTGAAAATAGCTGATCTACATGCTCACAACGCCTCGCGCTGCGAGGCGTTGTGAGCATGTAGATCTGCTATTTTCACAATCTCTGCCTCTAATATTTGACAATTTGACCAATGTTTAATTCGTCATTTTAGAGGTACTAAAAAGTCCTTAAATTGTCACTTTAGAAATGTGCAGATACCCTCTATACACTTAAACTTTGTGTTGGTTTGTTTACTTTTGAGTGAGAAAACAATAATGCACATTAAGTAAATCATCTGGGGACCCCCCAAAATAATTTGGAGACCCCCCCTGGGGGTCCCGACCCACAGGTTGAGAACCACTGCTTTAAACGGTTGTACAAAAATATAACGTATTCACATTATTGACGTGTGTGCCTTGTCTCCAGCCTGCTGGGCTCCATGTTCCCCATGCCCAGGGTGATCTACGCCATGGCCGAGGACGGCCTGCTGTTCCGGGTTCTGTCCAGGATGAACGAGCGCACCAAGACCCCGCTCATCGCTACTATCGCCTCTGGCATCGTGGCTGGTAGGTTCACACTGATGGTCCTTTTTTTTTATTATTGTCATATGGTTCTCAAACTTTGAAATCTGAAGGTCTCCCCTTAACTTTGACAGTGTACAAATGGAACCAAATGGACCCGTTCCATTTGTACACTGTCAAAGTTACAGACTTGCAAGGGTCAATACAGACCCCTATAAAGACACCTAGAGAGTCTCTGAAATTGACTTTGAGAACCACTGTTGCATGGTTTTGCAGGGCTTGACATTAAGGCTTGTCCTGTTGTCCGGGACAAGTCATACATACTTCCTCAAGCTTATTAAAAATGTACTTGTCCCTTGGACAAGTGACTTTTGTTTTCGCTTTGTCTGTGGCGCTCCTAGCAGCTTTGTGCTGTATGCATTGCAGACTCGGGACTGCCCATACTATGGAGTGGAGGTTGGAGGGAGCAAGGGGGGTCGTTAGCAGTCCTTTTGTTATTTATTGTATTTCAATGTCTGACTCCTGTGCATGCATTTAAGAAAGACATTACTGTGAAACCCCTACAACCCCACCCGTTCACTCAGATCAGCCAACACAGGGATGCTGACAGAACCCTCGCTAAAAACCCCAGGACAAAAATCCACTTGTTCCACTGTAAACTGTAACTGTAAACTGTAAAATGTCTCATTTTTATCCGGACAGGTGACTTTTGTGCCCGGAAGTGAATGGGGAAATGTACTTGTCCAAAGGACAAGTGCCTCAAAAAGTTAATGTCAAGCCCTGGTTTTGTGTATGAGTGTGGGTTTTTAAGTCGTCCCAAACTTTTCAAACTTAGAAGCTGGTGTTGTCATTGCTCATCAGCTCTAGTTTTCAAGGCCGTCCCGTCTGTCAGTCCATAATTTGTCTTCACGTCGGCTCTTTTCTTTTCTCCCGGCTTGTCAGGGTCTCAACCCAGACTGCTACTCAGCCATTTATCTCGCTGGCGGGCTGACAGGCAGCGTCTGTTTGATCAATAACACCCCACTCTCCTTAGAAAGTTTACTTGGGGATATTGCTGGCTTACATGGTCAGTCCAAGCACTAATGGCAGGGAGTTTCATTCAGCATTTAGATGGCATAGGACAGGGGTCGGCAACCCAACATGTTGAAAGAGCCATATTGGACCAAAAAAACCCAAAACAAATCTGTCTGGAGCCGCAAAAAATTATAAAAGTCTTATATATCGTTGTTGTCGGGTGGAAACCTTGTATGTCCAAAACTTCGTTTTGTATTTATCATTTAAAAAATTAACTAAACTAGTGAAAACAGCCGATCTACAAGCACACAACGCCTCGCACCGCGAGGCGTTGTGTGCTTGTAGATCTGCTGTTTTCACTACTTTTGTGTGTCAGTCTTGTATGATGAAGCAGGGCTTTACTTTGCGAAAAAACAAACAAACATACAAATTTGAAACTTGGAGATACAAGGTTTCTGCCCGACAGTGACGATAAAAAAATCGTTAAAACAAAAAAATCATTTTTTCCCATTATCTTTTTCCATTTTCATACATTTTTGAAAAAGCTCCAGGGAGCCTCTAGGGTTGCGCTAAAGAGCCGCATGCGGCTCTAGAGCCACGGGTTGCTGACCCCCGGCATAGGATAACGTTCTAATGCCTCATTCACCTACAGAAAAACCAAGCTAATGGTGGGCTTGGTAATTCAATGTAATCTCTATGCAAACCAGCTTTTAAAATTTACAAGCTTTTTTTTTTTTTTTCGAGCATGGACATTTTAAAAGCCCATAGAGATTCCATTGAATTACCAAGCCAGCCATTAGCTTGCTTCTCTCAGTGTGAATGCAGCATAAGAAAGGAGAAAATTAATGTGGCTTTTATTGTTATTGTGTGCTTGGTCCAGTGTGATTTTTCTCACTGACGAAAACTAAATAAAAACTAAGCTATGATGACTAAGACTAAATATATTGACAATTCCGTCAACAAATAAAAACTAAACTAAAATGTTAGGGAGGGACTGGTGGAAGAGTAATTGGTAGGTGTCACCAGGGCTTGACGCTTAGCATTTAGTAGCACGTGTGTACCCTGGCGTGGCCAGACCGACACGCCAGGGTAGCACGTGTGCTCCTAAGTTGAAAAATCTAGGAGCACACAAATAATTTCAGGGACACGATAGTGTTGCACGTGTGTTCCAAAATGCATTTCACAATTCGCACGCTACTATTTTTACCTGCTCGAGCCCTGGGTGTCACACTGAAAATATTCGATATACAAGCTCACATCGCGTCTCTGACGCGTTTGTGAGTTAATTTAGTAACAAAAATGTTACTCAACTGTAGATTTAGTTGACTAAAGCGAGACTAAAACTGAAACATTTGATTTCAGATTACTAAAAGCTACATGGAATTTGCCGTCAAATGAACACTGTTCTTGTCTCTCCTTTTCAGCCCTGATGGCCTTCCTGTTTGACCTGGCTGCTCTGGTGGACCTCATGTCCATTGGGACTCTGTTGGCCTACTCCCTGGTGGCCATCTGTGTGCTCATCCTCAGGTAGGCTGTCTGTCCTGCAGGCTAACGCTGTGATTGGCTTCTAATATTGACACCACGTGTTGGGAATCAATGGATAGATACTTGTATTGATCCTTCAGTAAATGTGACAGAGACAGGGAATGCTAGTTTAATTTAACACAACAGGGAAATTATCGTAAATCTAGAGTTAAGCAATGTCAACCTTGAAAATGTTGGCTGAATTTCATGTAATGCTTGCAGTTACTTCTCTCACACATGGGCAACATTATTATACTTTTTTAAGATATATATATTTTTTAGCCTTTATTTTACAAACATAAATGGGAATGCGGAACGAGACTAGGGAATGACATGTGCAACTTCAAAGCCCACAGGCCAAACAGAAACGTACTTGTCAACAACAAAAACACAATTAAATCGTCAATCGCAATTATTTGAGTGACAATGAATCCTCATGTAAAACATCCTAACCGTGAGATCCCTCTATCTCCTCGCCCAGGTACCAGCCAGGGAGCATCAACTCCTCCTCCAGCCAGATGGAGAAGCTGGTGGAGCTGGTGGGAGGGGAGAAGGTGGCGGTGGGCGGAGGAGGGGACAGCGGCGACGAGTACGGCGTGGAGGCCGAGGACCGGCCGCTCCGCGAGAGCTTCACCCTCAAGCTGCTGTTCTGCCCCAGCGGGGACTCGCCCACCAAGACCTCCGGGAACATCGTCTACGTCACCACCGCCACCATCTGTAAGTGTTGCAACCATCCTGGCCTTCTCTCTGCCTTTAGTGCAGTGGTTCTCAACCTTTTCAAGCTGTGACGCCCCCAAAATAATCATATTTTAACTGGGGACCCCCCCACCCTGACGAGCACTAAGAGTTGAGGCATTACATTTTGTATAATAACGGTTTTATTTGAATAGCAGATCTACGTGCTCACAACGCCTCGCGTTGCGAGGCGTTGTGAGCATGTAGATCGGCTATTCTCACAAGTTCTGCCTCTAATATTTGACAATTTGTACCAATGTCTAATTTGTCATTTTAGAGGTATGAAAAAGTCCTTAAATTGTAACTTTAGAAATGTGCATTACCCTCTATACACTTGAACGTTATGGTGGTTTGTTTACTGTTGAGGGAGAAAACAATGTTGCACATTTTGCAGGGGTTGACACTAAGGTCTCAGAGGCACTCGCCCGTCGGGCAAGTACAGGTCATGTTCTACTTGCCCGAAGGTCATGACCACTTGCCCGAAAAGTAAATGATCCATTATAAAATGATACTGTACGGTAGGTGAGATTTTAAATAACACTTATTTCTTTACTTTCTGGGCTGTATGATACAAAATGTCATACCTCAATACCTCCAAATCCAAATACCTACATAGCTATGATTGAATATGTCTATGGTTTCACACTTGTTACGTTCCACAGAGCAGAAGACAGAGCACGCTGGCCACATTCAGGGGTTTAGACAGATATCTTGTGTTGTGTTTATAGACTGTTTGTGTCCCCTCTCAAATGAGCACTTGCCAGGTCGGGCAACCTGAAAGCAAACTTCACCTGCCCGAAAGGTTTATTTCAAGACTTTCAGTCTCAATGCCTGAGTCATTAAGCTAATCATCTAGCCGTTCTACAAGCTCACAACGTAGAGCAGAAGAGGTCTCTCCTTTGGGATTCTGAGAGAATCACGTCATTCACGAAGAAGACACACGCTTTTACATGTTGTCAACTTGGCATGTGCCAACTGATTAACTGTGCTTTCTTCTCTCTCCCACCCCAGCGGTGTTGATCACCATCCTGTGCGTGGTGCTGGCCCATAAACTCCAGGCGTTGCTGGAGGCGGATCCGGCCGTGTTGACCACGTGCGTGATCCTGACTCTGCTGTGTGCCGTGTGCGTCGTCATCATCTGGAGACAGCCCGAGAGCAAAGAAGCTCTCACCTTCAAGGTATGTCCTTTTGAAATGAACCGGTGCGTCCCTAATTATAGGCTTGTAATAATAGGTGAACATTCTGTGAAAATGTGCAGGATACACGCTCATGTTTTGAGCTTATAGATTGGATATTTTTGCCAAAAGATTTGGTGTAGAGGGAAGAAAGGTGAGCAATTGTAGAGGTTAGGGTCATCTCTCTTTTTCAGTACTCTTGTCACTTTTCTCAGAATTCTCTGTTTTGAATAAGAAATAGCTCACCTACCTGTACGTATGTTATTCGCGCAGATCCAATGAGAAAACCAAAAAGTGAGTGCATACTGAAAGTGAAAGACAAAATGTACAAAATAGTGAGAGTATGACGCATGAGAAAAGCACAGTGTGACATTATAACATGCCCGCTCAAAGCGAAAGAGTGATGCGTGTTTGGACGAGCGTCAACAACATGACTTTCTTTCAGAATGAAAGATTTAGGTGAACATTGTGCTTTGGTAGTGACTCAGACGGTTGCAGGGGGAAAGGTGCAGCTGGAGTTGGCCGTGGCTGAAATAGGAGGTTATAATTGAAGTTAAAGTGTAAGAGCATATCGTTTGCTGTTGGGTGCAAACCTCCTCTGTTAAAAAATGTTACTTTTCAGGATTAAAATAACAAAATGGCAACAATAGCAGATCTACAAGCTCAAAACGCATCGTGATGTCTTTTATGGCTTTTATGTGGTATATATTAAAAAAAATACATACAAATGAAACCATAGGAAACAGTGTCTGTCTCCAAAGCTATAAAAAATGGTGGTCATCACAGACTCGGGTACTGATCTCCTCCTCTCCGCAGGTCCCGCTACTGCCCTGGCTGCCTCTGTTCAGTGTGTTCGTCAACATCTACCTCATGATGCAGCTGGACATGGGCACGTGGGTCCGCTTCGCCGTCTGGATGGCCATCGGTAAGTCCTCCACCATGGAGCAACCTGTGTAACCTACGGCAGTGTTTCTCACACATTCAAATTTCAAGGTCTCCCGTTAACTCTGACAGAGTACAAAATGGAACCAAATGAACCCGCTAGGGTTCATTTGGTTCCATTTGTACACTGTCAGAGTTACAGACTTGTATCGGTCAATTTAGATTCCCCTAAAGGAACCCACAGAGTCCCTGGAATCCACTTTGAGAAACTCTGACCTATGGAATCTATGAAAGTATAGATTTAATTTGACAGATTGATGACGCCCCACAACAGCCACACACCTCAATATGATCAAGACAATTGGACCCTAAAAAAAGCATATTTTTTAAATTGAATATTGGAAGGATAATATCAATACATATAAAGTACTGTATGTACATAGTATATATACAGTAGGCACATTCACAGTAAATACCTATGGTATATTACAGTATATACAGTATACTATGTACATTGTGTATGTACATTACAGAACATAATACAGTATCTACACTCAGTTCAGATACAGTATGTATATTCACAGCATGTACAGTACATACAAAGCCAAAGCGCTGTAACTACAAGGAGAGAAAATCACTGATAAATGGGTTTAAGTATTTCAATTGGTCAGCCAAATGAGATATCGATATATAGTGACATTACACTAATTGTATATCTGTTCTCGAGGTAATTGTTATTCCCCCAAAAGTCACAAAGGCTAATTTGACCTTTGGGATACACAAATCAGTTGGTGTTTCCACCGCGTTACTGCACTTTGGCTTTGCAGGGCAGAATAGACAATGAGCTATATTTTTGTCCATGCCTTACCCCTTACTAACTTCTATTCCTTCTTTTTTTTACTATTTTGAAAGACATTTTAAAATACTTAAAATAGCCGATCTACATTGAGTGAGCGTTTAGATCATCTATTTGAAATATTTAAAAAAGGTTTTCAAAATAGTAAAACATTGCAAAAGAGTTAAGGGATAAGGGGACGAAGGCATGGACGACAATAGGGCCCAAAGTTCTCTAGCTGCTGAGAGCTCCTTTGAATTGAATTGAATTGGGAACAACTAAGGACGTTTTAACGCAACTCCTGCGTGTGTTTCTGTCTCCTCCTCGTGTCCGCCCCTCCAGGCTTCGCCATCTACTTCTTCTACGGCATCAAGAACAGCAGCGAGGCGGCCAGCTCGCCCGGGCGCACCAAGTACGAGCCCGCTCTCCAGGGCAAGAGCCCCATCTACCGGGGGACCGCCGACGACAGCGACGTGGACAGCAGCCCCTGATAAGACCAACCCACCCACCGCCGGACCCAACGCACCCCCCTTAACCGCCTAAAAGTTGAAAAGGGAGAAGAGGCTAGAAAAAGAGAGAGAGAGAGAGAAGGAAAAAAAAAAGACCACACCACACATCTTACCTCTGACATGGAGGCTGGCTGAAGTTGACACACAGACTCATTGCGGTGGATTTGGTTGATAGAAAACCCCAGCGTGCCTCATGGGTCTCTGTCTGCGTTCAGCCGTAAACCCATCCGCTCTTAAGCTTGAGTTATACTTGGTTGCGTGCGGGTGTCGCGCACCGAATATAAACCAGGCCTTTTAGAGTGTGGAGATAGATAAACTGCCTGTAACGAACCCTTTTGCCCATGAAGTGACTAACAACGAGTACTGTGATACTCGTGAAGAATTTCCCCCCACCGGCATTAACCGAAAAAAATAGTTATTTATCGTCTTCGCCTCCTGATTTCGTAGTTACTGCGACGTGGCTCGCAGTGTGCGCGCGCGCACGAGTGTTATGTGCGCGGCGACCTTTGTGGCCACTAGCAGTCGACTAGTGTTTACTAAACCTGTTTAGCTTGAGCCAGCAGGCTGCGTCAACGAGCTAGCCTTCCAAACTATCCAAATGTCCCGCAATGAAGGCACTGCCGGGGCCGAACAAATGTTGGATATGGATATACCGATGAAACGTGTCACCATGTCACCTGGGCTAGCTCATTGAACCTGGGTCACATTGTACCAGTCTGTCTGTCTGTCTGCTGTGTGTGTCTGTCTGTCTGTCTGCTGTGTGTGTGTGTGTGTGTGTATACAGGGTAGCATTGTGGCTGTGAGGTTTACAATCGCTGGTCAGAGCCCCAGTGCACTTAGGTCAACAGCACATGGTAGGCACGTATTGAACTATGTATACTAACTAATACAGTGTGTGTCTGCGTTTGTGTGTGTGTGTGTGTGTGTGTGCGTGCGTGCGTGCGTGTGTGCGTGTGTGTGCGTGCATGTGTGTGTGTGCGTGCGTGTGTGTGTGTGTGTGTGTGTCCAAGCCTCAAGTAGAAGCGTTATAGGTGTGTTGTTTCTTAAAGCCCAACGCCCCCGCAAAACACAACCTCATATCATACAGTATATTTTACAGCAGAGCTGCAGAAATGAAATGGACGCTGTAGCGATCAAACGCATCGTCTATTGTTCATTTGCATTCATTTCGATCCCTAAGGTTACCAACTACCTTTACTTGGGACTCCACCCCGCAACACAACCTCATATCATACATTATATTTACAGCCGGGGCTGCGGAAGTGAAATGGATACTGTTGCGATCAAACGCATCGTCTATTCTATTGTTTATTTGGATGCCTAGGTTACCAGGGGCAACCAACTACTTTTACTTGGGTCCACTTTTTACCTGGGATCCACAATGAAATAAGACCAGAAAGTACTACCTGTTGTCAGTTACATCAATGATATCTATGTGGTTGTTGTTGTTTTTTTTTTTTCGTACCTACTGTTACTTTTCTTTTGGACAGCTGAGTGAAATAATATTTCCAAGTGCCAGCGTTTGTTTGAACCTTCATGGAGTACCAGACTAGTGTACAGTACACTGTATATATATAATAATGTAATGAGTGAGTCATGAATGTCAGGATAACATAGTTGTGTTTAGCCCTGAGTCATATGGCACTTGAAGTCGTTTGATACAAACAAAAAGAAATGGCCAATAATACTATTTGACCCAGCTCTGGTTTGGATGCGTCCAATGAACATACGTACACTAAGGTCAGTATGGATGTTACGGAAGCATCCAATGTCGTCGCCAGTTTGATTTATCTGCTCATGCCTGAGTCTGTCTGTCTGTCTGTGCTGCGAAAGCTTTTTACCCGGACGCGCCAAGATCTCTGCAGACTTACGCAAGCGTGGTGAAGGGCATAGTTTAACCCATTCGGAACGGGTACACATTATTGTGTATCATTATTTTATGCTTTAACTATTGAAAAATAGCAGATATACAAGCTCACATATGCAAGCTTGTAGATCTGCTATTTTAGAAAAATCGTGAAAATTAGAATTTTGACCCGATTCTATAAGTGTCTTTTGAATCCTTCTAAGGTTTTTTGAAAAACCTGTGTTTCTTTGTCAGCAATCTGGCCAGCCATCGTCAAAGAAAAGGTCCTTTTCACTTAACTGGAGCTCAGTTAGTCTGTTCTTGAGAGACTACTATGTCAGTGGTTCTCAAACCTTTTCATGTGAAGGACCCCCAGAAGGATATTTATTTGGCCACGGACCCCCATCAAAATATTTAATTCCAGGGACCACCCAGAAGCCAAATTGTAGTTACAAACGTTCGCTTTGAAAATACATACATTCAAAGATTTGCACACATTTTCACGACTTTTTCCAAAAATAGCAGATATACAAGCTCACAGCGCGGGGGGCGCGGCTGGGGGCGCGGCACTGGGGGCTTTTTCCACTGGTTAAAGCGTTCAATAATTCTGGGGGCGCGGCACTGGGGGCTTTTCCACTGGTTAAAGCGTTCAAGGCCTAAATAAAGGAGGGGGGAAAAGAAACTGTCCGACCGCGTCACCTGTAAGCATCTTGACGGCTCACGTGAACGTCTCGGGTTCTGTACAAACCGCTTAAGTTAAATTCCCACTCCCGTGTCCCGCTTGTTCTTCCCTTTTTAGAGAAGGTTTTTTAATGAGTTATGGTCAGGAAGCTGTGAGAAACGGCGTACGGTTTCAGCTTTGGGGGGTCAGTTATTTCTAACTGGCAACTATCAGGTTCAGATTTCCAACTTGTGTGATCTCTCTCCCTGGAGTCGCTTTCGTTACATGTGACTGACACGTCTGTCAATTCATCACCACTAGTATATAGCTTAAAACTATATATATGCATATTATTTTATTTTGTTCCTTGTGAAAAACCCTTCTGGGTTTCTTCTCAACGGTGTTTATGTTTAGTTTCCATTGAAACTTGGTCTGTTTGAGTTGTTGTCGTCAAAGTTCCGTTTCACTGTTTCATTGACTCAATTATTCTGTTCATTAGAACCTGTTATATTTAAATGTGTTTTTTTAAAGAAAAAATATCTTTCTGTTTCTGCCTTTTCATATAGTTCTCTCTATTAATACGCTTTTTAGACATAATTTCTTTGTGTTTTTAAGTGTTACATGTACAGTTTTTAAGTAGCTAATGATTTTTTGTCCCTATATCTATATGTATATTTTCTTATTTCAAGTCTTCTTTTTCTATCACCAAATGTTTGACCCTGTTGGGTTATATTGATCCCTGCTCAAACAAATCCTATGTGTTTTGGAAACGACAGCTTTCCATAACATGGAATGACCGCTAAAAGACGGTCTTTAAATTATGTACATTTCTACCACTTTCCATCAATGAAGGGTTTCCGCTTTTTTATTTTCGAAAGGGGGGTGATACTAGCACAGTGCTTATACTGTAGTTTGTATATTATTTCTGTATGACTATCATTGTATAATTCTGTAAATTATACAGATGAATTCAAAGTATCACTGAAGGGAGTTTCTTTCTTTTTGTCATTTGTCTTCATTTGCTTTGCCTTTCACGCAGCAACAAAAATCCCTGGAATCTAATCTTTTCAAGGGAATCTTTTCCCCCTTGCTCCCGTTCTTGTAGATTACACGGTCTTTTTGCATTTTTGCAGTTGCTACACTTTTGTCTTTCTCTCGCCTATCTTTCAGAGTAAAACATGTACTGTAGTGAGGCAACTTGAATGTCGGAGATGGGAGGTACTGGCCGGTTAGGTTTTAGATACAGCCAGTATTTGTAAAAGATGTCAAAATCACAAAAAAGAAAACCCCCCCAAAGCCCCATTATCTCTGTGGCTTGTGAAACAGAGGATATGGGTTAAGACCTGTTTAAAATCATTACTAATACTGCTTTCATGGGCATGGATTAGGCGTATAGTCCTTACACAGGTGGCCTATGGGAGTTCTGCCAGGTTATACTGTACATGTTCCATCGCTCATCCAGACTGTATTAATCGATAATAACGAGTATTTGGAAGGGAAAGGAGATGTGACCCAACATCCCGCCCCCCCCCTTGCCTTGTGCCTTTTTTTAAACAAGTCGACTCATCTCACTGCGCTAACGCAAACCATATATTTTTGTCTCTTTTGAGTTTTATATCCTGTAAATATGGCTGTCGTGTAAAATGAGCTGTATTTTCAATGTCTTTTTTTAATTAAATGATTCATGCTTATTACAAATTGAAAGCCTGCGTGTGTGTGTGTCTGGTGTCAGGGGTGTCACAAGGGGAGGGGGGGAAGTGGGACTGAGTTACTAGGGCCCAAGGTGGAGGAGGGGCTTTAATTATTTTATATACTTTAGCTATTGAAAAATAGCAGATCTACAAGCTCACAGCGCGGCACCGAGTGCCGCGCTGTGAGCTTGTAGATCTGCTATTTTTGAAAAAGTCGTGAAAATGTGTGCAAATCTTTGAATATATGTATTTTTTAAGCCAACATTTGTAACTCAAATTTTGCTTCTTGGGGGGTCCCTGGAATTAAATATTTTGAGGCCAAATAAATATCATTTTGGGGGTCCTTCACATGAAAAAGTTTGAGCACCACTGACATAGAAACATAGGTTTTTGAAAAAACCTATGTTTTTTTTAAATATTCAAAGACTTGCACAAACGTTCATGATTTTTCAAAAATAGCAGATCTACAAGCTGGCAGCGCTGTGAGCTTGTATGTCTGCTATTTTTCAATAGTTAAAGCACAAAATAATTGAAGTGAATCCTTCGTACCCAGGGCCCAGAATCTGGTGCGACGGCCAGGTGTCACAAGGGGGAGGAAAGTGGGACTGAGTTACTAGGGCCCAAGGTGGAGGGGCCCTAGTAACTTTAGCTATTGAAAAATAGCAGATATACAAGCTCACAGCGCGGCACCGAGTGCCGCGCTGCAAGCTTGTAGATCTGCTATTTTTGAAAAGTCGTGAAAATGTGTGCAAATCTTTGAATAGGCCTATATGTATTTTTTAATCACAAAAAATACATATCATTTTGGGGGTCCTTGACATGAAAAGGTTTGAGCATCACTGACATGGAAACATAGGTTTCTTCCACACATTTTCACAATTTTTCAAAAATAGCAGATAAGTGCCGCGCTGCGAGCTTCTATATCGGCTATTTTTCAATAGTTAACATTCATGGGGGGCCCGCAGTGAATCCTTGTACCCAGGGCCCAGAATTTGGTGCAACAGGCCTGCTTTGGCGTAGAGATCTTCCGGTTTGACTTCCTCAGTATGATCCTCTGTGATGCAAGCACTACTATTGTATTATGACTCCCTCCCTGATGACTCACTGAGTCACTACGCTCATTATACTATGACTCACTGACACGCCTTGTTAAAAGGATCACTGGATAATAAGACAAATATGAATTAAAACAGTGGGTCTCAACCTGTGGGTCAGGACCTCCAGGGGGGTCCCCAAATTATGTTGGAGGGGACCCCAGATGATTACCGGTAACTTAATGTGCAACGTTGTTTTCTCTCTCAACAGTAAGCATAAAGTTTAAGTGTATAACACATTTCTAAAGTGACAATTGAAGGATTTCCTTATATATACCTCTATAATTACAAATTAAACATTGGCCAAATTGTCAAATATTAGAGTCAGAAATTGTGAAAATAGACGATCTACAGGCGCTGTGAGCAATTGTAGATCTGCTATTTTCACAATTGAACTGTGTTATACAAAATGTAATGCCTTCAACTCTTAGTGCTTGTCAGGGTGGGGGGGGGGGGGTCCCAGTTAAAATATGATTATTTGGGGGGTCGCGGCTTGAAAAGGTTGAGAACCTGCCTTAAAACATTATAATTGCCCTCTATAACCAAAATAAAAAGCAAATTTGGCTTATTAGCCAGGGACCCTTTTAAACCCACAAAATGTAGATGAGCTATTTTAACTTTTTGAAAAATGGTTAAAAGGGTTAGGGTTAGTCATACCAGTCATACAACTGATGAGCTTAAGCTTTGCACGACCTACGCCTATTACTTATTTCCTTACATCATAACATTCATCTTTGACACAATTACTCCTCTGCATATAGGGTGAATATGAATAATACAAATAGTTTCTGTGTACAAACAAATACCAAATATAAACTGTCTCGGGACTGGTTTGGAGTTTAGCAATGGCCTTTAATCAGGGGCCCTATATAAATTATTATACACAATTTTCCTTTTGTTCTTTGTCTATGACCTTGTTAATGTAGCCTTTATTGTCACAACCCGCAATGATTGAGATCAGACACATTGGTGGTTGAGAAAGAAAGATTTATACTGTAATAGAGAGATTATGGGGCCACTCCTGTTAACCACAACTGATGCAATAATGTACATAAGCAAGGCTGTGCTATCGCTTACCTGCTCCTCCTCACACTGATGCTGCCCCCTTGTGGTTGCATGTAACATTGCAATGAACTCTTCATACATATAAAAGGAAAATGAATCGGTATTCTCTGTGTCAAAGAGCACCATCTTTTTAAGGGTTTATTGGGCTCATGGCACTTTTATTATCCCAGAGACCCAGGCAAAAGCAGTATTGTTTCCAAATTAGTCATAGTAGGCCTAGCTAGGCCTATATATTTTTCTGGCCATCCTGGCACCCTAGGTGAGGCTAGGCTATCATGTTCATGTCAATATAATGATCAGTAAAATGTGAGTATCATGACATATCAATAACACGGTCAGTATCGTGTCAGTATCATGGTCAGCCTATAGGTTGCCTATAGGCCTACTGTATGCCTAGAAATGCTCCGTGGCATAAAATATTCAGCTCATCAAAGCCACTCCCAGGAGTCAGGACACACATTTGCATTTTCGATGAACCAAGGTGAAAATGAATTCACTCAGAGTTTCACTTCATGCATGGAATCAACATTATATAAAAAAAATCGCACCCGTGCGAAGTGAGCGGTGAAAACTAATTCCTGCAAGGGCGCCTGCGCAAATCAATGTTGATAGGCACGCATGGCAATATTATTTTTGTTGTGTATATGTCGGATTAGAAGCCTGATATAAGGTTTTGTGCAGTGCTTTTAATTTTAATTATCGACCAAAGACGAGAGAAGAAGCTTCTATTGTTTTTGGCTACATGAAGTGTCCAGGATATGGAGTTGGTCGGACTTTGCCTGGGTTTTGGATCGGGGTCGGCTGGGTGCCGCCCGGGATATGAGACAGTGACCACAATCTGTGCAAGTGAGGTTGCTGTCTCAGGTCCTTGGTGTTGTTCGGCAAAGTCTTGTGGTGTTGGTCAGACTTTGCCCACAGTCTTGTCCTCTATCAAAGGACAAGACCGCAGCTAATCTGTGGAAAGAAAGGTCAAAATCAAACCTCGGTTCGAAGTGAGGCGGTGAACTTTTAT